>NC_047660.1:137480561-137795561 GCF_011762505.2 Arvicanthis niloticus
CATTCTGTCTTCAGAGTAAATTCAGTGCAAGCCTATGTAACTCTCCTCAACTACAGATGTTCCTTGTTCCTTCTGTGTGTTGCTCTGAATACCACCATAGTTTAAAATGTTTACATTGTCTCCGAGGGTAGAAAGTGAATGGGAGTCATTTACAGTAGTGATTCAAATTTTAAAACATTGACAAGTGTTGAGGTGAAATGGGACCTCCCTGTTGGCAGATGTTGGCAAAGTCCCAGCATAGAGCTGGCAGATTTAGGGTTACCTCTCAGGACAGTCTGAAGCCCAGGACACTCCACAAAGAACCCATGAGGACTAATTTTAGCTGCACTCAGTGAAAGTCCTGAAGGAGCCATTTCTCAAATACTTTAGTAACTCTTGGCAACTGAAGCCCATTTCATCTTTTAACTACAGAAACTGGACCCAAAGACACCTCAACATAACCTCGTGGGCACAAAGACACCTCAGCGTGACCTCGTCCTGCTCAGTCCTGCTCCTGGACCCACCCCTTGCACAGATGATGTGCAGTTCCAGGGGTCCCCACAATCCCCAGGTCATTAAGCTCCAGAGCCTAGGAGGCTCTGGAGTCTGGGAAGCTTTGCCTGTGTGGAGCGGGTGGGGGTTGCAGGGCACTGGCAGCCTCTTAGTGATCTGAGCCGTTGGGTGGAGCTTCTATTCAAACCTCTGAATTCCACCTTCCACAGTCCACATTCTTTGAGGGGGAAAAAAAAATCCCTTTCTGCCCAAAAGAGTTTGTATTTTCTTGTTCTATTGAACCTTCATCTAATCGCTTCCTCCTCTAGCTGCTGGGAGGAGGTAGAGAATAAATAAATACAGAAGGGGGGAAAAGGCTGCTGAAGGCGCGTTGCCGGGCGAGGGATTTCGCCTGCCAAGTTGAGATATGGACAAAGAGGAACAGGAGGCCGCACTGGGCCGGGCGCACAGGCCGACGGCCGCATTGAGATATCCAGAAAAACAAATTTATTGGGCTTTTGCGCATCCCCAACTGGCAGATGCTCGTTAACTCTAGCCAAAGAGATTCGCCTGGCCCTGCGGTGCCGGGAGCGTGGGAAGAGAAGCCCAGTGGGGCTGTGTGTGACCTTCAGAAGTTGCCTGCGATCTCTGTGCCTTGTTGCTTAATAGACAAAGGTTTTCTGTAGGATTCTGGGGTGGGCGTGGATAGCATGTGGGAGATGAGCCCCTTGTCCTGTCACGGGGCTGGGGGAAGGGACAGGGCCCACACAGAAAACCAAAGTCACTAAATCCCAGGGGAAGAGGCTCCCAAGGATAAGGGTACACAGGGAAAGTAAAGCACCTCTTGCTGGCTGGCTTGAGAATATTTAATTTGTTGAAATCTGCAGACGTCAATACCCACAAATGGAGGCAATTAATCTATCGGTAATGAC
This sequence comes from Arvicanthis niloticus, assembly GCF_011762505.2. NCBI lineage: Eukaryota > Metazoa > Chordata > Mammalia > Rodentia > Muridae > Arvicanthis > Arvicanthis niloticus. The sequence goes on from NC_047660.1 coordinate 137,481,965, forward strand.
TGATTTTATTTTGAAAATATTAATTCAAAGTGCCCCAGAAGTGATACACATTCAACCAGCAATAGGCGTTAGGTACCTACTGTGTGCTAGGCACTATTTTAGACCCTTTGTCCAACACACACTTGAATAACTAAACAAGGGAATTTCAGCCAGCAAGTGATTGGGACCAAATAATAAGAGGTTTCCTCTATGCTCCAACATGCCAAGAAGCTATCAGAAGCAGTGGGAGGCTTGTAAAGCTGGGATTGGTCAGCCTGAGAGGAGTACAGGAAGAGGCGAGGCCATGCAAATGTCCTGGGGCAGGGGACACAAGCAGGGGACACAGGCATGCACAGATCCTGGGGCGGGATGGATAAGGCTGGGAGGGCCGAGTCCTGTGAGCTTCAGGGAGACCTTGGGCTTGGTCATGGAGCATCATCTGTGTATCCTCAACAATCTCCTTCCACCTGTTTGGCCTGAGACCTCAGATCAGGGAGAGGAAACACATATCACCCCGTTTATAACACAGACATCTTTTTTGTTTGTTTGGTTTGGTTTGGTTTGGTTTTTTGAGACAGGGTTTCACTATGTAACCCTGGTTGTCCTGAAACTCACTTTGTAGACCAGGCTGGCCTCAAACTCACAGAGATAAACCTGCCTCTGCCTCCCGAGTGCTGGGATTAAAGTTGTATATCACCCAAGCCAGGCAATCTTTGAATCATTGAGAATATCTACTATTCACTCAAAAAAAAAAAAAAAAAAAAAAAAAAAAAGCCCCACCATACTGATGCCATTTTGAAATTGTTCTAAATTAAACTCCATACTAAACTGAGCCACAGCCTCGGCTTGGAACTTGATCTGAACCTCAAACCCTAAAACAGCTCTAACTCCCAGCTTGAACCCCAAAGTTTGACTATGCTCCTGAGCCCAGCTTGAGTGTTTAGTACTAACGGGGGCCTTTGAGCACCGACCTTGGTGTGACCCCCGACACACCCTGAGCCCCTGGTCTGACACCTATAAACTTTGAAGAATCCTGAATGTCACCAGGGACCTGAAGGCAGGGCTCTCCCTCACTTTCCTCCCCAGGACCAGAGCTTTTATTGGGGCTCTGGCATTTTTGGTGCCTTGAACGTCAGAGCCTGAGGCCCTGCCAGGCACAGTCTCTCATGCCCAGCAGGGGCCGCATTAACCGCTCAAAACCCATTCTGGGAAATTAGACCAGAGGCCTCTTCCACAATCATGGGTCATTCTTGTCTGTGCCTCCCAAGCATTCCTGCTGAGATGACAGCCCAGCAGCAGGTCTGGCGGGGGTGGGGGTGGGGGTGATTGGGGGATTCTAGCTGGACGGCACAGGACAAAGGCTGCCTTTGAGTAACTGCAGATTTCAAGAGTTTCTGTACCCTGGCAGGCTAAGTCTCTCTCAGCGAATCCAAGTCTCCAGAGATGGGGACACCAAAAGAGAAGCCACTTCTGTCAGCTTTGTGGGCAGAGCTGGAATTCAAGACCATCCCTGGCTATACTGTGAGTTTGAGGCCATAGGCTATAAGAGACCCTGTCTCCAAACTACAAATAAATCACATCTTCTGCCAGGTTCTCCCATATTTCTGACAAGTTTGTCTCCCTCCTTCCTTTACAGTAGTGGGAATAGGTTCCGAGAGGGAGAGGTTTCCGAATCACCACAGGCTGGTGGTGCAGCTACAGCAACAAACCGCCCACGTGGCCCTGGGAGTCTCCTTGGTGGGATTGAGAATGCTCTCCCGGCCGGGCGGTGGTGGCGCACGCCTTTAATCCCAGCACTTGGGAGGCAGAGGCAGGCGGATTTCTGAGTTCGAGGCCAGCCTGGTCTACAGAGTGAGTTCCAGGACAGCCAGGGCTCTCCCGGCATCGAATTGAGGTTGACATATGGGTCTAAATGAAAGTACTACAATACAGGGCTCTCCAACATCCTCTCAGTCTCTCTCAGATCAACACTTCTGAGTCAGTGGAAGCCATGTTGGAAGATCAAGATGCAAACACCTCACAGACCTAGGTATCCTAGGGTGCAATACCTTCTCTTACCACTAGGGATGCCCAGTTGCCCCGTAGAATGAGGTTTCAATACCACTGCTCACCCCTAGGGAGTGTCTATGTCTGCACTTCATAAACCTATGCCTCTTCCTATGGCTCCATGGATGGGTGAGGTTTTGGCTCCTCCAGCCCCAAAACAATCCAGGTCACGGGGCCCCAGGCTCACACCTTGACATGGGACAACTTTGTGGATGATTCCCGGCAAGACTCAGCCAGCTAATCCAGTACCAGGATATGTATGAAAGGATAATTCACATAACCACAGTAACTGGGAGGAACCCTGAGTGTCAGAGGATCAGGAATTGAAGGTAAGTCTGCACTACATAGGAAGAACCTGTCTTTAGCTAGCTAGGAGCTTGCAAAGTGCTGTGGGTTTGGGTCCCAGCACCCACGAGACAGCCCACCACCCTTTGCAGCTAATGCCATCCTCTGACCTCGCCAGGAACTGCATCCTATGCAAACACATATCAACACAGAACCTAAAATTAAATGATGATGATGATGATTAAGTTTTAAAGATTTAAAAGCTAGGCAGGAAAAAAATCAGGTGTCACATATACAGAGGGTCTCCATCAGACTGGTCTCTGTGGGGTGTCCCAGCCCCTGTAGGACAACAGCCCCTGCAACCACTTATTCGGCCACAGTTTCTACCCACAGTCGTGGCCCAACGCCTCCCAGCAGGTGTTTGCAGACTCAGTTTCCCTGCCTTCATTGGCTCCCTTCCCACACAGTGCAGACCCAGGTGGGGACACCCAGACAGGGAACCCCTGCCTAGAATCCCTCATTGAGTGCCCACCCACACTAGACCCAGGCAGACCAGGGAAATGAGATTAACTGCAGGGTCTCGGCCGCCTGAAGGACAGCATATTGATCTCCATGGTTTGAAAAAATTAAATGATATTGCGTTTTGTTATTTAAAATGCTGCCCAAGCAATTCCGTAATGGAAAGAGTAGGCCCAGGGCCAAGAAGTGCCCGGATGGAAGATCAGAGATGGGTCCTGTCGTGATGGAAGACATCAGAAAGTGGCTGCGATCTATTAAACCCTTATCAATTACAACAACGGTTGGTGTATGACCAGCTCACCCAGGACTCACTGGTATCAGGAGTGAAACTCAGAATGGGTCTATTTGAGCCCGCTAGGACTGGCTGCCACCATGGCAGAGTGGGGCTGGGACACAGTGGGCAGGATGGGTGGCATCCTGTGTCAGCATGGGAGGTATGGCAAGGCATGCCTTGCCACAAGAGGTCAGGGCCCAAGGGACAGCTTGGCGGCTCAGACATTCTGGGGTACTCTGTGGTACCATGGGTGTACCAGAAAAGGCCCCCAAACCCCAGAACTAGGTATGTAAATGATGTTCTGAAACTTCCACCTCTCTGGAGGTCAGGGGTGGAGCCCCACCTAGAATCCCCCAGTGAGGGACCTGGGATGTGGTCAGGGGTGGAGCCTCCACCTAAGATCCCTTTGTGAGGGGCTTAGGTGGAATCAAGAATGGAGACCAGAGTAGAATGCCCCAGTGAGGTGCTGGGGGAGTGGTCAGGAGTGGAACCCTGCCTAGAATTCCCCAGTGAGGAGGCACTGAGTGGAGACTCTACCTAGAATCCCTCAGGGGTAGAGTCCCACCTAGAGTCCTCCAGTGAGGGCCTGTGGGCGTGGGCATGGGTGAGCCCTGTCTAGAACCCCCACTGAGGGGCTGGGGTGTGGTCTTAACAGCATTAAGGGGGCCTGGGTTCCATGCCCTGAAATTCATACTCACACAATGGTGTAAAGCAGGCGGTTGGCACCTTCCAAAACCATGAAGGTCCCACTTTGCTTTCAGAGATCAGCAGGTACAGTTGTTTTTGCTCAGTGACGACAGGCAGGCATGGGCTCAAGCCCCCATCTGCGCGCCATCCCCAGCTCTGTCTCCTCGCTGCTGTGCTGCTGTGACTTTAGAAAAGACCTTTACCCTTTAGGCCTCATCTCCTGCACAGGAAAATGGGTCCAATCGCAGGGCATGTATACAAGGTGCCCAGAATAGGGAAGTGAGCTGTGGGTACCCAAGGTGGGTCTACAGTAGGTAGTTGGGGGGGCTACTTACGGTTCCCCAAAGCAAGAGAGGGAGAGATGAAAAATTAGGGACTGAAAGTGAAAAAGGGTCCTGGATCCCCAACTGTAAGATTCTGTGGAGCTGGAGTGGCTCTGGAAGTGGGGTGCAACATTTGCACAGTGCACAATACCAGCCACGGGCTGTGTGCACACACGGCAGCCCTGCTGAACCGTCTTAGCTAAAGCCAAAATCATTTTTCCTGCTCCCAATCAAGGTCACCAGTAAGACAGTGAGGGTGGAGTGGAGGGAAAGATGTACCCAGCTCTTTCCAGAAAGATTCCTAACAAGAAGGCACTGTGTTATGATGGGGCACGTGGGGGGGGGGGGCACACCTGAATGTCCTTGGAGTCTCTGAGCCGGGGTAGCAGTGCAGGGGTTTCCTGGAGGAGGTGCAGTGCCAGCTGGAGTTGGGGAGACCAGGCTTGGTCTTCAGAGTTGCCTGTGAGTCCTGTCACAACCCACTTCAGGTCACTAAAGTTGGTCCTGATAGGACCAACATGACCCTCCAACCTGAACATTTGTGCAGGTTCTAGGGTCTCAGCTCTGGGATTACATAATCTCAACCATGCCCAGCATTTTATATGGGCACTGGGGATTCAAACTCAAGTTTTCATGCTTGCTTGCAAAGTGTTCTCTCCACCAAACTCTCCCCACACCCCAGTTGTCACCATTTTGGTTTTCATAGAAGGGGCCACAGAGAAGGACTTTTCCTCTTGGGATGACTTAGTTCTGTGGCCTCCAGCTTCCCCTAGAAGCCAGGGAAGAAATGCCAGGAACAGACAGGGTGGACAATGTCCCATGAGCTGCTCAATGCCAAGGCCGGGCTCCCTGGGGAACAGCCTTAGTAAGCTCTGCACAGGGCGAGGCAGAAAGGGCAGGGACCCTGGACACCTCTCCTGGGGAGCAACACCCTTGAGAGATTAGAGGCCATGACTCTGAACCTGGCTTCAGGATGGGGATGGTTCAGGCTGCTCAGGGTGAGGCCCCACTGTGTGCAAAGTTCTCAGCTCCACCTGCCTCCAGGGCAAGCCCAAAAGGCCTTGCTGCTCCACCTGGACGCCCTTCCCCCACCCTGCCCACCTCAGAGCCTGCTCCAGAGTAAACAATGACCTTGAATATATTTGAGACCTCAGAGCATGCTTGGGAAGCATGGGTGCCTTCCTGGCTGGGCTATCCACTAACTCGCCTTAGTCCTATTTTAACTACTCCCAATCTCTTCCCCAGAGGAACTGGGACTGTGATGTTCCTCCTACAGAGCTTGTGTGCATGTCTGTCTGTCTGTCTGCCTGCCTCCTGCCTGCCTGTATCTGGAGCCTTGCCTACAATACATATCATGAGGGAACACTTGGGCTCTGGAATTGGGTTCCTTTGTGATGGGGGGGGGGGGAGGGGGCGGATCTCTGAGGCTGGACCTCTGTCTCTCACTTGTCTGTGTCTTTTTCTCTATGTCTGTTTCTTACTCCACTCTCTTCTATCCCCTGTCGCAGAGCTGTTAAAAGTCACAAAGACACAGGAGCAGCTTCTCAGCCCAGAAAGTAAATTGCCCACACCCCGCAGTCTAGTAATTGAATCTGCAGGAGGCCAGGATGGAATCAAGCCTCAAGCAAGGGCCTGGAAGGCGGGGACAAGGAAGTTGAGAGGGGCCGTTGCCAGGGGGTGTGCTGGGTTCTGTGCAGTACGAAGAAGAGAGTGTAGGGTTTCTTCCAGTGCAGAGTGAAGAGTACATATGGCATCTGGCCCCCAAACACTGAGACCTTCACTGTCCCCAAATCTCAGCTGGTCACGGAATAGTTTCAGTGCCACTTACCAGACCACAATGGCACCAAACGTGGTGTCTAAGCAAACATCACTCAGCATCAGCAACACTGAGGAATTCGTTCAACACCTCTACGATTCTTCCACCCATGCACGCATGCAACTGTTCATTCCAACTCACAGACCTCACAGCTGGAAATACCACAGCAACAATCCATCCAGGCACCAACCGTCCATCCCGACCATATTTACGCATTCTTCCATCCATCTGTCTCTCTATCCCCAACTCACCAAACCACTCACTCACCCATCCATTCTTTTATCCATCCATCCTTCTGCACATCCATCTACCCACTGACCCCTCCACCCACCCACCCATCCCTCTACCCACCCATCCATCCTTCCATCCACCCACCCACCTTTCCATCCTTCCATCCACCCACCCACCCTTCCATCCTTTCATCCACCCACCCACCCTTCCATCCTTTCATCCACCCACCCACCCATGCATCCTATTTCCATTCAGGCAGTACCTTCTACAGACCCTGTTCATCACCTGCTGAAACCCCTCTAGGCTGGGTGTGATAGGATGTTCTTAGACAGACCAAAGGGGCTGGGCAATAGGCTCCATGTGGGCTGAGAACATGCATGCTAAAACCATCAGGACCTGTCTCAACATCACAAAGCATCAGCCTTCCTCTCTAAGACTAGTTCTGGGGGACGGTTCTGGCAGGAATGTCACAGTATCATAGGCCAATGGAACTGCATGCTAAAGGAAGATGTCTGTTACACTCTGGAATAAAGTAGTTTTCCCTGTGGTGGGACCCGGGATGGGGAACAGGCTGGGTGCAGTTGTCGGCCTCAGCTTTGCTGTCTCTGCGTATACTGTGGGAGAGTATGTAAGAGAGAGAGGTGGGGACCAGCAACAGTGGGAGACAAGGAGAATAGGGCTGAATCATGGCTACCTGAAGTATGACAAAGCCCAAGGAGAGAGACCCCCAGTGCCAGGATAGAGACATGGGGAGCAAGGCTACAGCTGCCTTTTGCTCAGGTGGAGAAGTTACGGATGGGGGGGGGTCACTTCCAGCCCAGGATCCAGGAGTGACCTCCTTACCTCAGAGCCCCTGTAAATGCCTAAAGCAGTGGGCTGCAGTAGCTGGCTTCAGACCCCAGCCTGCCCAGCTCCCCAGGGCTCCCTCCCTGGCCTGGCCACAAGTAGCAGTCTGGATGCTCTCAATTGAGAAATGGGGAACATTTGGCCTAAGTCAAGATCTCAGCTAGTTCCAGCCTCCTGCCGACAGACTCATCAACTGCGGCAGCTACAGTCGATGAGGCACCCTGGCAGGAAGACACAGCCTGGCCCAGATCTCTGGGAAGAATATTCCAGGCAGAGGACACATCAAGTGCAAAGGCCCTGAGGCAGGTCTCATTCCTGCTGGGCCAAAGGTCACCCTTTCACCCAGAGACTCTAGGTGGGGCTCCAGCCCTGATCAAACCCCCAGCTCTTCACTGGGGTATTCTAGGCAGGGGCTCTACCCCTGACCCCTTGCTTCAACCTCTTCTGTTTCAGAGTCCATGGCTCCTCATCTTGTCTTTCCCATTCCAAATGGGAGCTTTCTCCCTTCCAACCAGCTCTTCTCATCTCTGCTAGCAGAATGGACAGCAGTGCATTGTTACACAGAATGCAGACTGGTTGAATGAATGAGCACATGGATGGATGCATGCATGCATCAAGGAGACAGGGACAAGCTCTCTTGCCCATCACTTGAGGAGGCCTGTTAGGGAGGAGGGCGCCCTGGGTCCTCACTGATCCCTAGAACTCTCATTAACTCCAGGAACCCCAGTCAGAGCTTCAGGAATTGTGAGGCAGAGCCACTCCCCTCCCCACCACCGCCCCCACCAGCTGGCCCAGGGACCTGGATGGCAAAGCCTCATTTGCATATGCAGGTAATTGGTTTTGCAAATAGATCTGGTTCTTGAAGTTTGTAGATTAGCCATAAATACGTCTCCAGATGAGAGAGAAAGGTCATGGATGAATAAAAGAACAATTAAACTTTCAGAAGATTATTAAACTAAACAGAATCCTGGCACTGGGAGGCCCGGTGGTGGGGGAAGGTGGAGGAGGTATGGAGTGTGGACTCTGTGGGCCTGGGTGGACTGAGACATTGGGGTAACCTTCAGTAAAGCAAAGAACTCCATTTCTCAGGAGAATCTCGATGTCCAAAGAAGAAAAGAACTGATGCCGGGGAGTTGGGAACATGCCTGTCATCAACACCAGGGAGGCTGAGGCAGGAGGATATTGATTTGAAGCCAGCCTAGGCTACATGGCCAGACCCTGCGGATAGAGCCCTCAGCCCAGGAGCAGACGCAAAGCACTGAGTTCCAACCCACACACCCAGAAGCTGGCACCCAGGAAGTACCATCAGGAGATCATCCTCGGCTACACAAGGGCTTCCTAAGCAGCCTGGGCTACATGGAGCCCTGTTTCAGAGCGACTCCCCCAGGCTGAGGCCTTATTTTGAAGTAGAAATTTCATCTTACTGGGTGGTGATTCAGTGTAGCAGCTGCCATGTCATGGGTGGTTGGGGGGAGAACTTAGCCTGGAGTGCCTCCTGGGCCTCCAGGGTCATCCTGGGCTCTTTGCTTCCAAGAGGCATAAACAGGGATAAAGCGTTGCCAGTTGTCAGAGTAGAAAGGAATGGAAGGGAGAAGATGGGTCGGCAGGAGGAGAGACAGCAGGAGTTCAACCGGAAATGAACAGTCCCACCCCACCCCACCCCATTTTCTACTCACTATTAGCAGGAAGGGTATGGGGACGGAGGGCAGCTGAGACTTTAAACAGTGTGGTCAGACAACCATGGGGGAGAGACTGTTGGAGAAAAAGACCTAAAGAATGAAGCGAGAGCCTGTGAGTGGGGGGTAAGCAGCCGTGCAAAGGCAGAGCATCTAACTCCCATAAGACTGTGGTAATATGATGCACTGGGCTTCAGTAGCCACTCCCCACTTTCTCAGTTGCAATTAGGGAGAACTACATTTCCCAGCTTCCCCTGCAGTGAGAGATCTGTGAACAATAAAACCAGTGAAGAAACCATATGTTTAGCCCCAGGCTTTAACCTCCAGCAATGCTGATGGCAACCGGTTTCCTTTGCTTCTGCTTACCACCACCACCACCACCGCCACCAACAACCTACATGGTGGCCAGGCAGTACTGGGCAGTCATTATGTGCCCTAACATGCAAGTTGGGAGTTGAGAATCAGAGCCTGGGTCCTGGATGGTTTTGGAATCTGCTGCCAGCCTGAGTTGATGCCTAGGACATAGGACAAGGGAGCTGGGACTTGTCTCTCATTATGGTAGCCTGGCATCATAAGTTGCAAATGATGTAGGATTCTGAACCTTTCTGATACTCATATTTTGGATTCTAGAATTTCCTCTTTCTCACTGTTGAGATTCTCTATGGTGGGAAGGGACCAGAGACATGAGTCAGCTGCCTAAGATCACACAGCCAGGCCATCAACTGCAAATTGGGCCAGTGACTGACTAGGTCTGTGAGTGAGCCTGCTCTGGTAGGGATGGAGCTCAGATGGTGCTCACCAGCATGACCAGGGCCCTGGTTTTAACCCCAGTACTGAGTAGCAGGGCGAGGTGGCACACACCCCTTCACAGAACTTAGGAGGTGGGTGCCAGAACATCAGGAGTTCAGGTTCATTCTTAGCTACACAGTGAATTTGAGGCCAGCCTGGGCTGCATGAGACTATGTCTGAAAATAAAGTAAAATAGTCCATTGTAATTTCTTCTAGCGGATCCATTTTCTTGTATAGAGTATGTTGGTTCCACATTTATTGTGCCAAGTCCTACTCAGAAAAGCCAGGCCTAGGTCATGGTCTTCCTGCCTTGGGACTCACAAACTCAGTAGAGATCCACCATCAGACTGTGGTGAGAAGCAAACAGGACTGCAGCGCTGGTTCATCCATGGGCAGAGTACCATGGGAAGGAGAGGGAGCCAGCATGAACCATGCCCGTGGGCAGGGCTGGGGTTTGGGGTCTGGGGCAGCCATCATCATGTCCTATCCTCAAGAGCAGGGAGGACAGACAGGACAGACAGGCTGCCAAAAGCCCAGCACTAAGGAGCCCTGTGGGGCCTGTGCTATTTTTAGCTATTGCTCCTCAGGATACCTAATTGCTTTGGCCTGGCCCCTGCCAGGTTACCATGGAAACACTGGGTACCACTGGCTGCTAGGTGCATCCTCATCCCAGTCTGCTGCAGCCAACCCTGATCCAGGCCTTTGGATGATGCCAACGGCCAGGCTCCTCTTTGCCCATTGTGCTGTGCAGCCCAGGGATTGCTCTGCCTTTCTCTGGGCTGTAGAGATTGAGCTTTCCCATATGCCCTGAGCTCAGTGCCCCACTTCCTGACTGTTCAGGTGCGACCCCAGGCTAGACTCTTGGCTTGAAATCTGGCCAGCAAGAGATTTCACTTCATAGGCCTAGGGGCAGCTCTCAGTCCCTAGAGACAGGGTGGATTCCAGACAAGTATGGAGCAATCAGTGCCCAGAGTGTTTTTTCAATATATTTATTTACAATTATTTATTTTGAGAAAGTGTCTCTCTACATATTCTTGGCTGTCCTGGAACTTTCTGTGTATCCAGGCTGAGCCTGAACTCACAGAGACCCTCCAGTGTGCTGGGATTAAGGGAATGGGCCACTATCATTGGCTTTTTTTTTTTCTTTTATGGAGCTGCTCGAGACGTTTAGGAACAGTGTTGCTCCGGCAGAACCAGAGTTCAGGGCCACACGTCCCATGGCTCCAGGATCAGGTATCTAATGCCCTCCTCTGGCCACCACAGACAACTATACTCATTGTGCACCGTCCCACACACATGTAATTTACACAAGTAAATTTCTACATACACCATGATGAGTCAGTGTGTGTGTGTGTGAGTGTGAGATTACACATATCTGTCCTGTCCCTTCCCACCTCTGTCCCTGGCCCCTCACTACTCCTCGTCAGTTGCTATGGAGGAGGGGTCAGCTGATGTAACAACAGTAACCACAGGGTCTCAGGCAGTCAGTGTGGCCCACTCAGCTCTGACACGGTGCCCATTCCGTCATCCTAACGTCCCCTTGCTTCATCCCCAGCTGTTCCAGTCTTCTGACCCACCTGTATGTGCAATGCAGCAGTCACATGACCTATGCCAGGGTGCAGATGGGAGGAGAGGTGTGGATTGTGTCCATCAGCTCACACTAGGGTCTCCCAACGCATGGCCCCTGTCAGCATCTTCCTTTATAGGACCCCACATCCCCTGGAAGAACGACCTACATCCAGGGACCCTGAGCCAAGTGCAGGACACAAACTCCCAGTTGGTACCCAACCTCAAGCACTGCTGGTCAGGAGGGTTCAGGTTGCTGCCTTCTCCCTACGGCTGTCATTATCTCAGGATGAATTAAACATGAGACCTGTCTGTGCGGTGTCTGAGACACTGTAATTGTCCCCAGATAGCTGGCCTAGGACAGGCTGTGCAGGAGCTTTGGGAGGGGACATGGTGGGGAAGGCTTCCTGCTGGCTGGAGCATCTTTGTTTTTCATTTATTTAATTATCATCTGTGTGGAGGTCAGATGACTGTAGAAGGTGGGTCTCCTTCCATGTTCCTGGTTCAGGGATTGAATTCAGATTGTCTGGCTTGGTGGCATGCCACCATAGAGCCATCTCATCGACCCCCTTATATGTCTCAGGCAGTTGGCCTTGTGTGTGTTTGTGTACATGTGTGCTCAGGGCAGCTTGGGGCTGTAGAAGGCTGAGAATTCTGGTAACATTGATGACTATGAGAATCTGCAGCTTACATCTTGGATGGCCCATCAAGGGCACCCTACAGATACAGAACCTGGGGCTCAATCTGCTGGCTACTGGCCCACTTGCTGCCTTGTGGGGTAAGATTGAGAATATAGATGCTTAAATAAATATGTAACTGCTAAGAAACCATCTACATAGGCTTGTGGCCATGGCAACAGTATCAAGCTCTTAAGTTTTTCTATTATGTAAATTATTATTTCACATGTATTTGTGCCTTTGTTTATGTGTGTCATCAGTCATCATGGTCATAGTACCTCAGTTTCCCCATGCAACTGACCCAGCTTGCCCTCTGTCTCAGTGTGCTCCCCTGTAAGATATGATCTGAGAGGAAGGCCCATCCTGCTCTAGTTCGCCCAGCAGGTATTTACATCTCAGCTCTCCCCAGCGGCTCCCCTGCCCAACCCCAATACCACACAGACACATAATCTGCTTTTCCATCCCTTAGGATTCTGGCCCCAGAGAGGCTGCTGTGGCTCCAGCACAGGGAATAGAGAGATGCATCCTGGGCTGAACTGGAGCCTGTGACCATCTGTGATGCTTCCCTGGCCCCATCACAATTTTTAAACGATCTCAAATCCAAACCCTCCCTGTTCAGAATCTTAAACTCAGGAGTTAGGCAAGTCCTTACAAAATGGGGTGATCACAGCCCCCACTACTGTCAGGATGAAATAAACCAAGGAAAGCATTTAACTGCTGGGTACAAACTTAGCTCTCAGAGATGGCTTAGCAGGGGCTTGGTGCCAAGCCTGACAGCCTGAGTTCAAGCCCCAGACCAACTCCAGGCCAACCTCTGACTTCTGCCTTCACACCAACAGCTGATAAATACCATCTGTTCCCGGGTTTGAGGGGCTTCTCTGCAAAAGTGCAATTTTTGGAATGTGAACTTGTTTTTCTGGAAAGCGTTGGAGTTAGAGGGAGGATATGGGTGCCAAGCAGTGAATCCTGCTGGCTTCCACAGCAGCCACTCCCCAACCTCAGTGTCTTATGGAGAGGGAGCCTCCAATGTGCCAGACTGCTCTGCCCCAGGACCTTGGCACATGCTGAGCCGCTGCTGTACTCTTGTAGACACTTCCTCTGAGCCCTCTCAGCCGCTGCTCGCTGCCTCACACATAAAACTCGGTGCATGAGACATGAGAGCAAACACCCTGCCTGCATCTCTTCCTCCCCTGCAAGACTCAGTCTTGCCCTGTAGCCGTGGCTATTTTGGAACTCCATCTGTAGGCCAGGCTTACTTCAAACTCATGATGTTTGTCCCGCTTCTGCCTCCGTAGTGTTGAGATTAGAGTGCACCATTATGTCCCTGTCTCTAAATTTTTATAACTCAGACTGACACCCATGAAGCCCCCCTCCATGAGGATACAAAAGCGTAGAGAGGGACAGTTACTTCTCTCTGCGGAGCTCTGTCTGGCTCCATCAACTCCCTGTGCAAATGGTGTTCTGGGCTCTCTGTCATCCAATCAATGGCTAATTCTGAGTTCTACCCATTTATCACAGAACAAGGAGCTGGGTGCTGAGGATTTTGATCCAATGGAACCAGAGCATCCTGGGGCCACAGTGACAGGAGCAGAATGGAGGTGGGGCTGTGTACCCCATATGCCTGCTACCTGGTTACTGAATGCCAGACCCAGCTGCAGGGAAATAAACTCTGAATAAATTACAGCATAATAAATAAATAAATAAATAAATAAATAAATAAATAAATAAATGTAAGTTAAAAGAAAAAGAAAAATTACAACCATGAGGTAGCCATGCCTTTAATCCCAGCAGACAGACAGGGCAGACGGGGGAGGATCTTTGTGAGTTCAAGACCAGCCTGGTCTATATATCAAATTCCAGGCCAGCTGAGACCTTTTCTCAAACAATTTTTTAAACTAAGGGAACATGCATCATTTGGAAACCTCCCCCAAAGAAGTGCTTTTGAAACTGAAGGGTGAAAGGATCCTGAAGCAGGAGAATGGTTGCCAGTTTAAGGCCAGTCTGGGCTAAAGCATAACAAGTCTGTCTCAAAAAGACAAAAATAAGCTAAAAACAAAGGGGGAAGGGGTCGGGGCATGACAGGGAGCACAGTGAACTGTGCTAACGTCCTACGGCTTTCATACAGTCTCAGTGTGAGGGCCAGTGAGATCTTAGCTCAGAGTACAAGACGTTAGAGTGGGTGTCAATCAATATTAGCCTCCACCCCCTACAGTCCCTCAAGGAGGTATAGGAGTGGCCTCCAAGAGGGATTCCATCCCTGACCACACCCCAGTCCCTCACTGGGGGATTCTAGGCAGGCCTCTACCTCCTGACCACACTCTGAGCCTTCTCTAGTTTTAAAAAAAACTCTGCACAGATTATGCCCAGCACAGAAACAGGTCTTCAGGGAAAATCACAGGGAGGTTGTCCCCTCTGTGGCCTCTGGCTCTCCTGTGCTGGGTCCTTCACAAAGCCCAACTGGGTCTCTAGCAAATGGCACAGTATCCTGCAAGTGCTTGGCCAAGTGGGCTGGACTGCAGGGGGAGCACCTGTGCAAGGAGCACTGTGGGATTCTTGCTCCCTGTCCTTGCTGCTGCTGCTGCTGCTGGGACCCAGCAGGGGTGGGCTCCAGAGCAGGGATTGGCTCCTCCCTGGATACCATAGGACTCAATGAGACTGGAAAAGCTGCCAAGTCTCACCTGAAACTTCCTGCCCCAGCTAGGGTGTGCTGGCTGGGTGGGGCCTGAAGCCAGTCAAGCCCTGGAGGGAGAATGGGCGGCTGGCTGTGTCACCTGGAGTAGGAGCCATGGGGGAGGACAGTACAGAGAAGGAAGCCGGGTCACTGCAGGCACCTGCTTTGTTTTCAGTCTTTTATTTGATACACATTCAAAATGGCACCTCTGTACCTAGAGCTCAGCGTAGATGACCTTGGGTCTCCTGAAGTGAGTTCACAGAGATGGAATGAGCCTCCTACCTAACCTGAGTTCATGACTCAGGCCTAAGACAGGAGCATAGTGCTGGCATAGCAGGGACCCAAAGGGAACTGAAGACTATTACTGGAGTATCAGGAATGGCAGTGCATAAATGAGACATTGAAGGTAGGCTTTTGTAGAATAAATAGGAGTTTGTAAAAAACAAAGAGGGTGGGGTAGGAAAAAAAAAGCAGATGGGCCTGTGGCCAGAATTCAGGGAGATCTCAGGAAGCAGGAACAGTGTGAGCTTGTGGTTGGCCCACACTCAGCAGCCTGACCTTCCACACCACAGTTCCCCTGGGCTGTTGCAAGCTACCATAGGCTGGGAGCCGCCTCATGTCACCTTTTCTCTGTTGGGGAGAGGGGACATGCTTTTCACATTGTGGCTTTGGGACCTTAGGCCTTGGTTCTCTGGTCTGGAAAACAGGGTGAAGGCAGCCATCTGGGTTGTTTACATCCATATCAGGGCTCTGGATCAAAAATGGGATGGGTAGGAGGGAAAGAGAGAGAGGGAGGGAGGGAGGAGGGCAGGGGAGGGGAAGACCGCCAGGATGGGGACCAAGGGACAGGCTCTACATTATTATTTCTGAACACGCTAAGGCTGTCCGCCTTAAGGAATGAGTGGTGATTTGCATGCAATTTGCATAGTGTTTGTTAAATGTCAAAATGCTTTCTCTTGCCCCTCAATGCCAGCCTCCCCTCAACCCCTCAGCAGCTCTCCCACAGGGACAGCAGCTTTTCTCACAGCTGAACAACAGCCTGGTGGATCTGGAAGGAGACTGGGGAGGCAGAGAGGGATCCAAACCGCCAGGGTCTGGCACAATTGCGCATGTCCGGCAACCCTGCTTCCAAAGGCCAAGACTCAGTCCCTGGCTACCCTGCTCTGCCCCCTGCAGCCTGTGCAACTCTTAATTAAAACACTGTTTCTCTCTGGGCTTACAGTGTAGTCTCCAGCAAGTGGGGGAGGGGCCGGGAACAACGGGGACAGGGTCACAGAGCTCTGCAGAGTCAGTGGAGCAGCAGAGCAATCACACTCAGACCACTCTGCACAGGCACGGCTCACCAGGCCGCCCTGGATCAGTGTGTCCTTCAGCGTCGTGGGCCCTCCAAAGAAGGAACTGTGCCTGTTGACTAGAGAGCTTCCCTGAGGAGGCTGTGCCCTGGAGATGGACAGAGGGGGATCCAGGAAGCAGAGGCTCCTGAGGGAATGTTCCTTGCTGGGGGGATGGAGGACTGGACAACAGTGTCAGAAGTCACCATCAGGAACACCAGAAGCAGTGGGCATCAGCAGGCTGGAGAGTTGCATCTCCCTGGGAGCCCAGTACCTGGATCAGGAAGGGACATGCGGACCCAGGAATGTGGATTAGCAGTTTCCAGGCCAAGGACCCTTCTTCCCTTCTCCAAACAGCCTGGGTTTGGGTGTGGGAGGCAGTGCTGTGATCACCCACAATCCTGAGGCCCTTCTGTAGCAGTCACAGTGTCTGGATCCCCCTGGTGGACATCATAGGAATTGCAGGCAAAGCTGCTCCTTGCATCCTGGTGCCTGTTACAGGAATTGCAGGCAGAGTACTTGTGCACCTAAGCCCATGAAGGACAGTCAGTTTAGATCTGCATCATAGTAAGGAGTCCAGAGGAGAGCAGAGAATTTCTCAAGGTCACACAGAAAGCTAGGGACACCAGTGCTGAGCCAACATTAGCAGATGGGAGGATGAGGCTAGTTTGCCCACCCCATGGGCCCTCAGTTTCCCCACCTGTATATTCCACCATCTCTCAGGCCTAACATTTGAGCAGCTTACCTGGAGTAAGACTGGGCTCCCAGGAACAGAGAGGTGTGGTGCCTGGGCCAGTTTGTCCCTGAAATCATCGCTCCGTCTCCTCCATCTCCTACCTGAGGGGTGGACATAAAGACACATGGTAAGGACAAAAGCACTTGCTTCCAGGCCTTTCCAGCTAGTCCAGGTTGAGCTGGAGTGTCTTCATACTGGTGGAGATGTACTAAACACCCTGGCCCCACTAGAGACACTGAGCACGGTGTAGGTACCGGGTGTGGGCTTGGGATAGGGAGTGCAGTAGTGACCCAAGGCTGTTCGTCCTCTGAGTTGAGTGGGCAGAAACTGAAAGAGAGATGGAGACACACAGAAACATGAAGGAACAGATGGCAGTGTGCAGAGAGAGACAGAGACCAGGACACAGATACAGAGAGACGTCCAGAGCCAGAGCTAGGTACATAGAGAGTAGGGCAGGGAGTCCCCAGAGCCACCCCTGGAGCCTGCAACACAGATCAACAGAGCTAATGGAGCTGAGAGGAAGAGGGCAGGGTCACAGGGGCCTTTCTCACCTTGTCCCTGAGCCACCACCATCCCACTGGGCCAACCTCCATAAGCCAAAGCTCAGGATCCTACCAGGTCCCAGCCCAAGTCCCAGCCCAGGTTCCAGCCCAGGTCCCTGGTCACCTGGTGTCGCTGAGCAGAAGCAATACTGAGCCGTCCTGCAGGCGTGCCTCACGAACTGTCTGATGGTCAGGCAGCGGCCTAGCGTTGTAGTAGAAGGTTCTGCGCCAAGAGCTCACACCCTGACACACTAGCTGTGCGCGCAGGTCGCTTAGTGTGTCGTGGGGCCGCACGGTCAGTGGCAGTAGCAATGCCTCGTCAGCTAGGTGTACCTTAA
This sequence comes from Arvicanthis niloticus, assembly GCF_011762505.2. Taxonomy (NCBI): domain Eukaryota; kingdom Metazoa; phylum Chordata; class Mammalia; order Rodentia; family Muridae; genus Arvicanthis; species Arvicanthis niloticus. The sequence continues at coordinate 137,499,297 of NC_047660.1, forward strand.
TGTGGTAGCGCTTCCAGCGGGACAGGGACAGCCCTCGACGCAGCTCCTCCATGGCCATTGCCAGCTTGAGACTCTCACAGGTCAGCACCTGCCAGACCGGCTGAGCCAGCCGCCTCCACCCCTTCTAGGCACGCCCTGCTGCAGGAGCAGCCCACAGGGGTGGTGACATCAGCTGGCCCAGCCCAGGCCTCCATGGCAAACCTTTTTCCTGTGCACAGCATACATCAAAGGCCCTGGGACAAAGAACGCAGCTATGCAAAGCCACTGTGACAGGATGGAGCACCTTGTGTGTTGGAGGAGTGGAGTTGGGTCTTGCTTTTGAAGCAGAGGAAGTGAAGGGTACAGAAGGATGGCACGGACAGCAGTTATTCCTCCAGGGAGCACTCTAGAGCTCCCTCCCTACTCTATAGTTGCACTGGCTTTGTGTCTGTGGGCTCCAAAGAAACCTCAATCTTAGGCCTTTGCTCTCTATGGCCATCGAGTTGGGAACAGGGGCAGCTTCTCCAGCCTCTGATCACCATGGCCTAAGAGACAGACAGGGTTTGAGCTGGAAGAACCCCATCCACATGGCTACTGAAGTGTGGCTTCAGGGAATGGGTAAGAATTCAACATTTCCATTTGCCCACATTCACCACCCACACAGCTCAGCAAGTGTCTGATGAGGAGAAAAGGGAGCCCCAGCCTCCCCGATCCTTACAGCCTTCTTCCGGGTGCTGGCTGCCTCTCCGGCACACTTACGCAAGCACACTCTTTCCCTCCCTGCTGCTCCTGCTGTCTGACTGGGTAGAGCAGTCTGTACTGTACACTTGACCTCTGACACACAAACTCTGGGCATTTGTCACCAGCAACAATGCAGTGGTAATCTCTAACCCTGTCATCCATCCCCTGCCACAACCCCTCCTCCCCCTACCTCAGTGTCTCTGCCTGTCTACTGGGGTCTTGTAAAATGACATTGTTGTCACAGGGCTCTGGCTTATACTCATCCAGGAATGGCAATGCTGAGAGAGCATTCTAGGTGTTAAATTTGACTCCAAAAAGAAAAACTAAACATTCTAAAAATTTAGCACAAGTGACATTTTGGTGGCATAAGTCTTTAATCCCAGCACTTGGGAGACAGAGACAGACAGATATCTGTGAGTCTGAGGCCAACCTTATCTACAAAGTGAGATCATGACCCACATCACCCCCAAAAAAGACAGGTAGGAGAATATACAGGAAAAACATATTATCTCAGTATGCTGTACAGAGTGACATTAATTGTCTTATTCGCCTGCATTCACCACCCACACAATTCAGTAAGTGTCTGTATAGGGAGCCTTTAATTGAGAGATTAATAACTGACAACATGCAAATATAAAATACCTACACACAAACACTTCATACATGAAAACTGCAACAAAGCAATTGAAAATTTCCAATAGTCAAAAGAGACAAAAGACCTACTTCCACCGTATGTAAAAAACTTTTAGAAACCAACAATTAGAAAACTAGACAGACAACATATCAGGTTTATGAAAAAACCTTCATGTAAAACTAAAAATGAAAACCAAGGGTGGACATATGATAGGGAAAGGCCTCCCCTGACCATGCCCCCAGCTTTCACTGGAGAAGTATGGGCAGAGCTTCACCCCTGACAATGCCCCCAGCCCCTCACTGGGGAGATTCTAGGTGGGGCTCTGCCAGGGAGCTTCATCCCCAACCCCCATGAAGTTCTTTTTGTTGTTTTGTTTGTGGAGACAGGGTTTCTCTGTGTAGTCCTGGCTGTCCTGGAACTCACTCTGTAGACCAAACTGGCTTCAAACATAGAGATCTGCCTGCCTCTGCCTCCTGAGTGCTGGGATTAAAGGCGTGCACCACCACCACCCACCCAGAAGACATTTGTTCTTATGAATATAAAAAAGAAAAGCTTGGTCTCTCACAGGCTGAGGCTAGAATACAATAAAATGGTCACCAAAAGGTCTGTTCCCGTGCTTCTCTGGTAGAAAGCGATGGGCAGGGTCAGCCTGCAGTGGTGCTGTGGCACTGCACATTGTTGATCCCAGCACTCAGGAGGCCAAAATAGGAGAATTAAAAGATTCAGGACAGCCTGGGCTACACAGTGAGACTTTGTTTCCTCCCCCTTTAAAGCAAACCAACAAAACCTACCGGTGCTTTGCTAGTCTACTTTGCTGTTTCATTTGAGGAAGAACAGTCAGTCTTGACCACTGGGCTTTGGAAGGTGAAATGGCCTGCTTTCTCACAACAGCTTTGTGGTTTGAGATCCAGTCAGACAAGGGCATGACACACCTGCTGAGCTTCTACCATTCAACCTGTAGGACACAGGGAAACTGAGTCCTAACAGTGGTAGTGGGTGGCTTCATCTTCAAGACCAGGTCTGCACAGCCCTACCTGTAACTCACAGATGAAGTTCTCGGGTGTCACCTGCCACACTCTTGCGCACTCACTGGTCACTGTGGGGGCCAGGGCCTTGGGGCTGCAGCAGGTGAGAGCCATGGTAACCACCTGAGCCACCGTCAGTGCCAACCTGTTCTTCCTGACTTTCTCATTGAAGCAGAGATGAGCCAGGTGGTTGTGGCCCACAGGCTCTCTGCCCTGGCACTTTGGAGGGATCAAAGCTTTTGTGTCTGACAGGGTGCTATATTCTAGGCAATTATGGAAGACCCAAGCTGATGGCACCAAGCTCAGAGAATCCCTGAGCTCTGAAAAGCTACAGGCTCAGGTCACAGCACTGTTGAAATGGCCAGCTCTGGAACATTTGAATTTGCTTTTTCAAAGTCACTCAAAAAGTTCATCCCTTTTTCTGTCTGTTGGATCTTATTCAAAGGCTGTGTATATACATATATACATATATATACACACACACACATCATACAGGCATATATATATATATATATATATATATATATATATATATATATACACACATACATACATATATGAATGAGTGTGTGTGTGTGATTGAAAGCAGTCTATCATGTCTTAGGTAATTATCCTTTCTTGACATTCTCTGTATCCTGAGACCATTACTGGTCATGAATCTTTTAGAAGCCCAGGGTGCTCTATTGTGCAGAACACAATGTTGCTGTGTTTATTAAAACAGGGTCTCAATTATGTAGTCCAGGCTAGCCCCAAACTTATTGTTATCTTTCTGCAGCCATCTCCCAAGTCCCAGGCTAACGGACATCTACTACCACTTTACACTTTTCTTTCTCCCTTTTAGGGGGTGGAGATAGTAGTAATTCTGATTGTTCCAGAACTTGTTCTGTAGACCAAGCTATCCTGGAATTCAGAGATTCTTCTGACTGCTTCCTGGGTGCTGGGAAGCATGTGCTACCATATAAATTTACATTTACGTTTGTGTGTATTTACACAGCTTGGCTGCCAGCTTTTGTTGTCTTTGCTTTTTAAAGACAGGGTCTGTCTATCTCTAGCTGTCCTGAACTCACTATAACGATCAGGCTAACCTCAAATTGGTGTTTTGTTTTGTTTGAGACAAGGTTTCTCTGTGTAGCCCTGTCCTGGAACTTTCTTCAAAAACCAGGATGGCCTCAAACTTAAGAGAGAGATCTGCCTGTCTGCCTCCCCAGTACTGGGATTAAAGGAGAACTACCATGTCTTGCTGGCCTCAAACTTGTGATGTAGCCAAGGATGGGTAACAACTCCTGATTCAAAGGCTGGCTGGTCCAGCCCAAGCTGTAGCCTGGATCCAGGAGTCTCTGGATACCAGTGAAGATCCCATGCCAGCTGCTATTGAAGTCCCAGGGACTAGGCAGAGATGGATCCTGCTGAAGGACCTGTGGGGAAATCTTTTAGCAGTGTGGCTCTTGGGTGCCACCTGGTGGTGATGTGGGAAATCAGGGGCTCTCCCTGCAACTCTCAATTGCCTGCAAGCCGCCTCCTCTCCAACTTTTGTATGATATTGAGGATGGTTTTGTTGTCACACAGTTCCAGCCCCAGCCCTATTGAGACAGGGTTTCCCTCTAGAGCCCAGGTCAGGTCTTCAGGGTTCAGACTCTGCCCATCAAAGGGCCTGTGAGCTCATCTTTCCTTCTCCCTGCTGGGTCCCTGACAGTGACATTAAGGTTTGAATTTCTTAGCAAGGTGGCAGCACCACAGAGAAGACACTGGAAACCCTTCAGTGGTCTCCCCTCCAGGCCTGAAGCCTGCTGTGGGTACCTGGAGCCTTCAAGCCTGAGTGTGCACCCATCTTGAACATTTCTGCCTGCTCCACCTCTCCAGTCCTCTCATTGGGATCCCTACATATGCTGTTCCCTCTGGGAATCTCCAGGAGGCCAAGCAGCAGTTGTATATGAGCCACTGACATGTCCCCAAGTACACAAGAAGCATTTGGAAGTGAACTTAGGCCCAGTTTTCCTCTTTCAGGGGAGGGGCTCCCTGCCTGCTCTTTCTGGTGACCCAAGGACAAGACATTGGAGACACTGTAAGAGTCACTCAACTGGTTTTATTCCAGAGGACTCTAAATGCTCTTATGACTGGGTAAATGACCACTGCCTCCTAGGAGTCTGCCACGAAGCTCTGTCATTTTGCTGGCGCCTAATGGTTTCTTAGTCCCCATGAAGTGGGTATGATGGGTCTAGAAGAGATAAGACACTTTTGGTGGCTTTAGCACTTAAGGGAGCAGTGCCCCAGGGGTTAGAGACAAGGGCCTTGTTTTCAAGATGCTAACATGACATTACAGATGACAGCTGTACCAGAACCCAGCCCTTGAACACCTGCTTGAACAAGGAGGCAGGAGCTTTTTTTTATCTTATTGTTTTACTTCTCTAATTTTGTTTCCACCTTTGTGGTTTTTCGGTGTTTCTGTGTGTGTTATTAAAAAAAAAAGAAAAAAAAAAAGTGAGAAGGGTAGGGGAGGATCTGAGGAGATGGGAAAAACATATATGAAAGACTGTTTCAGCTGGATGGTAATCCCAACCTCGGGAGGAAGAAGTAGGCGGATTTCTTGAGTTACAGGCCAGCCTGTTCTACAGAGTAAGTTTCAGGAGAGTCAAGGATATACAGAGAAATTCTGCCTTGGAAAATATAAACAAATGAACAACTCTGTTTTAATAAGAAAAAAAGTAACCTAAGGATGGGAGCATGGTCTGGTGTCTGGAAAGGGGCACGCATGAGAGAACTGAGACCAGGATCAAGTTATAAAAGTTCCATAAAGAACCATGGACAGTGTGTATAGCAGGTACAGGTTCCTTAATGCTTGTCCCACTAGGGGTCCCAGCATGTTTGAAGAAAAGCAGCATGTCTGAAGAGAAGTACCTAACTTGATGCCTGGGAGATGACAACCCTGATAATCAGTGTTAGCTAATTCTGGGTGTCCCTGAAGAATATAGCCACACCTGTCCGGGTTACCAGGATAGCATTTTCATGTGTCACCAGCCATAGGGACTGCTGGCATGACTGACCTGACCACTGCCATCAGATTTCTTTTTGTTGTCCTGGAACTTGCTAGGTTGTTCAGGATGTCCTTGATTTCAGGCCTATGCCACCACACCTGGTGATCAGATGTCTTAAAGTGGATTGTACAAGGTCACACAGGCAAAAATGCCCACTCTGTATCCTAATTCTTGCACCTGAGAAGATGCAGGCCACAGGGATGGACAGTGGACAGGGTTTGGAACCTGGATACAGGAAGCAGTCACAGGTCAGCCCAGCACTTCTGGACCTCAACATTTATTGCGGGGTACTAGGCAGTACAGCTCTTTTCTGCAGTTTAAGAAGCCCTCCAGCAAGCAGGACAGGAATAGTGGTACACACTGAGAGGACAGAATTGTGAGTTTGAGGATAGCCAGCCCACAGAGGAGAGTCCCCTTAAAACACTACCCCCAACCTCAAAAGTTTACCATCTTAAGCTTTTTTCAGGACACTGCTTAAGGGCAGAAAGCTCATTCTCAAGGTTGGGTGGCCACACCTATCACCTATCTCCTGAAGATTTCATCTCAGCACAACAAAGCATCATCCACTTTTCACGCTAATTGTATCCTGTCCCAACCTCCAGCACCAACAATGCCCCTTCGTTTCTGTGGCTGAGGACTGTGGGGAATGTTCTGGCAGCGGGCCCAGCAGTGTCTGTCCTGTGTCTGGCTTATGCCACTGAGCACTGTGTCCTTGAAGTACATCGTTCTGTCTGGTTTTGAGGCAGGCTTCCTGCATAGCTCAGGTTGGCCTGAACTGGTCTTGCTTCAGCCTTGGTGCTGGGATGACATGTGAACTGCTAACACCGGCTAGTGCTGAAACTGCTGACATGCTCAGTAGCCCTCGGTCCTACCTGCCCATCCTACCTGCTGAGGCAAGGCTAGCCTTGCCATTCTGACAGATCAAATACAGCCATGAAGACAGACCTTGTCAGGGCAAGGCCTGGTGTAGGGATGCAGAGTACCCACATTGACCAGGGCCCAAGTGAAAGGGGGCACACTCCACTGAAGTGCTGATGGCAAGGTAGGATCTGGCAGACTGAGGCATGTAGAGGCAGGCTTGGTGCCACTCAGCACTAGTGGATAGACACCAAGAGGACAGATGGTATCCTGGCCTCAGAGATAGCCCAAGGCAGGCTTGGGAACCAAACTTGTAGCTCAAAAGACCCAGTGACTTCACAGCCAGCTAGTGGTAGGGTCAAGTACTTAAAAAAAAAAAACAAAAAAAAACCAAAAAAAAAACAAAAAAAACAAAAAAACAAAAAAACAAAAAACCAACAACAACAACTCTCCCCCCTTAAACTGTCAGTCACCATGCAAGGACCTCTCACCATGTAAGACATCCCCAGTGACATAGCCACAGTGGTTTGGATGCTCTCACTCCTGAGCTTGTGCTCAGAGGGGAGGAACAAATCCAGAAGGGCTCATCCTGCTGGCAGAGGCTGGCCAACACTGCTTATTAGGAGGGCACCTAGTGCTTGCTATACTATCAGGCTGTGGCCTGTCAAGGAGGCTGGCTAGGAAAAGCCAGCTTAGGCTTATGCAATGGTCCTGGAGGAAAGGCAGCTGGCGGCTCTGCAGCTACCCCTAACACCACAGCCTCTGAGCTTTGATTCCAGCTCCACCATGTCTGAGATGTGGGACAGAAGCCCTGGACCCTGAGCATGGGCCAAATGTAGGACAGTGTTGCAGCCACAAGAGCAGGGCAAGGTGGAATGGGCCAGAGGGACGCAGAATGCCTGGCAACAGAAACCTTGTCTTACAAATGGCAGAACAGGACTGTGTTTATTAAAAACACCAGGAAAGTGAGTTCACATCGACACTTGGCAGCACCTGGGACTGCTAGCGATGCCACAAGTGGGAGGTGGCTGGGGCTGCAGTCTCTGCCTACGTGCAGCAGCAGGGTTTGGTCCAGAGCAGGGTTCAGTAGCGGCGAGTGAAGTGGGGGTGAGGGTGGGGGTTGGGGACTCGGCCACCCTGGTCCTGGCTGGCCACGCCACCACCTTCCAGTCTACCACTGGGCACAATATGGCCCTGGGAATGTCCACCGTGTGCAAAGGCTTGCCTAGAACAAAGGCAGATAGTTTGCAAGGGCCATGCCTGGTGACCACAAGGTCCCACCTCACAGAGCACAGGGCTCTGTACAGCTCCCTCAGAATGTCAGCCCAACCAGGGTGCACACACGTAGAGGGAGGGAAGGAGGAAGGAAGTGGTAGACATTGAAACCTTACCCAGCCATGCCACCCCGGCCTGCTGCCACATGCCCATGCCCAGGTCCTGCAAGGCCCCGCTCAGCACCTGCAGGAGAGAGACAGCTCAGTGGACTCTGCCTGCACAGTAGACCTGGTATCCACCCAATCCTTGCAACCCCTTGGTACCTCGCCACCGTATGTGCTCATGGCCCGTCATGTTTGTGTCCAAAGCGCTGTGCCAGACAGGAACCTGCTGCTCCTCCAACTGCGAGCTGTGCTCTGCCCACTCTCGGCTGACCCTTTGCCAAATACAAGGTGACAAATGGCTGCCCCCGTGCACTTTCCATCACACCAAAGATGTGAGCCCAACTCCAGGATATCTTCAAAATCAGACTGTGACCAGGGGTGGGCAATGAGGACACCAGGCACCACCAGGGAAGAACAATCACCACCCCCTAAGGCGGCCACACAGCGGTACCACAAGAAGCCACAGTGGTCTACACTTGGGCCTACCCGCTATTGGAAACCTCGCTGACACAAACACATGGGCATGTGCTGGCAACATGACCCACAGCTGAAAGGGAGCACAGAGCGCCTTGCCTTACAGCTGATGGGTAGAAAACGGGAGGGAGTGTCCACAGTATGGAATCCAACAGTAGACAGGAGTGCGCTACCTCCAAACACACCGCAGCATGGAGGGGTCTCAAGAACACAGTCTCACTGAGATCAAGTGTATGTGTGTCGAAGAGTCATGAGTGTGTCTGAGTGGGTATGTCATGGTGTGTGCTTGCAAAGCCATGGTGGTGGAATTGTGAGTGCAAGACCTGGGTGGGTAAGGAGCAGGCTGCTGTTGGTATGTGCTTTCCAAAATGAAAGCAGTATATATAATTCAGGTTGGAATTAGGGACTGACAGCAGACAGTGTGTAGCATGGAAGCAGGGAAGTGCTTGGGAGGCTAAGGCAGGAGGACTGTGTGGAAGCCAGCCTGTGCTCCACCTCCAACCATCTAACCACAAGTGTTCCTACTGCACTGCAGATTCAAACCCTGTTGCCACCCAAGGAACAGGGACAAGGTTCACACCTGCCATCATGGTCCTCATGGTGCAGCCAGCAATAGCAGGTAGAGGACATCCCAGGTGCTTTCATGGGTCCCCTCCAAGAGCATCCCAGCAGCCCGTATCAGGCTCCTCCTATATAGCTTACCTGGGGGGAGGGGGCAGCCCTTGGCCTTCATTCAACTTCTTGTCAGAGCTGTAGCCATGCCAGCTGTCTCGGGCATCCCAACCATGGTGCTCCAGGAGCCTTCCATGGCTGTGCTGGTCATTTGGGTAGTACTGCAAGGCACACAAGAGACAGAGCATGTGTTCTGGTCTCCCCTCCCACCCCTACCCCCCCACCCCCCAGCCTGGATTCTGTATTCTATCATGCCTCTGCTCACACTGAACCCATGTCCCCTGGAAAGTGCTGCAAGGCTAGATGGCAAGCATGCCTAAAAGACAGTTATTGCAGGGGCTGGCATGAGCTGAACATGGCAGCTCAGCCTGTGCACACATCACTAGGGCTCTCTTGCTAATTCAAGACCAGCCTTCCTGACAGGTGATGACAAAACATGCTCTGGAGGCACCCGGGGGATGAGCCACTTCTAAACCTCTATCTTGACCCACGGCCATCCTGAAGGATCCCACCTCCTCCTTGGAGACTTGGGTCACAGTGTATTGTCAGGACCCTATCACCAGCACACAGCTAAATCAGATGGGGCAAAGCCTGGGACCAACTCCCCATAGGGCTGCAAAGCTGCCATTGCAATGTAGGTCCCCAGAGCAAAGAAACCAAGTTCCCAACCAAGTATCAGTTGAGCTGAGTCTTTATTAGGTGACTGAGAATGGAGCGGCACCCCCTACCTCACCCTACTCTCACTTACCTGCCCATCCCGCTCCTCCATTCTGGGTCTGGACCCATCCCTCCTGCAAAGGGGACAGGGCATTGGTATGACAGTGTGCAGGTGGGTGTGTGGGGGTAGAAGCCGAAGTCTCCCTTGGGGACAAGATTGGCTTTCCCCCAAGCTCTGGCTATATGCTAGGACATAGTAGCACCAGGGATGGCAATGGTAGGTGGAAGGCTTTCTTCTAGAGGTTGGGAGCCAGGACAGAACAGGCAGCAAGTCTCCATCAAGCAAGAGACTGAGAGAGGCTGTCCAGGAAAGCTGCCCCAGGCAGGCTTTGCTACACATCCCCACCAATGCACGGGGTTAGGGTACTCTAGAATACAGTCTGGAGAGTCTGAGGGAGTCCCCAGAAAATAAAAGGACTACAGTTGGGGAGGGGGGCAGGTCCAGTCAATGAGCTGAAAGTCAGTGACCCCTTGCCCCTTACAACCTGCTTCCTCCTGTAGAATATAAAGGCCAGGCTGTCCTGCCCAACCTAGAGTCCACTGGGAGATGTAAGAGGACAGTGGAGCTACCATGTGGACACTGAGGGTCAGGCACAGGGTGCCTGGTGTGGGTCCACTTGGTGTTAGACCTGGTATTCCCCAGTGCCACCTGCGGCTATCCTGTGGAGGTTCCAGGAAGCAATGAGCTCTTCAGAGAGCACAGGGACTCATCTGCCACAGACTAGATCGTGCCTAGGGTGCCGGCACAGGGCAAGATGCTCACCTGTCTATGACATGCTCCTGGTAATGGCCACGTTCCCGGTGATCGAAGTCATGAAAACGGTGATCTGGCTGTGGAAAGTCTCGGTATCTGTCTTCCATGGCTGCACGCTTCCCTTCTGGCCAGTAGCCATCGTCTCTCCTGGTGTGCATTTTGCAAAAATACTTAATTCAAGGTGGCAGCAGCAAGCCAGGCAGTGGTGGCACGCATATTTAAACCTAGCACTTGGGAGGCAGAGGCAGGTGGATTTCTGAATTCGAGGATAGCCTGGTCTACAGAGTGAGTTCCAGGACAGCCAGGGCTATACAGAGAAACCCTGCCCCGGGGAAAAACAAAACAAAACAAAACAAAACAAGGTGGCAGCAGCAGCATCCCACAGTTGTCAAGGGTCGCTCAGGATGGAGGCAGGCTGTTAGGAGCTGACTGTCAGCAACACCTGCATGAGCACAATGCTGGATCCCGTGCCTCTCCCTGCTGGCCTCTCCCCAGGGATTGTGCAAAAGGGACGGGAATTACACGGTTCCTCAGTGTGCCTGCAGTGACTGTCCAAATGGCTAAGGACCAGCAGTCTTGCCCTCTTCCATGGCCTTTCACAGCCCACACGCACAAGATACCAAGCAGAGTGGCTGGGCAACACAAAGTGCTGGCCAAGGAACACCACCGCATGCTTGTTCACTAGGGAGGGAGGCAGGACTGGTATTGGCACCCACCTAGCATCCAGGCCGTAGGGTCTTCGCAGTGCCCGCCGTTCCTGCTCAGCTCGCAGCTGCTCTTGCTGCCGCCGCAGCTCCTCCCGCTCACGCATAATGCGCTGCTGTTCCTTGCGCCTTTCACGTTCCACGCGCATGCGCTCTCGCTCCAGCCGCTCCCGCTCCAGCCGCTCTCGCTCCAGGCGCTGCCGCTGGCACTGGAGCTGCAGCCGTTCTCGCTGCAAGCGAGCCTTCTCCCGCCGCTCCTGCAAGGCATCCAGACGCTGCTCCCGCTCTCGCTGCTCCCGTTCCCTGCACACAGGTGGTTGCCTCAGTTTGTGGGCTGGGTGCTGTCCATGCTCGGCCTCTGGCCTCCTGTCCAGACTTTGGAGGCCTTGGCTGAATCTCTGCCCTCCCACCAGGGTTTGCAGAGGCCAAGGATCCACGTACAGCCAGGGTCTTAGCTTTCTCACCACTTTCACACTATCTGATGGTACTAGGAAATACTTCCAAGCAGACAGGAGCCAAGGCAGGTTACCACTGCTCACCGTCGTCTCTCCGTCTCCCGGATTTCACGCTCCCTCTGCCTCTGGCGCTCCCGCTCCCGCTGCTCCTTGATCTTGTCGAATGACAATATGTCTCTCTTCTCCCTGCCCTCTGACTTTCGGTCTTGACTTTTGGAGCTCTGCTGACCAGAACAACCCAGTGAGAACCAAGTAGGTAGGTAGCTCCAACAGCAGCACAGCACAGTGCAGAAGGCCAGCGTCTCTTTGAGGTATGGCAGCCAACCTGGCAGCCAACCTGGCACACATCACCCTGCCCAGATCCCAAGTACTAGGCTTTTCAGTGATCCCCAAAGAGAAGAGACAGGTGTCACAGGACCCCTACATTCAGATTATGCTAAATCTTACAGAACTGCTTGGGGAGACAGGCACTAGTAACATCAGCACTTGGGGGTGCAGCAGGATTACAATTTCAAGGCCAGCCTAAGATACAGATTGTAGCAGAGCCCCTGCCAAAAAATCTAACACCAGACCAGAGGCAAGCCAGACCTTCCAGGTACAAAGGAGGTACACCTCGTGCTTACACTAAGATTCTTCTGAACCTGTGGTGTTTTTGTTTGTTTGTAGACAGGGTTTCTCTGTGTAGCTCGCTGGCTATCCTGAAACACTCTGTAGATCAGGCTAGCCTCGAATTCAGATCTGCCTGCCTCTTCTGCCTCCCCCACCCCCCACCTCCCAGTGCTGGGGTTGTGTACCACCAACACCTAGTCCATCCTTGTGGTTTTTATGGACGATGAGGCCTCTTTCATGGTGAGTTGTTTGTGGAAGTCAGCTCGTCCAAACCTCACAGACCCATATGGCAGCATTTCTAATTCAGAACAGTCAGAAAACTATAGATTCTGAGGACCCAGGAGGGTTGGCTCACAATTCTAACTCCAGCTCCAGGGGGTCCCACATGCTGCTCCACATGTGGTGCTCATGAATATAAATGAGCAGGAGAACAGGAACAGGAGCCGAGGCCTGCCCTGGGAGGGCTCCTGCCATCCACCACGCTTCTGCAGTGTGTGAGCTCTCTGCCCAGCTGTCCTGATGCTTTCCCACGGCGGCCTCTGTTAGCAGAGGCCAGAGGCTAGGTGGCCCCGGAAGCTATAGGAACCTACATTCTCAGTCAAATGCTCACTTTCTTCTCCAGCAGAGGTGGGAACAGAGCTGGCATCACCACCAGCTGCACTCCAGCCCTGGGCCTATACCTGCCGGAGCACCCAGCTGTACAGTCTGGCTCTTTTGGGGAGAGGCTTCCAGAATGAAGAGTCATGGGCAGGCCTGGTGCTCTCAAGGACAAGCCCCGACGTTCCTTTGGGTTCATTTAGCACAAGGCCAACAGCAAAAACAGATACGCCATCATCAGATTAGACCAAGTTAGACAGGCCCATCAACTGCCAAAGCTATCTATGCCTCAGTCCCTCTACTACAAGTGGGTAGAGCTAGACAGAAGATGCCAGCTAGGTCACCTCCCAGGTAAGTGAGGCTGGGAGCTGCTGTCCCAGCCCTGCCTGCCAATGCTTACTCTGTCCTTTGACCTGCTTGTGGCCTTCACACTGATGACGGGCTCGCCCTTGGACTTGTCCATCACGACTGTTCGCTCCACGCCTCTGCTCCCTGCAGGGAAAGCACAGCCGTGAGCACGCAGCAGCTCTACAGCTCAGCCTTGTGTCCACTGCCCTCTTCAGTTTTCAATGCTGTTTCTGCCTTGAAAACTGTAACAACTGTGTCCCTGATGAATGTATACCCAGCAATGGGCATACATTCAGTGTGGGCATTTCCTCAGTGTGTGGGTGGCAAGCATGTCCCATTTGTCCCCAAGTAGTTGGCTGGCATTGTTGCACTGCTTGCCCAGGCTGTAAGCACTGTGGTGACTCTGGGGAGGATTACCACACCAAGAAGCTGTAATTTCATTTTTTTTTTAAAGACAGGGCTTCTCTGTGTAGCCCTAGTTAGCCTGGATCTCACTATGTAGACCAGGCTGGCTTCAAACTCAAGATATCTGCTTGCCTGTCTCCTGAGTACTATGGCTAAAGACGCCCAGCAAGTTATGTTTTGTTTTACAGCTTTTCTTGTTGAGAGGAATGTCTCTAGCTGCTGGTGAGGAGCCACACGCACAACACAGCTCTCTTTAGCATTAGGAAGGGGGGCCACTGGTTTCAACAGAAGATGAAACAGAGAGCCTTGGGCAAACTCCACAAAAGAAGTACCATCAACCACTATAATATGAGAGCAAGCAGCAGAAAAAGTATGAAATATACACAAGAACTGGGGCCATGTAAAAAGCTCAACACTGGCCTTGAGAACCAGACCCTAGAACTCAAGAACCACTTGAATGCCAGCTGCAAGACCTCAGTGGCAACACACACACACACACACACACACACACACACACACACACACACACACACAGGCAAATTCACAAACATTTCACAAACACAGCAGGAGCTGTCCCAGCAGGAGGTGGACTATGATTATCAGCTTTTTCTTCCATCTTATGATGGGTTGGCCAAAGTGTCCCTTGTGCCTCGGCCAAGAGCAGCCTGTGTTCTAGGGTTATCTACCACACCCCCGACAGGACAGGGACCCAGAGAAACTGGACGACACACGTAACCCTATGTCCAATGACTACCGGCCCAGGCTCAGGGCTGCCTTCTGCTGTGGAGCAAGCCCTTTCCTCCTGTGTGGGCAGGGGTTACTCCTAGACTCCACTCTCAGGCTGCTGTACATCTGATGCTGTGATTTTGTGACAGGTTCACTAGGCTGTCCAAGGTGGCCTTGATCACAATCTCTCTAACAACAGTTCTAAGCAGTGGGGTGATGGCCTGGACCACTAGGCTTCATCTGCAGAACAGATCCTTCAATTCCATCACATGGTCTGCAGCTGACCTAGCCAAGTGACAACTCTTACCTGCCTCCTGTCCATGACACCCTGAGCCCCACCGGGCTTCCATCTCTTCCAACAGCATCCAAGGTGCTGCTTACCTGATTTGGTGACTCGAGAATGACTGGCAGCTCCCGGGGACAGCTCATCTTGATCCTTCTCCTTTTTTATGTCTTCTGGCCCTTTCTCCTCCTTTTCCAGTTTCTCTTCTTTCTTGATCACAGTTCTGTTGAGAATAGTCAGCTGTAGTCTCCCAGTGGTCTCCACGGGAGCCATCAGCCCCATCCAGCACGAAAAGAGAGGACCTGCGGCCTGAGCCGCTCTTGATGCCCTCTGGCAGCCTGAAATGCTAGAAGCAGCAGGACAGAGTGCTGCTGAAACCCGGTCCTCAGTGAACCCAGAGGCTGGACTCAGATTCCTGATCTATCTGTCTCTAGATGCTGGGATGACAGATGTGTAGCATCATACCTGGTTCTTCATGGTACTGTAGATGGAACTCAGGTCTTGCTATACTCCCAGCCAAAAGAATTTGCTTCCATGTGTGGATATACCCACAATGTACAGATATAAGACAGGATAACTGGTTTTCTCTACCATGCAGTCTCTAGTAATCAAACTCAGGCCGTCAGGCTTGGTGGCAAGTACTTTACCAGCTGAGCCGCCATAAAATATTTATACTTTTATAGAAACTCTATCAAAAAATAATTTTAATCAAGCATAGTGGGTAAGCCCGTCTCTCTAGCTTTTGGGAGACTGAAGCAGGATTGAGTTCTATGCCAGTTTAGGCCCCAAGGTGAGAGACACTGTCTCACAATAAACTAACACCAACTGACTCCCATGTTGACAAACAGGGCAGAGTAACCATGATGCTAGCCCAGGGAGCACGCCCTGCCTGGCCTGACCTGCTTCCCATAGTTTCTAGACCCTTACACACCAAGCACACAAGTATTTACCTAGGCATGGTATCTTCCCAGAAGCACTGTCCTAATGGAGTGCTAGTATTGCAGGGTGGGCTGCATCTGCCTTCTGCATTGCCTGAGGCACAGAAGCACACTGCTGTCTCTTCTTTCAGCTGCTGCCAAGAGCCTGAACTGACTTTTTACACCCCCTACTGCTCTGGGCGCCCTTATTCTTTCTCCATTGTCCTTCCTCTTGGCATCTCCTTCCTCTAGACCTCCAGTGATCCTGTCCTGGTTCTCCCTTTAAACTTTACACCTTCAGGCTTGCATTTATGTCTGTTCTTAAATCCATTTATTAATGAGTTCAGAGCCCTAAGAGGGGATCCTCACTTCTCAGGCATCATATAATAGAAGATTTTTGGTAAAACTTTTAATCCTTTCATTGGCAGAAAAACTCACTGTCCTGTTAACCATGCTAAAAGAAGGCAGCACTGGAATAAGCCTCTGCACACTGTGCCTGTCACCTGTCATGCTTGGCCACATGGCTATAGGCAGGAGCACCTAGAGTGAATCATGAACTCACTTATGCTTTGGGAAACAGCTGCTGGGTACTTCCCCAGAGCCTGCCTCCCCCACACTGGCCTCATGACCTGATGCCTGATCCCAGTGACACTAACATTCTCAGAGCTATGGTAGTTGCTGCCACCCTCACTATGGGACTTGAGGGACATTGAGCACTCTGAGGCCAGCCTGTTGTCCAATGACCTGCATAGAAAGCTGCTGAGTGGCTATAAAACCCAGCCTCAATTGCACTGACACTACCCATGTGACACCCAACAGCAGAGCCCTCCTGCTAAAGTCTCCTCAATGGTGACAACAGAAACAGTCAGGCACTCCAGGCCTGTGCCAGTTTCTGTTGAAAACCTAAGCCATGTCCTTTGGCAAAAGCAATCTTGAGGCCCTGGGCTTCAAGGTGCTAAGGCATCTCAGAGTGCCGTAGGGATGCATGACATGCTAGGATAGTTTTTTTAAACAAGCAAAAACAGGGAATGCCTGGTATCTGTCAGAATAGCACAGATGACCTACTCAAGGTCCATACTGCAGCAACCAGGGCTGCAATGCACGTTGGGAAAACTGGTGCATGTTTGGGTTGAGTCAGCCCAGGAAGCCCTTCCAGGTCTGGGAAGTTCTCATGGCTAGGAACTCAAGGAACTCAAAGCTAACCAGCTGTCTGCCTCTGGACTAAGGACTGCATTGCCCTGTGGCTATCAGCTAGGAAGCATGGTTTACAAGGGCATTGGGTCCCCAGAGGACAGGGCCGCAACGTCACTGTACTTCTCCGTCTTGATCTTCACAGGGTGAGGTCTGTCCGGCAATGGCACCTTCTCCTTTTGGTCACAAGCTCTCCTGTCTGCCGACTTCTTCTCGGAGGGTTCATTTTTGGCCTAGAATGTACAGGGGTGGTGGTGAGTGGGGGTGACACAGCCCTGTTATTGCTAAGGCTGACAATAAGAGAGACCTCACCTTCTCCACAGAGATCATCCTCCCATGCAGTTCAGTTCTGTGTAGGTGGGTGATACATTTGGTGGCCTCATCTGATGTGGACATGGTCACAAATCCATAGCACCGAGCCCCAGGACTGCGGGCATTGGTGACTACCTTGGCTCCGATGACCTCCAAAGGAAAGAACACACCAGGATAAGGACATATCTGGCCTCTGTCACAAAACCACAGGCCTTAGCAATAGACACCCATAAGTGCTGTTGTTCTCAGCACTCAGCTCTAGGTAGTCTCCCTCTATGGATTCTAGAGAATCTTCATCTATTAGAGCAGAGTTTGTCCCATGGTGACAAACAGTACTCAAAGCCAGCAGAGCATCACATGGATAGATATGGAACCTAGTCAGACCCTACATAGCCAAAAGTGCCTGCTCAGCAGCACCTGGCACCCGCCAGGCCCTCTGGTGACGGCAGCAGTCACTGTACCATAGGGAAGGGCATACATTTTGTAGACTTTGAGTTTCCAGGGAATGGGCAGGGAAGAAAAACTGAAGTGGGTTGCAAGTGAGCTGAGAAAATGCAAAGGCTCTGAACTGGATGGTGATGCCCTGACTCAAACATGGGGAGCTATGCAAGAGGGACCCTCATGGCTCAGACAAGACAGCCAGAAGCTGATACACCTGCCTTCATGAACAGGGCTTTACTGTGCCCAGCCATATGTGACATAGGACAAACCTGGTGGATGCCACAATCTGTTCAGCCAAGAAGTAGCCCAGTATGTCAGGAAGATGCAGGGCACTGAAAGACAGTGACTGGCACTGCATAGTATAGACCATGGCAGAAAGTGCAAAAGAATCTACCAGAATGAAACAAAAAAACTGAGAGACACCAACTAGGCCCGGGGAGGTGAGGAAGGGCTGACTGGGAGCTTGGCACTATCCTGAGGCCACAGAATTACGTGCCTGCCTCAATCCCATGAAAACAATGATTGTCGGAATTCCATGAGGCTCCACAATGTGAGTCCCTACAGACAGGAGCAGGAAAAGCAGAGCCCAGAAAAAAATGTGTTCTTGTGAAAACACTCCAAGCCAGGGAGAAAGAACTGAAATGTTGGGAGAAAAAGGCAGTGGGTGGTGGAAAAGACAAAAATCAAGCTCAGCTGGACAGGGTGTGTCTGTCCACTGAAGAGCAAGGATGCCCTCCTTAGACAGGAAGCACAAGGAAGGAGGCCTGAGGGCAGGAAGAACTGGGGCAGTGGCTGCAGACCTGAGCCTGTAGTGTCACGCATAACTGCTAAAGTGAACATGGCAAAGCAGGAACTGGCATCACCCTATGCCCTGGAACCCAGGGCCGCACTCCAGCTCACAGAACATCCCTTGTACACACATGCACGTGTTCAACAGCATCCAGAGAGTCAAACAGCTGGAAGGACAGCTGCACAAAAGGTTTGAAATTCAGACAGACAGATGAGGCCTGGGGGCAGAGTGCTCTGGGACCCAAGTCAGAACAATGGCAGCATGTTGCCCTCCAGAAGAAGCTCAGGCACTAAGTATCTAACAGAAGAAAGCATGTGTCCTGGCTCACAACATGCTTCGTATATTGGGGTACAGCTGGGTGTCTGATGCACGCTGGTCTGCTGCACCCCCAGTCTGAGCCTTGGGAACACCCTTGGTTTCACTCTATGTAAAACCTGGCCTTCTTGAGACTTATGCAAACACATATACACTCACTGGCTCTCAAGGCGTAGGCGCCTATGTACATACCACGGCTCATGGAGGACAGCAGCAAAAAACAACCAAAAACTAACTATGGTCTAAGAGCCTGTTTTTGTTTTTAAGATTTATTTACTTTATATATATATATGTGTGTGTGTGTGTATGTATGTATGTATATATGTGTGTGTATGTGTGTGTGTATGTATGTATGTGTGTGTGTGTGTGTGTGTATATATATATATATATATACACATACATACACACACACATACATACATATACTGTCGCTGTCTTCAGATACACCAGAAGAGGGCACCAGATCCCATTACAGATGGCTGTGAGCCACTATGTGGTTGCTGGGAATTGAACTCAGGACCTTGGAAGAGCAATCAGTGCTCTTAACCACTAAGCCATCTCTCCAGCTCCCCTAAGAGCCTGTCTTATGACATCACTTGCAGTGGGTATAATTAACTGCTGAGAGTGGGACAGGTCCCTATACCTGCACCCAGGGATAATGAAGACTTCTGCAGGGACCACACCCATGCCTAGGCACTTGCTCAAAGTACTGTGTCCCACTGCTCAGACTCATTTATCGCACGGTAGTCTCTTCTGTCCCCAAGTGCCCGAGGGAAGCTCTCAGGTGTGTTCACTTGAGAAGCTGGACCCTGCTCAAGTCTCCTGCTCAAGTTTCCAGTGCTCCAGGCTGAAGAATACAGAGGCCAACAGCTTGATTATTATACAATAATGTTGTGTATGCTTTAGACTCAAAAGGATCTTTCAGAGGGAACTGTCCTCACATGGTCCTGAGAAGAGCCAAGATTGCATGAATCTAGTCTCTGCTGGAATCTGGGTGCTCTAAGCACAATGTTGCTCAGGGTGAGTCTGAGCTTCATGTCTCCACCTCAGGAATGCTAAGATCCACTTTACGTGGTACTGCATATGGACCCCAGGACCTCCTGACAGCCAAAGGGGAGTACTCTACACACTCATCTCTGCCCCAAGGCCTCAAGTTGTGGCATAAGCCTGTCACCACATCTGTCCCACATGTGGAAGGAGGCAGACAGTTCAACTGTGAGAACTCAGTACAACAGGGCAGAGAAGCTGGGAGTGGTGGCCCAAGTCTGAGATCAGCCTGATCTGCACAGTGAGTTCCAGGCCACCAAGGGCTACAAACAAGAGCCTTTCTCTAGTACAAACCAAGACGGTGGGTCTAGTCAATGACAGAATGCTTCCCAAGCATGCATTAAGCCCCGAGTTCCATCTTCAGCATCAACAAGAGAAAATATAAACATCTGAGGAAAAGACACTAAAAGCTAGGAAGCTAGATGCTTTTCCAATCCCACCTTGCCAGCCGGCAGAAGTGGGGTGCCCTACCTTCCCATGCTTGCTGAAGAGGCTCTTGAGATCAGCAGCACGTGTGCTGGAGGACAGCCCACTGACCCACAGGTTCCTTCCTGAGCTACAGCTGGCACGACCTGGAGAGAGGAGGTCATCAGTGCCATTGCGGCAGGACCCATCCACATGGGGCATAAACTGCAGAACCCCCTTGCCAGGCCTATGCATGAGTGTAGAGGGTCAAGGGGATTCCTTGGAGACACAGCCCAATGAGCCCGCAGCTCACAGCTGTCCAGACTGTGGGGCAGTGAAGCTCGGAGCTCCCTAGCACCACCTCCCCAGCACTGTGGTTACAGGGACGCACATCTCTTTAGCTGTCTACATGGCATCAGGGATAAATCAAGAGTCTTTGGGCTCATACTGCAGGTACTTTACATGAAGCCATCTGGCTCTTCACTCCAGAAATAATCAGAGCAACACCTCATGCCAGAGAAGCCTTGGAGAGATGGCTCAAGAGGTCTGGTAGGCGCCTCCTTGTCACTTACAGAGGTGTTCCTGTCTAGACATACTACCCATGATGCACAACACAGAAGAACACACACGAACATTCAGAATCTTGACAGTGGTGCAGGGAAGTGCCATGCACATGGACAACTGGCACATGGGACAGCCTGCAGCCCATCCCCTCCCTGGGTCACCACATGGCAACAGGACAAGGGAGGCCTACCTTTCTCATCTTTAATGACTGGCTTTATATCTTGTTCTTCCTTAACAGAGCTAGAGACAAAAATGAATGTTACTGCAATATAGAAAAGCTAACGTGAATGAATTTACAATAGAAATGTGTTCAAGCTGAATACCTACCAGGGAATTAAGCTCACATTAAACTGACAGACACCTTTTGTGAGTTTATGTTGAAATATCTGACCACATACAATGTCAGATCCCTATAAAGCAATTCAGCTTAGCTGGCGATACCGGTCATCAATTTAAGAACCCAACCATGGCAGGTTGAGTATGGGAAAAACCAATCACCCATTAAATATATGCAGAGACATTGAGCTGCCTGACGGAGCTAGCTGGGCAGCGTGGCTGCCGACTGCAGGCTCTAACAGCTCATGTGTGTCCTAGCGACAATGAAAGGAGATAGCGTCTGGTCTAGGACTGAGAATCAACAAACCTCATTTTCTGATCAGCGCCCTCACTGGCTGAGGACTCTTTAGGAGCCGCAGGGACGTCATTACAAGCGTCAAAAGCAAACTTCTTCACGTCGTCTTTGCTATCTTGGGGCTCAGGGCTCAGGGCTGCCGTGGGCGCTCGCACCAGCTCCTGGCTGGTGGCCTCCGGGAGCTGGGCAGCCGTGCTACTCTGTTCAACTGGCTCCTCTAGCCCTACAGGATCGCAGTCCATCCTGGCACCTCCACCTGTGCCAAGGGCTTCTGCCTGTGCCTGATGCTTCCGCCTTCGCTTTCGCTTCCGCCTGTGCCGAGTACCTCCACCTCCACCCGGCGCCTCTGCCGGCTCCCTTTTCACTACTGCTAACGGGGCGTCTGCCTCGCTCCACTGACACCGAGTGCTTGGAGACTCAGACTTGCTGCTGCTGGCCAAAGCTAAATCTCCCTCCTCCTCCTGCTCCTCTTCCTGTTCTTCTTCCTCCTCTTCCTCTTCCTCTTCCGGGTGGCCGCAGCTCTCAAATAGGTCCTCTTCCTCCGCCAGCTTCCTGTCTGGCCCCACGCTACTCGTGGCCTGGGCAAAGGGCTGCTCCAGCTCCGAACTTTCTTCTTTTACTGGCTCAGATTTACAAGTTTCCCCCAAAATGTCGAGTATTTTCTCATTTTCTACGGATTTAACAGGAATAGAATGGCACAAGGTTTAATCACCAGGGAAATAAAGCATTCACAACTGCGGCTCGGGCACTGCGGCCCTGCTCATACCGACAGAACTGCTGGCTACACAGAGATTGGAAAACCCGCTACACAATGCCTGCACCCTACCTACGCCCATGGCCATGGTGCCCCAGCCTGCTCTAATGGCAGATGTGGGGCCCCCATATTTCTACCCTACAACCACAGTGCAGCTTCCATAGCTTTCTTCAGGGTTTCCATGATGCCTGTGTCTTCTGACTTCCTTCCCAATGTCCACAGTGCTGAAGCCATGGCAGTCACCATTTACTGAGAAGCTTGCTGCTCTCAGCTTGATGGATCGCGGTCAGCACCACAGTCCAAGGCTGCTGGAACCGCTCTTCACCTTTGGGAACATGGCAGTCCATAGGGGCTGAGGATGAATATCTTGGCAGAGACCCACTTATCTTCTGGCATTGGTGGCTTCTGGGGTAAGTCCCCTACCACAGCCTCAGCCTGCCTCAACTGCCTCAACCCCATGACTTTGGCTTGATATGGTATCACAAGATCTGTCTCGTGTGTGGACTCGCTGCCTCACCTGGTGGCCACTTATAGCCACTCTGCATGCCCTGATGCAAGCGGCGCATCTGCCCCCAAGACTGCTTGGGTTGCCACAGCACATGCACAGATCTGGTGATACAGTGGGTTTCCAATCTCTGATCCTGTGCGATTGGGATGGTCCACCACTGGGGTGATTTATGAAACCATAACACAGCTGAGAACAGACAGGACTTAAGTGCGAGCAGCAGGGGCACCAAGCTGCACTATTGTGCCTGTCTCAGCAGTACCTGGTTCCAAGGGGGTTTCTTCATCAGCCTGTTGGAGAGAAAATAGAAGGGCACACATCACTCAAATAACACAGACACAGATCCCATGCACACATCTGTAACCAAGGCCTCATCCACTCAGGAGCTTCTTAGTGAACACCCAGAAAAGCTCTCTGCACCAGGCTGAAGTGCCCCTCTGGGCCTGAAACTGAACCCTAGTCTACGAAGTAGCCAATGGCAAAGATACAGAGAGACAAGGCAATGGCCACCTCCCCCCACACCCCAACTTAAGGACTTAAGGAAGCCTGCCCGATTACTCAGGACAATGGCTGCACCCCCTGCACAGGCCTGGGACTTTACAGTCCCCAGCACAGGCTTCTCTGCACACCAGGAGTTGCACCCCTTACTGCTTCAGGGCTACCACCACACTAAGTTCATCCCCGAACTCAGCTACTGTAACGTCAAGCCTGGATTTCTCTGGCAACCTTCTGGGCACTTACAGAACCCAGCTGCCTGGCCCTTTGGTCTTGATCATAGCTCTACCTCACAGTAACCCCACAACCCACATGCCAGGTTGGAGGTGACTGGACTACAGGGCTCTGGTCCCATCAATGGTTCCTTCTTTTGGTGGATGTGAACATACAACAAGAAGATACTGGCTGGGGAAGGAGAGGCCCCTGTTCTCTTCCTTTCTCTGCTCCCTGGCCACCATGAGGGGGAGCTGCCTTCTCTGGTACACTCTCCTACTGCCGTGACATTCTGCCTCCTCTTAGACAGATAGCAAGTCTACCTGACCTTGGACTAAAGCCCCTGGAACTATAAGCCAAGGTACATCTGCTCCCCTAACTGTCCCTCAGGGAACTGCCACAAGGTAAATAAGCAGTGTACCTGTGCTCTCCACACACACATACACACAGAGTCTTATCTGGAACATCAGTGTCTCCTATACTGCAAGAACCACAGGGAGACTCAACTCACCAGAGTTACTTTAAGGTCTGACATGGAAACTTCCAGAGTGTTCTTGAAGACATCCTCATTTACCTGGCAAATGAATCAGAACATGACTTCATGGAGGCCAGAGCTATGATCACTTCAGCCTGTACCTCACAGGTTCCTGTACAACTATGTCCACTCCTCAACAGTGCCCATCACTATGTCAACTCAGCTGAGGAGAGCAGTGACCCTTCTCCCGAGGCTGAGGCACACGGCAGTTCTCAGGTGTGTGCTGGCTGAGTGAGGACAGTGACTTTCCTGTCCACTTCTCAGTACAGGAACCTCACACCCCGACAGATGCTGCTCCAGCTGTTACCTCCCTCACCCTGACTGCTCTGTGCATGCTCAGGTGCATGTGTGCTGGGGACCACTTGGAGTTGCTGCTCTCCTTTCAAAAGGTTTCTCCTTTGGGGGGGGGGGGGGGATCCATGATAATTCCTAGAGCCCAGAGCCTCCACTGGGCCACACACTCAGACTATGTGGAGCGGAGGTCCTCCAGTTTATCTAAGCCCACTGGATGTCCTACATTCCCTAACCTCAGCCGAGGCTCAATCTGAGCAAGTCCCTCAAGATGAAACCACAACACCACATGGAGTCAACTAGCTGTGTGCATCATGCAAAGCCAACCTGCACAGGATGGCAGTCGTCCATGGGACAGACTGGGGTTGGCCTCAGGTCTTTAGAGCAGACAGCAGCACCACCAGGTGACAGACTGCTCTGTTGAGTATGTTTCCAGAGTAGTTAAAAGCCCTTGTGACCCAAATAGTCTTCATGCCACCCACACACCCGTCTCCTTATGAATCCACAGCACTCCTTGCACTATGCTGCAGCAGTGGCCACTGGCCCACAATCCCTACCAGGGATTAAACTCAGGGTCTGGTTCTACCAGGGCCTGGGTAGCCCTGATGCTGAGCCCTTGGGGCCGCTGGCGCACACGTGGCTGCAAGTTACCTACAGCATGCTTCAGGAGCTGAGCTGGAAGCTGTCCCAGCTGCGCGGCCACGTACTCTTTACTGTCATCAAAGGCATGAAGAATCTGGTTGTTGGTGTCAGCCTTCCCCAGGCAGGGCACACTGAGGTCCTCAGCATCTGGGCCACTTGGCACACCTGTATCCATGGTGTCCCTGTCTTGTGAACTCTGAAGAATCACAACCCCATCCTGTGAAGGAAGTGAGGGTGTCAGTCACCAAGACCCTGGGGCATGGGAAGGTGTGCCCCCCCAGGCCCAACACACCTGCCCATCTCTGGAATCTTCCTCCAGGCCGTTGTCCTCACTGCCGTCCTCCTCCATCTTGGGTCCTAGTTATAGAATAGTGTCAGTTGGGTTAGAGACCAGAGCCAGCCTCACCCAATTCGCTGACAGGGGACAACACAATTCTATATTGTTGGTGATTTGCCCATATTGCAGGGACCCTGTCTTGGTGGGTGTCTAAGCCAAGGCTTCAATCACCTTAGCATAGCACTGAGACTGTGCATAAAACAGTTTTAAGAGATCTCAAATTTGTCCCAGACTAAACACCTCAAAAAGCAGAAGGGAAAAAAAGCTAGGCTGGTCTAGAGCTGACTGCCTCTGCCTCCCCATCACACCAGGCAACGAAGAATGGAAACTTCACTGCTAGTTGGGCTGGGCTATAAAAGCCTGTGGGATACATGCAATGCAGTCTGTGGACACACTGGACCATCCATGAAGTCTATTTGCATTCTGGTTCCTGCCTGCATGCTTACTCTAACTTAGCACTGGTCTTGTGTCAACAATGGGTCTTAAGTTGTTATCCATATTATTTCCTAGTACAGGGTCTTACCTGTACCTTACCAGTTGGCCTGGAGCCAACTGACTCAGCCTGGCTGGTCAACCACCAATCCCCAGGGACCCTCCTGTGCCCACCTCCTCACCACTGTGGTTACGGATACAAACAACACTTGGTTTCCCATGGCAGCTGCGGATCTGAGCTCAGTCCCACCCTCATGTTTCTGTGGCAAGAGCTCTGCTGATGGAGCCCCCCAGCTACACAACTGTTTTGCGGGCAAATCTGTAGTACACAGAACACTACTAAGGGTTTTGTGAAAGAAAACAAACTCTGTAGGTGTGTCCTACCATACCAAGGAAGACAGAGGGCAGCTCTTGAGGGTTACTCAAAGAGACCTGGGAGGAGGAGCATCCTTGCCTTTCAGGGGTGTGTGTGTGTGTGTCTGTGTGTGTGTGTGTGTATGTGTGTGTCTGTCTGTCTGTCCCAGCAAAATCCGAGCCTCTTGTAGTTGCCATCATAACTGAGGAATATGATTACCATGCAATGCCTAGGATGCTTCATTTCCCCAACTTCCACCCCTGGCATCACACAGGACTTCAACAACACTGCCACAGTATAAACACAGTGGGTCCTCAAATCCAGAGGCCTTCTGTCTGTCCACTTTTTTGGTTTCAACAGCCAACACACCAGGCAACTTCCAAACACTGAATACTGGGAAAGCCCTAAAGCCATAAACAAAATCCTGAATATCATCCACTAAAAGAAGAGTTGTCTGGGGAGATTGCTCAGTGGTTAACACGGACGCTGAACTCAGTCCCCAGCACCCATGTAAATGCTGAGTGTGGTGATATCTGCATTGTCATCCCAGGGCTGGGGAGGTGCAGACAAAGCATTGGGCACTTTCTGGCCAAACATTTTAGCTGAATCAGCAGCCCCAGGCCAGTGGATAAAAGCTCTTGCCAGGTGAGATTTAAATGACAAACATCAGGTATCAGAACACTTTGTGTCCAGTTGTCTGTGCTGCTTGGGGAAGACTATGGACTCTTTAGGACGGTGGTCCTCAACCTTCAAAATGCTATGACCCTTTAATACAGTTCCTCATATTGTGGTGACTCCAAACCATGAAATTATTTTCATTGCTAGTTTGTAGCTATAGTTTTGCTACTTTCATGAATTGTAACATAAATATCTGTTAGGTATTAGTAACCCCTGGGAAAACATCATCTGTTCCGAAAGGGTTGAGACTCACAGATTGAGAACTGCTGGTTGAGAAAGAGGAGGAACCTTGCTAAAGGAAGTCTGTAACTGTGAGAGGTTCTGAGAGCCTCACTTCATTCTGGTCTCTCGGCTTCCTGTGCATGGATGGAAATGTGACCACCCAGCTTCCTGATCCAGCTGCCCACTGGCATGCCATCCCCAACATTACCAACTCTCCCTTCGGAATCAAATGCCCAAGTTCAGTCCACAGAATCAACTGTATAAAGCTGTCCACATGTGGCCCACCACATTTATGCTGGGGAGGTGGAGAGGAGGAGGATCCTGGATGGTCAACCAAGCAGGCTGAAGCAGCAGGCTCCAGGCCAGTGAGAATCTACCCACGACATAACACGGATATTATCTGAGGTCAACCCACTATTGACCTTGTAC
Organism: Arvicanthis niloticus; assembly: GCF_011762505.2. NCBI lineage: Eukaryota > Metazoa > Chordata > Mammalia > Rodentia > Muridae > Arvicanthis > Arvicanthis niloticus. Next base: position 137,526,190 of record NC_047660.1, read on the forward strand.
CTCCTATATGTGCACACCAATCCACATAGACACAGAAACCTCTTAAAAATCCTCAAGACTCTGACTAAGAATCCAAATCCTAGCCAGGACCATAGCTTGATGGCTAGACAGTACCTGGTGGCCCGGTTAAATTCTCAGAACCAGATAACCTCTATGGTGCTCAGAGAAGTTTAGATGGAGAACGAGACTAAATTCTCAGGCTCTCTGTCTGTGGTGGCACGGAGGTAACTTTATGGGACATAGAAAGAACATACCAACAATTGTTGAACACCAGCACAAGGGACACATTCACTAGCCAATTCCACAAGAATTGCAGGTCCTGCACAGGCCAGAACCATTCTAGTGCACTAATTTCACCTGTATTTGAGAGGCTCTGCAACAAATACAGGGCTTTCTGTGCACTGGGTAAATACTTGCCCACCCTAAACCCCTTGTTTGAGCCAGTCCCACTTGTGAGAGGCAGTGACTTTGACTTTCCTGGAACTTCTTCCCACTTTGCCAGAAACCGGTGCTCAGAGAACCACTAACTTAGTGCCTCATGGGCTAAAACCGCACCCCTACCATCACAGAGCCTCTGACTGGTCTGGAAACCATGGGTGTATCACAGCAAACACCATACTCCTGAGCACCTCCAGAGGTGGACAGGCACAGTTCTGCCCAAGGAGGCACCCTCTTGATCATGCCAGACCTCCTCCAAGCTCATCTGACAATGCTGCCCACTGATCTGATATGCTTGAGTCGGGTCAGGCAAGTGTTTGCAACATAATCAGCCAGGGTTATACTATACTAGGCCTCCAGACTAGTGCTTTTTAAAAAATTATAGTATGGCCATCTCTGTGAGCACAGGTGGACATATGTGTGCCTCAGTGTGCATGTGGAGGTCAGAGGTCAACTTTTGGGATCCAGTTGTTTCTTTCCACCATTCTGGTCTCAAGGATCAAACAACTCTCAGATTCAGAAGCAGACACCTTTAGTAGCTGAGCCTTTTCACCAGCCCTCAGTTGTTTCTTTCTTTTTCTGTTTTGTTTTTTCTCAAAACAGAGTTTCTCTGCATAGCCCTGGCTGTCCTGGAACTCACTTTGTAGACCAGGTTGGTCTCAAACTCAGAGATCCAACTGCCTCTGTCTCCTAAGTGCTGGTGGTCCTATGCACCACCATAGTTGGCCTTTAAGAGTCTCATGTAACCAGGCCAACATGGAACTGGCCATTCTCTTGTCTCAGCCTAGAGTGCAAATTAAAAGCTGTCCTTGAAGCCACTGGCAAACCTGACTTCAGGGCAATGGGCAGATGGTTCAGTTGGCAAATCATTTCCTGTACAAGCAAGCTTAAGGGCCTCAGTTCAATCCCAGCACACCTGAAGAGCTGGGTGTGAGGGCACTTGTAATCCCAATGTCGGGGTTGGAAGATGGAGGACCCTGGGACTCACAGGCCAGTAGCCCAGCCAAATCACTAGGTAGACAGGCTGGACAGATGGTTCGGCGTTTAAGAGTGCTGGCTACTATTGTACAGAAGAGGCTTCAGCTCACAGTAACCACATGGAGACTGGTAACCATTCCTGACTCCAGTTCTAAGGGACCCAAGACCTACTTCTGACCTCTGTGGGCACCAAACACACACACACACACACACACACACACACACACACACGAAATAAACCTTAAGACAAAAACAAAAACCTGAGGTGGACACAATGCGACACCAAGACCAAGGGTGTCCCGTGTATATGCATACAATACATACACAGAACAATTACTGGTTCTGACACCCATTCCCCAGGCCCAGCATCAAGCACAGGCAAGTACCTTTGGTGTTTCTCTTTACAGCCCTCTTGCTCACAGATCCCCAGCTGATACCGACCTCCTCTGGTTCTTGTCCTTCCTCCTTAAATGCCTGATGGGAAAGAGATTAGATTTTTTTTTTTTTTTTTTTTTTTTTTTTTTTTTTTGATTTTTTGAGACAGGGTTTCCCTGAGTAGCCCTAGTTGTCCTGAAACTCACTCTGTAGACCAGGCTGGCCTTGAACTTCTGCCTGCCTCTGCCTCCCAAGTGCTGGGTTTAAAGGCGTGCACCACCACTGCCCGGCAGGAGATTAGATTTTTAAAGTTACTTTTTAGGAGAAGCTGGCACAAATTGTTCTTTTTAAAGTAGCAACCTTGCAGTTGCCAGTGTTCATGATCTGGCTTCAGACTACATCCAGCAGCCAGCTCCCCTTTCCTGTTCAGGGCCCAAAACCCAGAGAAAGGGAGGCTGAGCGCTTGGGTTGCAGAATTAGGGTCAGCAGGTTGGGGTCATACACTACCTGGCAGCTTGTAGCCCTAGATATAATCCCCAGCACAGACAAAGACCAAAATATTACTCCCAAATCAGGGTTGGTGATTGCCCATCTCATGTGGCCTTTCATCAAACACAGGGATGATGGCAGGAAACCTGTCCTTGATTCAGGCAGGGCAAAGGGCGCGAGTGGGGCTCAAAAGACCTCTCACAACGAAGTAAACCTTTAATTCCAGCATTTTGGAGGTGAAACGGGGCAGGAGATCAAGAGCTCAATGGTATCCTGGGCTACACAGCAAGTTTGAGTCCACCCTGAGCTACAGGAACTCTCCAAAATAAAGTCGCGTGCGGGGGAGGGATCTGATTTTTGAAGAGGAAAAAGAGAACACAGGCTGAGGAAGAAAGCAAGCTGGCAAATTTTCAAAGTATTCTGGCACCTTCCACCTGCAGCCAATCAGAAGGCTCTGATGCTCAAGGACCCTGTTCCCCATAGGCAAGTTTGTGTCAAGTGCTGAAGCGCACCAGACAAGACTTCTTGTCTAGGGGCTAGGAGGTGACATCTCACGCTGACTCCAGATGACAACTAGGCTCCAGGCCGGGGAAGCACAAGGGGACCAGAACTGGGAGTGGGCATGGTCTGTGCAGAGGATTGGCTAAAAAACTCGCCCAAAGTGTAAAGTGGGGTGCAGAAAAGGCAGCTGCAGATGCGAGGTCATTGAGACCTGCCCAGGGCCACTCTATCCCTCAACAAGGCTTCGCTTTCTGCAAAACCCTGGCAAATGGGAAGCAGGACACAGAGAGGCGGCGGCTGGCCAAGGTCACATAGCCTCGGCTCCCTCGGTGACTGACAGCACAGACCGAAATGGGGGCTCGGGGTGGGGAAGCCTCGCCCGAGTCTGAGACACCAATTATGTGTCCGGGTCTACGGCACCAACCGGATCCCCTCACCTTCTTCAGCCGCTCCATCAACACACTCTTGTTGCCTCCCGTATCCAGGTTCCGCTTCTTCAGCTCCGCCCTCAGGTCGATCACCCGCAGGTCGCTAAGCCGCCGCGTCCCACTATCCGAGGCGACCGGACCGAAGGCGGAGTCGCCCGACCCGGTCACAGGCTCTGCCATCCTCGCTTCCGCGACTTCCCAGCTCGCTCCGGAACCTCCTGCACTCACTGGCCCCGGCTGTGGCGGCTCTGAGTACAAAATGGCGCCGCCTAAGAGGAAAAGGCAGTCGCTTCCTCCCGCCTCCCTTTGCGGCCGAGCAGGCGCACAGCGCTGACGCACCTCCTAGGTCGCACACCGAATCATCCTCTAGCCTCGTCGGTACGAATGCACATGCGCAACGGGTCGCAAGCCCCACGGCCCCCTCTTTTTTTTTTTTTTTCTTTATGCGCACGCGCACTGCCTTGAAGCGGCCTCCGCTCACGGCCCCGGTTGGCTTCTCGCAGCGCTTCTCGGCTGCGTACGCCACCGCTCTCTAGCCGGTGCCCCGACACCGACCTCGCTCTCAGCTCAACGCGCAGGCGCATGAACTGTAGCACGCATGCGTATGGTCCGTGGCCAAGGATAAGCCAGCGCGACGCGCCTGCGCCTTCTCTGCCGCCGGGCTCTCGGCGCTTTTGTAGAGGCGTCGGAGCGCGTCCGTCTCGCGCCGGCGGCGCCTGCGCAGTATCGAGGAGCGCCTCAGGGGAGGCTGAAGCGGTTCCCTCTCAGGCGGCGCCATTTTGTGGTAAGAGGGCCGAGATTCAAAAAAATAATAACAAATCCAAAAAAACACACTCACGCAAACCCACTGACCCGGTTCTGTGTGAAGTGGGCAACGGAACCAGGGTCCCTGGAATGGCGGAGACTCTGTCGGGTTTAGGAGACACGGGTGCGGCAAGCGCGGCGGCCGTGAGCTCCGCGGCGTCAGAGACCGGGACGCGGCGGCTCAGCGACCTGCGGGTGATCGACCTGCGAGCAGAGCTGCGGAAGCGAAACCTCGACTCTAGCGGCAACAAGAGCGTGCTGATGGAGCGGCTGAAGAAGGTGAGGTTCGCGGGGGACCCCGCGGTCGCCATGGCGACACCCACCGCCCGGCTCGGAGCGGCCCGTGGCCTTCGCGCCGCGGGCTAACACTCGGGCTCCGCGGGCGCGGGCTATGAGTGTTCGAATCCCGACGCCGCAGCGGTGCGACCAGAGGGAAATAACACCGCGGACGGGTTCGGGGATCGAAGACTTGGCGTTCCCTGTACTGCTTAGTCCCAATCCTAAAGGGGGATGGAGGAGACTCGGCCAAGGTCATCCAGAAGGGTCAGCTTGTGACAGGATTCGATTTCAAGTTCCTTTTTGGCCCCCAAGGCAGAGCAGGTGGTTTTTTTTTTTTTTTTTTTTCTTTTCTTTTTCTGGGAAGACAGAATGACTGGGGGCGGGGGGGATGAATCCTGAGGAACCCTCAGAGTTCATAGACAACCGGAGGAGGTAGGTAGCCCAGGGAAAAGAAAAAAAGACCGAAAAATAAATTGTTACTAATTCGTTGCTAAAACTAAGCTAGGGGGAGATACAAGATGGAAGAAGTTGGGTTTGGTTTTGTTTTTTTGTTTTTTGTTTTTTGTTTTTTTTTCTGCTGATAAAAGTCAGATGAGAGTACAAGCCCAACCTGAGTAGTAGAGTTCAGAGCTAGCTAGAGGGTGTTCGAGATCAGACCCAACTGAGGGGTGGGGAGGGGGAATTGTGAGGCAGACCAGGGCTACTTAGCAAGCCTGGTTCAAAGTATAAAGTTGGCTTCAAGGGCTACTCATGCCTTGCATGCACAAAACCCTAAGTTTTATCCCAAATACCTCCTAAGGCTGGGAGTGTTGGAGGAGAAGGATCCTAAGTTTGAGGCCATCTTGGAATGCATGAGAGGCTTTCTGTAAAAAATAGTAGGATTTTGTTTTGTCTCTGTAAAAAGAGGGCTGGGCACATAGAACAGTGGTAACATGCTTGCCCAACATTGTAGAGGCCCTTGGAGCCATCCCCCACACGGCTGCGATAGCACACCATTCTGTATGGTCAGGTGGGAGTCAGAGGACTTAGTTCCAGCCTCAGCCTGAGCCCCAGGGGCAGGTAAAGAGGTTCATTCCTCATGCCTTCCTTGGTGGCCTAGATTGTCAGGAAGACCTTTAACAAACTCTTGTGTCCTCAGATCAAGTCCTCAGATCAAGGCAGAAGTAGTTCACCTTTGGCATAGGGTGGGCATGCTTGGCTTGCAGCCTAGTTCAAGTAAACAAGCCCAGTCTCCTCAGGGCCACCTTTTGGCATTTGTAGATGGGGACTCGAGCCTCGCTTTAGAAAGTGTACTCTGTGTGTCTTACACCTTGGGAAGCTATCCTCTCTAGCTTTTGGATGTTGCCATCTGCCCAGTCAACCCTTGCACACAGGAGCTGGAGATTTCACCCTCCTAGATCCATCCAAAACAGTCACCAGTTGCTGTTTAGAGATGATAGTGGGGCTAGCAGAGGAGGCAGCAATATATAGGCCTGAGTTCTGTGCCCAGCACCACAATAAAGGGCAGGTGGGATTGCCAGCTGCAATCCCAGTGCACAGAGACGGAGATAGCTGAGGCTCGCTGGCTAACTAGTCTAGCCAAGTCTGTAGGATAAGGTGGATGGTACCTGAAAGACAGCTGAGGTTGCCGTCTGGCTTCTACCCTGTGAACGAACATGTACAGTGTTTACTTGGGCACATAACATACATGCTTGTGAGAGGAGGTGCAGGAGTTAGAGGTCAAGGCAGGCACACTAGTGAAAGCCCACTCTTTTCTGTTTTTTGTTGTTGTTGTTTTGTTTTGTTTTTTTAATGGACACTACATTTTTATTGGAATGGGCAAGAACTCCCTGCATTAGTGTAACCTACAGAAGGGGGGGGTGGTGGCAGGGTGATACTCAGCCTGCTGGTCAGGCACTGAGCAGCCTTGGCAGCTCCAAGCTTTCTTTCTCAAGACTGGAACTAAGGGTTGGCTTCTCGATGCTGTTTTCATTGTCCTCTTGGGGTTGCAGAGAGACCCTGGTCTGTGCTCGTCTCCACTGACACCCCAGGATGTTTGTTAGATCAGAGGGCAGATCTGCAGTACTGTCCCTCTGCCTGCTTGACACCCAGCTGGTGGCCATCTCCTGGTGGTGGTTGTTTTTTTTTTTTTTTTTTTTTTTTTTTTAAAGAGGGAGGTGGTGGGGAGCAGCAGCTGTTGGAGGGGGTTTGCTGAGGTGGCCTGGGAGGGACAGCTCTGTCACTTAGCCCCAAGGGATAAAATGAGATACTTTTCTACTGCTTATCCCTGCCTCTGGGTATGTTTGAAAGCTGACTAACCCCAGAGGAGAGAGAGAAAGAGGACTGGGCTGCTTGTGGGCTTGTCTCTGGTCTCCTAATAAAGCACCACAGGAAGCCCCTGGGGGTCGGAAGAGTTGCCTGAGCTTGGAGTTCTGAAGTCACTGCTGCTGCCTTCTCTCTGGGGACAGTCATCTTTCAAACACCACTAGGGTGAGAGGCATGCTGCTGAAAGGTGTCTCGTTTCATTCCCTGGGGGCACTGTTGACAGAGCTATGGGGGGGGGAGGCTTGCTGAGTTGGACACTGCTGAACAAATGGCATTCTTGAGTGTGAAGTGGGATTCTACAGAGTCCTTCCACTGCAAGTCCCAGGAAGGGACAGCAAGGTCCAAGCCCTGCCTCTTGTTTCCCTCCCCCTCCTTAGTCACTGGGTCAAGCCAAGGAAGCTGGAGTCTTCCTTCAGGGACATATGAGGTGGAGGAGTCTGAAGATCTGAGCAGTTGCCTCCATGATTCAAGAAGTGTTCAGGATAGTCTTGCAGCACTGCTGGCTGCTATCGTTAAGGACCAAGAGTTCTTGCTCATTGAGAAAGAGCTCGTACAATCCAGGCATGAGGAGGACCTGAGTTGTAGATCCCCAGGGTCCCTATAGAAAGCTGGGCTTAGCTACATGTGGTTGTGACTCCAGGAGCTTGCTGGCTGCCAGCCTTGTCTCACATTCAGGGAGAAAGCCTTTGTCAGGGGACTAGGGAAAAGAAAATGAGAAAAACGAAGTAGAGCTGCATTAACCTAGAAAATTCATTAGGTGATGGTGCCAGGGCCCTGCTATGCCAATTCCTCTTCCATGTGCAGCAGGACAGCTGTTTGTAGAGTTAAGGTGACGGGTAGCAGTAGCTGAGTTTCCGTGCCCTGAGAACCAGCCTGGGCACTGTACCATTGGCTTGGAGCTGGGCACTTCTTGTGTTGAACAGGCTTTTCAAACTGCAGGCTTAGGTATGCTTCCTGTCTCTGCCTCAAGCTGTGGGAGCTGCCTTGCCACCTGTGGTTTTATTGGTCGGCCTTTCTTCTGCTGTCCTTTCACAGGCCATTGAAGATGAAGGTGGGAATCCTGATGAAATTGAAGTCACCTCAGAAGGCAACAAGAAGATGCCTAAGAGGCCTAGCAAAGGTAAGGAGTCCCTGAGCCACTGTGTCAATGCCATAGGTATCCTGTGGGTGCAGAGCCTGCTTGTCCCCTCTGTCACACAGGATCTGAGCATATGGTGGGAATGAATTGGGGTATGGTCTTTCAGCTTCATACAGCCTGTCACTCATTACCTCATCTGCTAGAAAATAAGGCCCCTGTGCTACCAGAGCACTACAGACACAGTTCACTTAATACCATGCAGCGCAGGGGCCCTCCCCATCTGACAGCCTCCATTCACCCACCTTTGCCCCACTTCTATTCACGACTGCTGTCTCCAGCCAATGGGCACTTCCCTACCAGTCACCTACCTTACCTTGTCTGTCCTTGGCACTGACTCATCATCTTTCTGAAACTCCAGTTCTAGGAACATGACAAAATCAGAAGGGTTGAGGCTATTGGGGGTGATATCTTGGTTGTTGTGAGGCTGAGCTGTTAGCTGGTGAGATTGATAGATGGTGGAGTGGCACAGTAGTAGCCATGTTACCCATGTGGACTTGTGCTGAAGGAGGTCCACTGAACTCTCTGGCCTAATGCACTGCTTTGGCCCACAGGTGGGAAATGGTCAAGGCTGCTTGGGAGTGCCCCAGGGTTGGGTCTTCTATTCGTATTGCTTTCTGCCTTGGTAAAAGCAAATGCTTGTTCTAATGTTTTACTAGATCATGAGTTTAAGTGCAAAGTTGACATTCCTTCCCAGGGGAGCTGGCACATTAGGGTGCACCTGCCTTCTTGTATGTTCGGTCACTAGGAAATTTATGCACATGCACTTCTATGCATATGCTTTCCTTAAAACCTGAAAATAGGGGGCTGGAGAAATGGCTCAGTGGTTAAGAGCACTGACTGCTCTTCCAGAGGTCCTGAGTTCAATTCCCAGCAACCACATGGTGACTCACAACCATCTGTAATAGGGTCTGATGCCTTCTTCTGGGGTGTCTGAAGAGAGCAATGGTGAACTCATATACATAAAGTAAATCTTTAAAAAAAAAAAAAAACCACTGAAAATAAAAAAGACACTAGTAGTAGCGTGGTGATGCCTAGCATTTCCAAGGCTCTGGGGCTTGGCTCCAACACCACACCAAAACAAAAGGTTCACTGACGGTACAGACAGGGGTTGTCACAAATTTGAGGCCAGCTTGAACAACACTGTCTCAAAAAAACAAAAAAACAAACAAACAAACAAAAACAACAACAACAAAACCCATCAAGGGGCTGGAAAACTGGCTCAGTCTTTAAGAACACATGTGCTCTTTCAGAGGACCTGACTTTGGTGCCCAGGGCTTATATCATGTGGCCTACAGCTGCCTGTAAGTCCAGGGCCTGGGACCTGATGCCTATTCTGGCTCAGTGAGCATCAGTGCACCTGTGGCAGACATGTAAGCATAAGTAAAAATGAAAAGTTTACAAAAAAAAACTTTACCCAGTGTTGTGGATGAATTAACTGAGCCCTGTTTGTTTTTGAGACAGGGTTTGACTACATAATCCTGACTGTCCTAGAACTCATTATGTAGAATAGGCTGACCTCAAACTCAGAGATTTACCTACCTCTGCCTCCTGAATGCTGGGATTACAGGCATGAACCACCACCATCTGGCTAAGTTTTTATTTTATTTTCTAATTATGTGTATGTTGGGGGCGTATGTGCAGATCAACTCAGTGCCTACAGAGGCCAGAAGATGTCATCAGATCTTTCCCCAGGACGTTGGTGCCAGGAACTGAACGCAAGTCCACTGCAGGTGTAGTGTGAGCTCTTAACCACTGAGCCAGCTCTCCAACACACCATGTTTCTTTTTATATACATATTTTATATTATAAAGGAAAGCATGTAACTGGGTGTTAGCTTACCACTTCAGAGGCATAGTTGATGATGATCATGGCGGGAGTAGGCAGACACAGGAGCAGTGGCTGGAGAGTTACTCTGGGCTTGCCGTGGGTCCTTGACCCTCCTCGACAGGACCACGCCTCCCAGTCCTTCTCTAACACTTCCACTAACTGGCGACCTGGCTTTAAGGGTACATAAGCCAGTGGGGTCTGTTCTCATTCAAACAACAGCTGCTGTTACCTTACCGGTCCTGAGCCTCATTCTGTTTCAGCAGACTGACACCTGTTCTCCAGGTATCAATGTGCCCTCATGTCACTCTCTTTTCCAGAGGTGGGAGCACACTTGTTGAAAGTTCACAATTGCCATTCTTCTGGCTGTGACTATAGTCTGGTCTTTAATCTCTGGGCGCTTGGACTCTTTCTACCTCAGCCTCCCAGCTAGGGAGGATGGCAGGGTGCCTACTGCCACATCTGGCAAATGAATGTGTATTTTTTGCAAACTCACTAAAGAAAAGACTTTGGCACTTCAAAGTAGGTGCTAACCTGGGTCCTGTTGTAGCCCGGGCTAGCTTTCAGTGGTGTGGTCTGGGGTGACCCTGATGTTCTGGTCTGCTGGCCTCTGACTCTAGTGAGTTCTGTTGGCCTGTGAGCTCTGGCCACCTGTGTACTACATTCTGTCCCACCTTTGTCTACCTCTGGTGGTGGTTTGTGGTGCTTGTGAGAATTTAGGTGGTCTGCAGCTGGCCCAAGCTGCTATGGCTGGGTTTGTGGACTATGTTGTATGTGCTGGCTGCTGTGACCATGCTGTCAGGGATTGCACTGATTGACAGGAGTTATGTTCTGAACTAGGAATTCCCTAGTCTTGTCAGTGGGTGATGGGGATGGTTTAATGTGTGTGGTTTAATTCTGCATATTCTGTGAGGGTGTCAAGGGGAAAAAAATGGATCGTTTCAGAAAGCTGGTGCATCCTTGTCATTCACAAAAATACAGGTGCTGACCGTCTCCCGGAGCTGTTGGCTTTGCTCATTCTAGAGTCTCACTGGTGTAGCGTTGGAGTCGCAAACTCTTAGATGCTCATCTTGCATCTAAACCATGGAGTACTTGAAAGAGCTGCTTTGCAGTTTGAGAGTGTACTACATTTGTGTGGTTGTGGCCCAGCAGAGGACAAGGGTCTGCTTTTTCCTTCCTCACTGAGTTCTCAAGTACCCTATTGTTGGGTTTTGATCCAAGATTTTTAGTAAGAAGTATTATTTTGCTTCATGAATTAAACTCAATGGTTTGAAATTCTAGAAAGGTGTATCTCAAGTTATCTCAGTGCTTCTCCATGGTAGGTTTTGCAGACCTACCATGTTAGAGTGAACCCCTCAGAGGCTGAAGGTGGGCAAGACTGTACTGGCCTTTAATCCCAGCACTCGAATCTCTGTGGATCCTGCTCTGTTGAGCAGCCAGGGCTGTGTAGAAAGGCCCTGTCTCAGATGGGAGTGGTGGGGGACATGACTGGGGACAAAAGGTCAGGTGTCCTGAGCATGGCCTTACCCTGACCGCTGCTTTGAGGTTTGTGTTTAGGGTTAGTTTTGTGCTTAGAAGAAAAAATATCAAGAATCTCTGTGACTTCTTCAATGGTTTGAATGAGACTGTCTCCACAGGTTCAAGCATTTGAGCACTTAGCCCCTAGTTTCTGCTACTGTTTGGGGAGGTTGAGGAGGTATGGCCTTGCTGGAAGCAGTTTGTTACTGCAGAGAGTTTTGAGTCTATGTGTCCATTTATCTGTGGTCATTACCACCATCCACCAGCTCAGCTACCTGGCCCTTCCCCATGTCTGCTGTCCGTGCCCTGCCACCCTGCATCCCTGCAGATGCCCCTGCAGCCAAAGCACTTCATTAACATTTGGTCACAGTGCTTTATCATATTGGAAAAGTAGCTGAGAGAGGTATTCATGTTTTAGTTCTATTTATTTGAGATGCATGTTATATATAGTCTTGGCTGGCCTGGAACATGCTGTGTAGGCCAGCTGGCCTTCATAGAGAGCTGGACACTCTGGCTTCCACCCATCCACACATTTCATGCACACATACAAAACTTAATAAAGAAGTTAAGGAATTCGGCAGTCCCACAGAGCTTACTCTAATGGAGATAAAGTCAAGTACCAAAGCTAAGAACATTTCATACTGCTCTATAGTGAGAAGGAAAAAAAATGCTTTAGAAGGAAGAGCTACGATAACAAAATGCTAGTTGGCCAGGCTGTTAGAGCTGGTGAGTGAGTGTATCCATTACAGGATGGAGTGAAAGAGCAGGTACACAAGATCGTAGGGTCTGCTGTTCATGGGCAGCGAAATGAGATTCCACCTAGGTTTGCTGGCTCATTCCCATGACCAGCACTTGGGAAGCAGAGGCAGGAGGATCACTGCAAGCTTAAGGTAGGTAACTGAGTCAATATACAACATACAACCTTATTTTAGTGCTGTGGGGAGACTGTTTTTTCAGACACAGCCCCTAGTCTGAGTCCAGGGGTACAGTGTAGCTCCATGGTAGAGTACCCCCAGCACGGAGAGACATTGGATACTGTTTTAAGACAGGTCATTTCTCTCCCTGAGAAGAAAAGACATGTGAGGGTAGCCTGCCCATGTGATGACCTACTTACATGGTTTCCTATACTCCAAGTCATGTGGGCTTTGATATAGAATAACACAGTGTTTTAAAATATGTTTTGGGCCCACCCACCCCCAAGTGTCGAACCCTTGCTCAACACCACAGAACAAGAAACAGGCATGGTGAACTCTTCTGTTGCATCCTGGGAATTGAACCTGTTTCCTATACAAGAGTAGCCCATGCTCTTAACCACTGAGCCAGCTTTTCAATCCCTGTTACATGTACTTTACTTTTTTGGTGTGTTGCATGTGTGGTCAGAAGCACACTTACTAAGGCTAGGTCTCTCCTTCCGCCATATGAGTTCTAGAGATTGAGCTCAGATGGTTAGCTTTGGCGACATGCCTTTTCCCTGCTGAGCCCTCTTGCTGGCCCGGTGTATGCATCTTTTGCTTGCCTGTGGCCCATCTCCCAGGTGGTTCTCCATTCTGTCAAGTTGACTCTGAGCATCCCAGACACAGTGCACTGAGACAGGTCTGTGCAGTGAGCTGCAGAGCTGGGGACCTGCTTGCACGACACAGACTATTGGTCTCATGCACACATGCTGTCTCTTCAGGGAGGAAACCAGAAGACGAGGGTGTGGAGGACAACGGGCTCGAGGAGAATTCTGGGGATGGGCAGGTATGCATCACCTTTTCAGTGGATGAGGAGAGGGAGAGCTATGATGGCGGTGTGCCATGAGAGTGTCCTCTCTGTTGCAGGAGGATGTGGAGACCAGCCTGGAGAACCTGCAAGACATGGATATGATGGACATCAGTGTGCTGGATGAGGCTGACATTGACAATGGCAGCGTGGCAGACTGTGTGGAGGAAGAAGAGGAGGCCACACTCCCTGAGGGCCTAGCAGACAGCACTGAACTTGTAGAAGGCGACTTGAAGGGGCTCCCAGAACAGCTGCAGGAGCATGCTGTAAGCAGTTGGTGCTGGGTGGAGCACTGGGTGGCCTGGTGCAAAGTTTATGACAGAGTAGAGTAACAGGGACAGCTGCTGCTGACCATTGTCCCTTAGGGGAGCCTAAGCTATGATGTGTGAGTATAGCCAACTGGAGCAACCACTCTCTGCTCAGCCGGCTGCTGCCTTTAGCTGTTGAGCATTGATGTAGTTTCTCCGTGCAAGACATGTATGAGACCATAGCCATGGTTATTATGGTTTAGACTGGCCTTCTGAGCGCTATGTTACATCCCTGGGTAACTCGTGTGGCTCTGGTGAGTGAGAGTCCAGGCACTTGCTTCAGGGTACAAGTTCAAGCTCCCAGGCCTCGAGGCAATCTGTGCTGAAGGATTTTATGGATACAGGGTTGATGTCTGCCTAGAGAGAGAAGAGTGGGCATTGAGCACCCAGGAGCATCTTTCTGGCCTGTCAAACCTGGAGTTTTGGTAACCAAAAGCCTCTGGTATTCCACAAAACCTCAGATCTCCTAGATTTCCTACAGTCAGCATTTTGTCCCCTGCCAAGAGCCTATCCCTGTGGGTAGCACACTGGCTTTGAGTGAAGGGTGCACTAAGATACAAACGAGGTGTCTGAATTTGCTTCTAAAAGGTATAGCCCAAGTGGTGGGCTCCTTCTTGCAAGGTAATATGGAGGCCGGGGCTTAGGACATTGCCAGCTGGCTGGTGGGGGACTAATTGCAATGTGAAGAGAATGGGATGGTAGAGAGCCATCAGGGACAGTGTACCAAGTGCCAGTGTTGTGTGATCTTTAGCTGGCCATCAATCCTGTCTAAGCTTTGGTCACCAAAACTCCAGGTTTCACAGGTAAATGGTTGCTGTCTTGGTCCTTTCATACACCTGTGTCTGTGATTGAAGTTTAAAAGCAAATTGTGCTTGTCATTGACCCTTATTATCATTCTGTAGTGCCAGAGGTCAGTGTTACATCTAAGACCAGCCCCCTCTCACAGCCAAGCAAGTAACCTAACCTAGAGTGGTAGCCATGCCTGTCACAGCAAGTGTGACTTCTGCACAGTCACAGAGCAAATCCATCATCTGTAGCAATGAAGGCAGTGTCATGGGGGAGTAGAGGCAGGCTGGATACACATGCAGCTTGAGTGTGTGGCTTTCATGATGGGAAACAGTTGCCTCTTGGGAAGTAAGATTTAGGGATTGGTCTTCAATAAATGCAGTTTATACCATTGGGCCATCCTTACTGTGGGCAAAGAGTGCCGTCTTTGGGGAGCCCCTTCCTCTGTGACTGAAGCTACCGGTCATCCGTCTCCCACAGTGTTGGAGGCTGGGTACTTGGTGTTCAGGACCAGATAGAAGGCACCTGGCTCCATTCTGGAGCCCAGTTCTAGAAGCAATTTCTAGAAGATTGGCCACAAGCCTACTATTCTGGTCACCTGGAGAGTCCTGGCAAGTGGCGTCTTCTACCTCACCACACTGGGACAGCACTCTAAGCCACAGTGGGATGGGGACTGTCCCCTCACCTATGATATTTAAAGTGCTCTCCCTTTCCACAGATAGATGACAAGGAAGCCATTAACAATGTAGATACGTCATCATCTGACTTCACTATCCTGCAGGTAAATTGTCATGTGTCTTGATTGTACCCTCAGTGTAGCCCTTGGTTCTCAGACACTACCTTTTGCTTGGCAGCTGTACCAGCTGGTCACCGCTGCAGACAAGGAGTGCTAGAGGCTGTGCGTGACACCTGCAGTTGTAGTTGTCTCCTAGTCTGCGTTACACAGAGCTGGAAGCATGCACTGCACGCTGCCTGTGGACAGAGTGGGTCTTGCCTGAGGACCTGCTTAGAAGAGGCTAAAAGCCCAATGCAGCCCCCATCCCACAGTGCAGAATGCACACTGGTTTACATGTAGGCGTTTTTCTTTTCAATTCTCTTCCATGGTTGTGGGATGTTAGTTTGACGCTATGAGTTGCAGTCGGATATAGGACCAATGTTGGGGCGTTCCTAAACAGCAGCCACGTGGCAGCCTGAAGACCTGTTTGGCTTCCAAGAGCTGTGGGCACTGCCTACCACCTCACCTGGCTGGAGATGTATACTTGTGGGGCCCAGGCTTTGTGCGTTTTGGGTAGGGTCACCTGGTCCGTAAGTTCATTGTTAGAGGAGAACATTGGGATAGGGTCTCCCAGGAAGGAGCAGATGATAGGAGGAATGGGACAGAGCCCCAGATAACTGTGATGGTTTATGTTTGGTGACTGTCAGTGCAGATACTAAACTTCAGAACTAGCCAGGTGTGGTGATGCACACCTTTAATTCTAGTATCAGGAGGCAGATCTCTGAGTTCAAAGCCACTCTGGACTGTATAGTAGCTTCCAGGCCAGTCAGGGCTACATAGTAAGACCCTGACTCAAAACATGAGAACAAACTAAGGAGTGCGATGGTCTGTGTGGGCCTTGAGCCTCCTAGGAAAGGCTGCACGAAAGGACTGGTATATAGTTTTCTGTCTGTTCTCTGAGCCTTTTGAGCAGAGGGCTTCTAGGCAGGCTGTTGTCTTTGTTGCACAGAGGTGCCCACTACTTGGAGCCCTGTGCATTAGAAAGGAACACGTCTGTCTGTCTGTCTGTCTGTCTGAGTACCTTTTTGTCACAAGCTCATGTTAAAATGAAACACTGCAGCACATCCCCTAGATACAAACTGCTAGAACTGGACACAGCTTCTTTGTCCAGTTCTAGCAGTTTGTAGTGCAGGTGGGTCGTGTTGGAGAGTCAGCCAAGCCCTCAGCATCCCAAGGTATTTAGTTTGGACCTGCAGTCTCCAGTGGGGACCTGAACACCAGGGAATAGAGCTGAAGGAGTGACTGTCGGAGCCTTCGAAGGCAGCCTCCCTACTTACGAGCATACAAGGCACCGACGTGGGGTACAAACCCACTCACAGACCCTGCCTCACATACACACTGTCTTGGCCATCCTGTGTCACTCTGGGCCATCATCCACTGGCCTATTTGAAGGACACTAACAGTGACACCTGTATTTCATGCCTGGAGCACAGGGTTCGTGTCCTTGACAGGCATTGAGAGTGCAAGGGTCTCCTTAGACCTTGGATGTGTAGTCCTTAGTGGACAGTAGACAGTCTGAGTCTGAGTGGCCAGTGTTGAGAAGCCCAAACTCCGCGTGCCACCTGAAGGGTATAGGAAGTCTGTTGTGTAGCGTGGAGCCAGGCTATGTGGCCCACACTAGTCCTAAAAGAGACACCATTAGGCAAGGCAGAGCCCAGCTGGGAAGACGGGGTTCCTGGGAGAAGTTGAGAGATTGGGAGTGCTGAGGTAGAACTGTAATTGCCCATTTCTACTTGGCCTTAGATTTTCAAAAAGTCAGCTCAAGGCTTTTGCAAGTGAAGAAAGTATCACGGGGTTTGTGCCAGGCAGTTAGACATATATGGAGATGTATAAGAGCCATGTTCTGATTTCAAGTTCAGTCCAGGGGGAAACTACACTGGGGAGACAGGAGGACTGCTGGGTGACTTGCAACAAGGTCAGCAGCAGTTGAGTGGCTGAGTAAGGCTGAGGCCATTGGGGCAGCTTGCCTTGCTCAAGCAGGACCTCCTCTCTGGGTCCAGGTTGTCTCCTGAAATCTCAGTTGGTGACCAGCCTCCTTAGTTTGTGTGGACGTTGGTGGTGAAGTGGGGCTGGGCCTTGGGGCAGCATCTGACTTGTGCTTTCTGTTGCAGGAGATGGAGGAGGCGTCTTTGGAGCCAGGTACTGTCAATGCAGGGCTCAGCAGTGGGTCCCGCCTACAGCGGGGAGGCTCTTGCTAACCAGTGGCTGCACTCTAGCATGCACTGCTCTAGAGCTTTACAGTCCAGAGCACACCAGGACATAGAGATTGGAAACCCAGCTGTATCACAAGATCTGTGTATGTGGCCAGCAGCCGTGCGGCATCCTGCCCACATGGCGAAGACTTCGGTCTCCTGCCTTTAAACAGAAGCGCGGTGTGACAGTATCCGCAGAATTCCTGTGTGCTCCAGTGATCAGAGCTCTGTGCTGCCAGCAGATCTTGTGATACCCGTAGCATGTCACCATGTGGTGTTGGTACAGGCAGTGCAGGTAGCATAGGGAATGCCACATGAACATGACATGACTGGATTCCCCCCGAAGAGGAGTGCACTTCTGAGAGAGAATCGCAAACAAACACTGTCCCTCTGGGCTGCCAAACTTCACATGCCAGAAGACCCGGCGCTCCGCACGCTAACTGCTCTGTAAGGAAGGCAAAGCATCAGGCAATTAGTGATGCATGAAGGCCAGGCACTCAGTTACGCACTTGGACTCAAGCTGAATTGAGAAGAGTTGATTCATACATTGTCACAGTGCACAGAATGAAGACTCAAGACTCAGAAGTGTGGGGTGAAGTCTCCGGGATGCTTGCCTCTGCCCTTAGAGCAGGCTGGGGCGCCATGGCCGTGGGCGCAGGTAGGGTGTAGGCGCTGTGTAGCGGGTTTTCCAATCTCTGTGTAGCCAGCAGTTCTGTCGGTATGAGCAGGGCCGCAGTGCCCGAGCCGCAGTTGTGAATGCTTTATTTCCCTGGTGATTAAACCTTGTGCCATTCTATTCCTGTTAAATCCGTAGAAAATGAGAAAATACTCGACATTTTGGGGGAAACTTGTAAATCTGAGCCAGTAAAAGAAGAAGGTTCGGAGCTGGAGCAGCCCTTTGCCCAGGCCACGAGTAGCGTGGGGCCAGACAGGAAGCTGGCGGAGGAAGAGGACCTATTTGAGAGCTGCGGCCACCCGGAAGAGGAAGAGGAAGAGGAGGAAGAAGAACAGGAAGAGGAGCAGGAGGAGGAGGGAGATTTAGCTTTGGCCAGCAGCAGCAAGTCTGAGTCTCCAAGCACTCGGTGTCAGTGGAGCGAGGCAGACGCCCCGTTAGCAGTAGTGAAAAGGGAGCCAGCAGAGGCGCTTGGCGGAGGCACTGGGATGGACCGCGATCCTGTAGGGCTAGAGGAGCCAGTTGAACAGAGTAGCACGGCTGCCCAGCTCCCGGAGGCCACCAGCCAGGAGCTGGTGCGAGCGCCCACGGCAGCCCTGAGCCCTGAGCCCCAAGATAGCAAAGACGACGTGAAGAAGTTTGCTTTTGACGCTTGTAATGACGTCCCTGCGGCTCCTAAAGAGTCCTCAGCCAGTGAGGGCGCTGATCAGAAAATGAGGTTTGTTGATTCTCAGTCCTAGACCAGACGCTATCTCCTTTCATTGTCACTAGGACACACATGAGCTGTTAGAGCCTGCAGTCGGCAGCCACGCTGCCCAGCTAGCTCCGTCAGGCAGTTTTATTTCTTATTTATTTTACACTGGTTCTGTAACCTCCCCTCCCCCTTCAACCTACCACAGTTGTTTGCTTTTTAATTCTTCTTAATTATTTTTAGCCCGGCAGAAACTTAATTAACTCCTGTGGGTATGAGATCTTAATGTTAGGTCAGATATCCAAAACATGTTTGTCAGGGTGTCCTTTTTGAGAGTTAAATGCCGGGTAGGTATGCAGCTTTGGCGGGTCCTTAGAGCTCTGGGTTTGTCTCCTATTGCTGCAACCCCCTTGAATGACACTGTCTCTTGTCTCTAGTTCTGTGGAGGATGACTCGGATACAAAAAGGCTTTCCAGAGAGGAGAAGGGTAGGTCCTCGAGGTGACACTAGTCTCCTGGAGTATGGTGGGCCTCAAGTTCATCATGGTCGGTGTTTCCCCTACACACATGCACAACCCCAGCACCACCTTTAACTCCATGGGACCTGAGTATGTTCACAGTCTTTGGTCATAAGAGCAGACATGTTCTCTGAGTTTGGTTCAGTTGGCAGGTACTGAAGCAAGTTACTTGCTGAGCAGGCTCTGGTGGCTCGTGCTCTTTCTCCTAGCTCTTGAGAGCAGAGGTAGTGGAGTGAGTGGGGTGGTGGCAAGTTCCAGGCTAGCCTGAGCTTCCTAGCAAGGCCCTGTCTCAAAAAAAGTTTCTAGGCTGGGAAGTAATGGACCCAGACCTGCAGTTTTGACCATGCAGTGTCTTGGGGGAGAGGCACAAAATGAACATGGGCTTTGAGAAGGGGGCAGCAAGAATACCAACCACCCTTCGCTGGCTGCTCCATGGACAGAAGCCATCTTGGGCGGGGCTCAACTCAGCTGTTCATAACTGCATAGCTACTGGGGTGTCTTGAGATCCATTTTCAGTGTTATATTCATATCACTGGCCTCAGTGGCTATAGCGGTCAACACTAGCAATGGAAGGGTTTTCTTGGCCTGCCTATTCCCTTGGGTCCCGGGCACATGTCCCCAGCATGCTGGGGATGGCCGTTCTGTGGCCCTTAAAGTTCTGACTGAAACTTCTCTTTGCACAGGTCGCAGCAGCTGTGGTAGGAATTTCTGGGTTAGTGGCCTTTCATCTACAACCAGAGCCACGGATCTGAAGAACCTTTTTAGCAGATACGGGAAGGTGAGCTGCCACTGTCTAAGAGTGAGCAGGGAGAACCTCACTGCACAAATCTGTGTCCTGGACACAGATTAGAGCTCTGTCAGGGCCACGGTTCCAGTGTGCAGTGAATGTGGTGTTGGTTGTGACCATCAGTGGCTACAGAGGGCTCACTGCTACCACCAGTCACATTGCTAATGTGTGTTACTATCATCCGTTTTCATTGGTTTGTAGCTGTGTGACTCGTGATTCAGTCCTGTGGTGTGACTTTGCTCCCACAAGCAGTTTAAACCTTGTTAGAGAAGCATGGCAGAGCCTTGCATTACACATTTCAACAACCCCCCTCGAGAACCTAGAACAAGGCAGCCTCTCCCATGGCTGCACTGTGGCTGCTGGGTCTGCACCTGGATCTGAGGTGGTCTGGTTTCTTCAGGTGGTGGGCGCTAAGGTGGTGACGAACGCCCGGAGTCCCGGAGCTCGCTGTTATGGCTTTGTCACTATGTCCACAGCTGAAGAGGCAACAAAATGCATTAGCCATTTGCACAAGACTGAGCTGCATGGCAAGATGATCTCAGTGGAAAAGGTAGGTGGTCTCCTGCTGCAGTGGTGCCCGTGGTGGTGCCAGCGCATGACTGCACTAGCTTTTGACTCTCCTGCAGGCCAAAAGTGAGCCCACTGGCAAAAGAGTACCTGACAGGCGAGATGGGGACAGCAAGAAGGAAAAGGCCAGCACTAGTGACAGGTACTCCTGCAGACCACTACCATGTACAGTTTGATGGGTCTCCTCCATCCCCATGTCCTGGTTAGCCATTGCCTTCTGAGACTTGTGGGTCACTTGATCCTAGATCTGCAAACCTTAAGAGGGAGGAGAAAGGTGACAGAAAAGACGATGTCAAGAAGACGGATGATGGCAATACAGAGAAGAGCAAGGACGCAGACGACCAGAAGCCTGGGCCCTCAGAGCGCTCACGAACAACCAAGTCAGGTAGGCCATGACACCCTCGTCCTGTAAGGTGCTGTTTATGTGGCTGTCTGAATTAATTTCTTCTCTCTGCTTACAGGAAGCCGTGGCACTGAGCGTACTGTGGTGATGGACAAGTCCAAAGGTGTGCCTGTCATCAGTGTGAAGACATCTGGCTCTAAAGAAAGAGTGAGTGGCAGCCCTTACAACGTGCTTGCTGCTCCAGGGATTCCTGCCCAGTGGCCTTTGAGGGAAGCTTGCAGCGTAGAGAGGTGGGACGGCTTCTAGAGCGGCCTACTTGCTACTCTTTTTGATAGCGACTCTTAGCTACCTATCTTCCCTGCCTCCTTGAAGCCCATTGTTGGGACAGCTGCTGACCTGTGTGGATTCTGAACTCTTAGGCCTCACCACTTTAGTAGATGAGTCTGGGGTTCCTACATGCCAAGCTCCTAGAGGACTACAGGGCTTACAGGTTGCCAGGTTCCTTGGAGCCACAGGAAGCAGAGGAAAGTAAGCAGGCTAGGGTTGGCATATGATGGTAGTGATCCGAGGTTCTCACAGCATGGCCCACTACTGAGCGACAAAGAGATTTCTGGCCATTTTCATGTATACTTCTTCTTAACAAGGCTACCTTTTACCTCTGGCCTTGGACAGAGCGGCTAGAAAGTGAGAATGTAAAAGGTGGGCTCTAGGCAGAGATGGGCTGGTCTCAGCTGAAGACGGCTACCTGAGGAAATGGTGCATATATGTAGGGCTCTGCTGACTGTGGACACGAGGATTGCCACACACTGCAGACCCACCAATAGGCAGCGAGACACCGTCTGCAGAAAGTTTCAGTGTAGATAGAAAGGGCTTGTAGAGGAATCATTTTGAATTAGCCCACTTGGGGCTTGCCTGTAAGAGGCTGAGGAGAAGGACCCCATGGCTCATTCAGGGTTAAATGATAAGACCCTGTCTCAAGGAGAGAAAGACTGGTTTGGTTGTTTTTTGTTTTTTGGGTTTTTTTTTTTTTTTTTTTTTTTTTTTTTTTTTTTTTTTTTTTGGTTTTTCGAGACAGGGTTTCTCTGTGTAGCCCTGGCTGTCCTGGAACTCACTCTGTAGACCAGGCTGGCCTCGAACTCAGAAATCCGCCTGCCTCTGCCTCCCAAGTGCTGGGATTAAAGGCGTGCGCCACCACCGCTCGGGTAGAAAGACTGGTTTTAGTCAACTTCACTTGAGCCCCTTATGTGTTTTGTTGGGTTCTCCTGTGATTACTACCTCCAGCCAGTGACTGTCCCTGTACCAGGCCCCTCTATCCCTCCTACTTTAATCCTCTTTCTGTTTACTGATCCAGGCCTCCAAAAGTCAGGACCGAAAGTCGGCCAGCCGGGAGAAGCGGTCTGTTGTGTCCTTTGACAAGGTTAAAGAGTCTCGAAAGTCCAGAGACTCAGAGTCACGGAGGTGAGTGTGCCTGTGTTGGCTGAGATGTAGGCATGTCCAGGGCTCTGTGCTGAGATGGTTGCCATCAGTATTTCACCCTCCTCAGAGACCATAGAAAGTTAACAGCACAGGCAAGGGACCAAGGATGTCCAGAAGGGACTTCACTCACCCAGGAAGGATCAGGGAAAGGATAGTTTGTCTAGCCGGGCACAGCACTGGTGCTGTGTGGCTGACAAAAGGCAGTTCCTAACATGACTTTTGCTCCAAGGAGTGAGTGTGTTGAAAGTGGGCACCAGGGCGGATAATCTCCAACCCTCACACTGGGTTCCCACCATTCTGGGTAAGTGGCTGAGGAAGCCACTTCATGCTTGGCTGCCAGATTGATGGCAGACCTGCCATGCCAGTCCTGTTTAAGGAAGGGCAGAGGGGGCAGACAGGAGGCTGCAGCTGTAGTGCTGGGGACCCACCTGTGCTATGAAGTGTTGTCTCTGGTTTTTAATCTAGTGGGATTCTGTCCTTAATGTCCCTAGCATGCCCCCACCTCCTCCCAGCAAGACTGCTGCCTCCAGCGTCTCCCTCACCTGGGCCTCTTCTCTTCACACAGGGAGCGCGAGCGCAGTGAGCGGGAGCAGAGGCTGCAGGCCCAGTGGGAGCGGGAGGAGCGAGAGCGGCTGGAGATTGCTCGTGAGCGCCTGGCATTCCACCGCCATCGCCTGGAGCGTGAACGTATGGAGCGGGAGCGGCTGGAACGGGAGCGGATGCATGTGGAACAGGAGCGGAGGCGAGAGCAAGAGCGCATTCACCGAGAGCGAGAGGAGCTTCGGCGTCAGCAGGAACTGCGCTATGAACAGGAGCGCCGGCCTGCTGTGCGCAGGCCCTATGAAGTGGACGGCCGGTGAGCAGTCAGAGATGCAGGCTGGCTGCCAGACCCTGTGTCAGAGTGCTAGATCAGTGCTGGAATGTGACTGTCACTGTGTGTGTGAGAAATGCTGCTATGTGTCAACTCAGGGTAGGAGGAACCTTGTGAAAAACTGGACACTCGGCAGTACAATGGCACTGAAGCATAGATGGAGTGTTTAGTCAGGGCCTGGAGTGATGCTGGCTTTGTTCAAGCTCTAGGGTGCCTCTTGAGCACTGATGTCACACCTCTGCCTCCCACCCCATCACAGGAGAGATGATGCCTATTGGCCAGAAGCTAAACGGGCTGCGCTGGATGACCGGTACCACTCAGACTTCAGCCGCCAGGACCGCTTTCACGACTTTGACCACAGAGACAGAGGCCGCTATCCCAACCACTCTGTGGATAGGTGTGGGCCCATGGCCATGTTGGGAGGGCTGTGTGCATGCAAACCCTCTCCATCTGGGTCTCACTGAAACCACCTTTTTTAGGAGAGAAGGTTCACGGTCGATGATGGGAGACAGAGAAGGACAGGTGAGCGTAGAGTGCAGCTTCAGCTGTGGAATGGGTTCCCTGTCTATTGGCTGCCAGTGGGGCACAGTGCTACTCTTGAGCTTTCATGCAATGGCAACGGTGGCTATTGACTGCCAACACACCCTATCCAGTAGGGAGGTTGCAGCCCTGTGCACTGCACTGTTCCTTAGGGTGTCCCAAGGCCCCTGTCATCTGTAGGATTGCTGGTCTCCTGCTGCGTCAAGTTCTCACTGCACAGTGCCATCCTCACTGCCTCTCAATTGCCATCCTACACCCTTAGCTTCCCATTCTTAGGTTGGCACCAGGGGTATTGCTTCTGTGGCCTTCCTTGACATCAAGTTGCCATCCTGGTGTCGCCACTTTCCACATAGCTGTTTGTCTCTGTGGGAGTTGGACATTAGCAGTGGCCCTTCCCCCAATGTGTTTGTTCCCTTGGGAGGATGACAGTGTCTAGCTGAGGGCCAGGAAGGGAGCCAGAGCTGGCCCGGAGCTCCAGTGTCCAGGACTATTGTGGCCCAGCAGCTTGAGAAGCTGGGCTTCACTTACTATCTCAGATCTTTTCCTGCCTTGGCTTTTAAGTCCAGGATTTGAGCTGGGCATAACTGAGACATCAAGGATAGCCTGGGCTATATAGAATGAGGCCTTGCACCATACAAGTTCATGGGGGCTGGGGGGAGGTGTCAGTATGCTCAGTCCTCTGAAGCAAGGGTGCTGTGCACAGGCAGGGGCTCCTTTATAGAGCCTTGTAAACTTGACCCTTCATGAAGGAGGGCACTGTGACAGTAGCCACCTAGGTTGGTACCTGTGAAACACGTGTATTCTCTCACCTGGGGATCAGGCACGATACTGACCTTACCCATTTCTCTGGTCTAGCATTACCCTGAGCGCCATGGAGGACCTGAACGCCATGGCAGGGACTCTCGAGATGGCTGGGGCTATGGCTCGAACAAGAGACTGAGTGAAGGCCGGGGGCTGCCCCCTCCTCCCAGGTTTGTATCCCAAAGACCTGGTGGTGGTGGACTGTCAGCCTGCCTGGTATAACCTGAGCCTCCCTAGTTGCACTGTCTGCAGAGGCCATGCCGTGGCAGCACAGGTCAGAGGTATCTCTTTCCAAGGGGCAGGCGTGACTGGGGGGAGCATGGCCGGAGACTTGAAGATGACCGGGCATGGCAGGGCACAGCTGATGGAGGCATGATGGAGCGTGATCACAAGAGGTGGCAAGGTAAGGACCCGGTGGGAGCCAGGGCTGCTTGCTGATGAGGGATTGGGGCTGTGGTGAGGTGGAGCTGGCTGAAGCCAGTGGGGCTTGTTGACTTCAGACCTGCCAAACTGCCCACTTGGACTTTGTCCTGCAGGTGGTGAGAGGAGCATATCTGGCCACTCAGGGCCTGGTCACATGATGAACCGTGGTGGCATGTCAGGGTGAGTGCCACACTGCCAACCAAGCAGAGGCAGTGTTGTTCTACAGTGGTTGATTGGGGACCATTGACTTAAGTTTTGACCTAACAGTCCTCTGCTTCTCCTTAGGCGAGGCAGTTTTGCCCCTGGAGGAGCTTCTCGTGGCCACGTGATTCCACGTGGAGGGATGCAGGCAGGCTTTGGAGGACAGAGCCGGGGCAGCAGACCCAGTGATGCCCGCTTCACCCGCCGCTATTGAGCACATAAGCCGCCCAACCGTGACCTCCAAAGTCCTATCAGGACTCCCCTCCCACCATTGTACAAAGGATTTTTTTTTTAATCTGCTGCCATATTGTAGCTTGTTACGATGTGAATTTGTTTTCATTTTTGTTCTTGGTTTTTTTTTTTTGTAATAAAGGTGTTTCTGTTCATGTGCCCTTTACTTCAAACCTTCCACCTTAGCCTCTCATTTTCATGAGGAAAGTGGCACCCTACAAGCAGCCAGAGGTGGTGCCTATTCAATTCTGTGTGACTTCGCTGCCTCAGTCTGACATAAGTGAGCTCCGGCTTGGGACCAGCCATACTCCTGTGTCTGACAGCACCCCTGTGGTACTGGTATTGAGATTGGTAGAGGACAGAGGTGCAGCCATACATAGGACTCTGGATCACAGGCGGACAGCCCCTGGTTTTCGGGCTTAAGACGTGTGTCAGCAGCTTTTCTGGACTTAATGTGATCCAGTAAGTAAGCCCAATGCTAGATGTCTCCTGCAGCCCAGGGTGAGCGTAAGACAAGACAGTCCTGTGTCCAGCCAGCCCCAGCCTCTGGGAATATGGTATGAGTAATGGGCCCTTTCCTAAGGTGGCTTATATCCTCTTGGATAGGGTCACATAAGCTGCAGAATTCCATGTGGCAGAGGCGAGGCCTGGAGTCCTACCTCCTGGCCACTATTCTCGATGGCTCCAGCTGGGCACAGCTGCCAGTCACAGCCTTCTGACATACTAATGGAGGACAAGGAACTTTCAGGCCTCAGACAACTGGTGCAACATGGGCCAGGAATGCTGGGGCAGGGTCCCCGGGGGCAAAGCTGGGAGTCCTGAATAGCTGTGACTAGTTTGGACAATGAGATTGTCAAAAAGAATTGGTCCACTGCAAATGAAGCCCCTACTAAGAGCACTGCCAAGTACAGGCTCCCCCAATACAGTACCTGCTCCATTCCACAGGCTGGAAGGATAATTCCATGGCTAGGAGTTCAGATCCCAGCACTCACACGGGACAATGCCAGTGTGTACAAGCATACACACAGTACTAAATAGAGAAAATGCTCAGTCAGATTGGGCTGTGGGGCATTTTCTTGATTGATGACTGATGTCGGAGGCACAGAGCACCACTATGGGTAAGTGGTCCTAGGTGCTGTTAGAAAGCAGGCTGAGCAAACAATGGAGAGCAAGCCTATAAACTAATTTTCCATGGCCCCTGCTTCAGTCTTGCCTCCAGGTTCCTGCCCTGACTTCCCTTAGTGATGGAGGATGACCTGAGAGTAACAAGCTGAAATAAACCCTTTCCTATCCAAGCTGCTTTTGGTCATGTTTTTTTTTTTTTGTTTGGTTGGTGGGTTTTTGGGTTTTTTTGTTTTTGTTTTTGTTTTATGTTTTTTGTTTTTTTAATCACAGCAATACAAAACCCAAGACACACAAAGTTTTTAAAAGTTAAAAAACAAAACAAAAAAACTTTCTGGGCTCCAAACATTCCATCTGGAACATAGAAATCCCTGCTGTCCAGGACTACTCCTATAAAGCAAAGCCTGCCAGGGACAGGACCCACTCTACATCCTCCCACCAGAACAACAGTCGGGGACCATTCCCAAGTCCTTTATTGGGCCAGCAATGCTGGAAGCTGCCCTCAGAGTGAGGTCCCCACTGGGATGTCTGTGGCATTCTGGTCTTGACCCCCATAATGCTGGGGCAGGTAGCATCCATTACTTGGTGTATTCTTTGACGTACTCCCAGCCCTCCTTGGAGTATTCTCGGGCTTTGGAGGGGGCCACGGACAAGGCCGCCATGACTGAGATGATGCCTGCAGAGACAGTGCACAGGTGTCAGTGAGGGCCCCATCTTGTCAGAGCCACTCTCAGCCAACCTCTGGGGAGCAAAAGAGCAGTAACTGGAGCAGGAGAGGGTGGGACCAGCCTTTCCTCCAGTGTTTGTCTAAACTGCCACCCCTTCTCTATATCCTGTTTTAAAAGCAGGTTTCATCTCACTAATATAGTCTAAGGTTAGCCTCAAACTTTCAATCCTTCTGCCTCAGCTCTTCCCAGTGCTTAGATTATAGACATGTGCAACATCCAGCTTTTCTTTGGAGACAAGGTCTCATATATCCCATATGGCCCAGAATTCCCTATGTAGTCAAAGATGACCTTGAATTCCTTCATCCTCTCGCCTTCACCCTGAGTGCTGGGATGACAGACCTACAAACACCATGCCTGATTTATGGGGTGCTGGGGATGGGACCCAGAGCTTTATTCATGCTAGGAAAAAACTTTACCACTGATTTACAACCCCAACCCCTTCGGGGTTTTTTGTTGTTGTTGTTGTTGTTATTTTGTTGTTTTTCCTGTTTTTGAGAAAGTTTCTCTGTGTAGTTTTGGTTGTAGATCAAGATGCCCTTGAACCCACAATCTTCCTGTCTCAGCCTCCCAAATGCCAAAGTCACAGGCATGGGACACCACACCCAGTCCTTTCTTAGTTCCATAGGTGACATACGAGCACACAAACAGGCAAACACGGAGAAGTGGAAAGGAACAATGAGGTAAACAGGGCTGGGAGAGAGGCTGGATGGAGTGCATCCCCTAAGCAGGGGCATAAGGGCCTACCTGAGTTCCAGGAATCACGGAAGTTCGGAAAGTTAATCTTTGGAGGGGTTGGGAGCTGGGAAGAAAGGAACACAGAGGCTGGTACGTGGGGACAGGTCACAGCCTTGCCTCCCAAACCCAGAAACACAAAACTCCACCAAGCAGGGGTGGAGGGGGCCCCAAGGACACCCAGATGCAAGCTGCAGGCCACCCACTCCCAGCCAAGGTACCTGTGGCATCTCCAGACCCGTCTGCTGGCACACATATTGGCTGAACTGGTACATTGCTGGTGGCACAACCTCCTCGGCCTTCCGCAGGGCAGCCTCGCTCTTGTCACTAGGCCCCAGCAGCTCCTGGTCATAAACAAGGTAGACTGCTCCTCCAGCTACACTTCCCTTGATGAGGAACCTGAGGGAACACAGGAAGGGAGACGCTGTGGGGGCGGGGTCTCCAGGGATATGACAGTTTACCAGGAGACACGCTGGGAACCCAGGGGAAAGGATCGCTTCATTTGCCTTTGTGATACGACTTTTAGTAGTAAACAGAGTCTTAAAGGAAGACACGGCGGGTCATTCGAAACCCTGCAGAGCAAAGGATAGTGGACACTTATGATCCCTGTCGCAAATCCTTCCAGGGTGTCTGGAGGAGCTTCCCAGCAAGTTACTCAAGTAAGCTCCGGAGAGAGGCGAAGGGCAGGATTCCCTACGCATCTCAAGTGCACAGGAGAGGAAACTGCGGCAGTAGGTGATAAGGGCTGGCTGGGAGGGAGGCGACCCAGTCAGCTTCGCCGGTTTCCCTACATAGACCGTGAGAAATGTTCAGACACAACCGGAAGTCAGCAGTCGCAGGACACCAAGCCACGAGGCAGAGGTGCCGACAGCAGTGAACTTCCTCAGGGCCTCCACGATTCTCCACGCACCTCATTAGCGACCACACACGAGCCACCATGGTCGGTCTCTCGCTCCACTCGCCGCGCAAGGACAAGCAATTCGCCCGCCGCTTCCGGTTGGTGTCTCTGCTGAGACTCCTGGGAAATGTAGTGGTCGCTGTCAGCCGCAATGGACCCCGGGAGCGGCAATAGCGTTAGACTCTGTATATCGAGGCCCGTGGCTGCCGCAATTCTTTCTGGGAAATGTATTAGGTGGAAAAACCAAAGAAGGTCTAGGCCGCGAAGGCTCCTGGGAAATGTAGTCTGGAGGAACGACCGAAAAGAGCCCTCAGAAGAGACACTTGTAGGATTCCCCGCGCCCGCGCGGAGAATTGAGTGTTCCTGAGGCGAAGCAAGCCTAAGTGATGGTTACCACGGCAACTGCAGAGCTGGATTGTTCCAGAAAGGCGGGTCTTTCGTTCACGTGAGAGGTTAGGGGTGTGGCTTTAACCCAGGAGGCGTGGAGAGGCTGCAGATGGCCTGACCTGTCGGGTGGACGCTTGCTGAGGTTGTTGACTTGGCGAGGCCAGGGCTCCAGAGGGTCCCTGCCCCGCAGGATTTTTGGGGTCATGTGATGGCGGGTTGACCGTGGGTGGTCCGGAGTACAAGGAGCTACACTGCGGTGAGAGGTGAGGCAGGGAGGGTTAGAGGCCAACCATACAAAGTGGGCAATGAGGTGAGGATCCTGTAGATCTCGGTTCTGCCGCAAGGTGAGGCCCGAGCAGGTAAGTGCTCCATGGAGCCCTGTTGTCCGCACCATGGCCAAGGCAACTTAATAGAAGGAAAAGTTTACTGCGTATAGTTTCAGAGGTCCGTGACCATTATAACACGGAGCATGTCAGCAGGCAAACAGGGATGGCACTGGGGCAGCAGCTGAGAGCTTACATCCTGGTCCATAAAGATGAGGCAGAAAGGGACTACAGGGTATTGTGTGGGCTTTTGAAACCTTAAGGTCCATACCAGTGTCACCTTCTGCCCCAGTAAACCTGTTCTCCCAATCCTTCCCAGACAGTTCTACCAACTGGAAACCAAGCGTTCAAATAGATGAGACTGTAGGGACCCACAATTCAACCTAATTCAACCCCCACAACTTTATTTATTATTTATTTTCGTGTTGGGTTTGGTTTGGCTTTGGTTGATTGTTGTTTGCTTATTTGTTTTCAGGCAAGGTTTCACTGTTTAACAGTCCTGGCTGTCCTGGAACTCACTCTGTGGACCAGGCTGGCCTCAAATTCACAGTTCTGCCTGCATCTGCCTCTCAAGTGTTGGTATTAAAGTACGTGCCACCACCACCACCCAGCTTTGTGGTTTTTTTAGACAAAGGTCTTATTCTGTGTATGAGATTGGTGTGGAACTCATATGGACCAAGGTGATCTCACCTGCCGGGGCCTCTTCAGTCCTGCTTTTACAGATGTGTCCAGTGTTCCTTCATGACTTAAAACTCTATAGTGACACTTTCTCTTTTTTCACTCAGAACCAAAAAAAAGAAACAACCCTCATGACTAAGAAAAAATGGGTCGGAGGAGTCTAGAACATGTCAGGGTAGCAAGTGGGTTGACAGTAGCACTTAGAAAGTATGTCTGTGGACCTAAGGTTTAAAGGAATTAAATCTTAGGGAAGAGCAGAGCAGAGCACACAGCCAGTGCACGACTCTGAAACAGAGCAGAGCACACAGCCAGTGCACGACCCTGGGACAGAGCAGAGCACACAGCCAATGCACGACCCTGGGACAGAGAGCACACAGCCAGTGCACAGACCTGGGACAGAGCAGAGCACACTGAGCAGTTGGGACTGGTCGGGGAGGGCCTTCAACAGCCCAGGGTGTTGTTCCTTCCCCACTACCAGCATGACCAGAGTGAGTGGTCTGAGGAGGAAGGTAGGAATGCTGGCAGCAGGACATCCTCCTTATGTCCCACTGGACCACCACCTAGTGTTCCTGTCTCCACCAAGGTCCTCAAGCTGAAGGCAAGCTTCTCTGTGTGCTGTTTAAGGAACGCAGGGTTGGGATGGGGGTAGAAGACTGAGTGTTAGTGGGGGGAGTGGGGCGAGCAGGAGAGCACTTCCAGTGACTGTTCAAGACCTTCCTGAGCTGGTTTCTTCCCTGGCTATATGTCAGCAGGAGTATGTATACCTTGCAGTTTGTGTTTGCTAACAGAAACCCACAGACGAACAGTCAGAAACAGCCAAGTAACTCTGTACCTGCAAATGGAGGGGTGTAGCCGCCGACCTGGGTTCACCTGAAAGCGGGGCTGGGAATGAAAGGGGACGGAGGGCGAGAAGAGATGAAACCAAGACAAAGTTCTCTCAAGACTCAAAGCTTTAATGTTCAGCTCTCATTTTAAAGGGGAAGACCCAACCCACAACCCCTCCTGGTTTCAGCCGGGAGATGGGTGGGATAATCCATAATCTAATAATTTGGGATAATCCAAATTCTAGGTCACGGCCGGAATTGTCTCAAGGCAAGCCCAGGGGCAGTTCTGCTTCTGTGTTCTGTGCAGCCGAGGTGGGTAACTCCACCTAGATCCTATCACTTGGTCTGTTGTGGTAAGCAGGGTCTCTCAGGCCTGCTCAAAGCTGGGGGAAGGGCACAGAGGGGGATATTGGATGATGGCGTCCTGGGCATCCAGCAGGACCTGTTCTCCATGGGCAAGAGCCCCTGCCTAACTTAGTCTCTGCCCTCAGCGCCTGCTCAAGCTTAGCCTACCTCGGGTGTTCAAGTACCACCCCTGCGGTGTTCTACCGGCCACCCCCACACACACAACCTTGGTCTGGACCTCAGGTCCTGCTCAAGTTTCCCATCCCTCTTGTGTAAAAGGCACCGCCCTACCCAGGTGGGCACCGTCCCCATCCTCCTCAATTTTCTCCTCCCTCCTGTGTTCTAGGCCCCGCCCCTGCCCATCTTTGCCTCTACTCCTGTATTCTAGGCCCAATTCCTGCCCTCCTTGGACTCCTCTCAGGCCTGATCCTCAGCTCAGCCACCCTAGGGTACCAGGTTGGACCCTCTTGGCAAACAGGCTGAGGCTCCCCATGAGGACCTTGGCTTTCACCCCAGGGGGATGTTATTCACAGACCCCACCTATCTGTGTTGGCCCCTCCCACTCTGGTGTCAGTGCTTGCTCTCCTGACTAGTTTGGCCCTCTGCACACTCCAGAGTACTAACTGCGGCCTGGTACACTCATGCCCTGATTTGTAATGAGAGTTGGGTTCTAGAATGTACTGTTCAAATTCCTCAGACTGACAGAGCGTGGAGTGTGGGAAGCTGAGGCAAGACAGGAGGCTCTGCTGCTCAGACACTTCATCTGCATAAGATGGGTGTGGTACACACCTGTCTCTATCAAGAAGGTCAGATGTTTGAGACAACCTGGGCTTCACAAGACAGTAGCTCAAAGGAAAAAAGAGTGAGGGAGGAGAGGAGAGGAGGGGCACAGCCCTTGATTCTAGATAACTTGCACCCCTCTTTACCCCACTGTTACAAGCCAAGGACACCTGGGGCCCGAACTCCTTCAAGGAAAATGCAATCTTAGTTCCTGAGGATCATTCTGTTGATCCGGGTAGATCTGTAGTGACAGATCTATTGATCTGTTTGATCCAGAAGCCTCCATGACGAAGGTGAACTGAGGCCCGTAAACTGACCTCTGACCTCTGCAAGTTCTTGGTGGCTCATGCTTCTCCCAACCCCTAAATAAATGGTTTTTTTTGTTTTTTGTTTTTTGTTTTGTTCTTGTTTTTGTTTTGTTTTTTTTTGAGACAGGGTTTCTCTGTGTAGCCCTGGCTGTCCTGGAACTCACTCTGTAGACCAGGCTGGCCTCGAACTCAGAAATCCGCCTGCCTCTGCCTCCCAAGTGCTGGGATTAAAGGCGTGCGCCACCGCCGCCCGGGGTATTTTTTTTTTTTTAATGACAGCAATTTTGGGGTCTGGCTTAGCACTTGCTAATGTAACAAGAGACCAGGTTTGAGTCCCCGCATCCACGTGATGGACAGACACACATGCAGACAAAACACTTATACACTAAAATCATATTTTTTTTTAATTTTTAAAATTACATTTATTTGTTTGCTTTTTTGCCTGCATTTATGTCAGTACACTGCGTGCATGCATATTGTCCACGGAGGTCAAAAGAGGGTATGGGAAGGCCCAGGAAACTGGAGGCCATATGTTTTAGAACCACTGTTGTGAAGACTTAGATTTGAACCCAGGAAGTAAACCAAGTGCTCTTAAACCTCTGTGCCATCTCTCTAGCCCAAGAATAAAAAAAAAAAAAAAATGTTTTTGAGACCAGGTTTCTCTGAGTAGGTTTCCCTGACTGTCCTCTGTAGACTAGGCTGGCCTTGGAACTGCCTACCTCTACCTCTGTTTCCTGAGTTTAGGGATCAAAGGCATGCACCACCACCGCCAGGCTATAAAAAACAAAAATAAACAAAAACCAGTCACTTTTTAAAAAGTAATTTTTAAGCCGGGCAGTGGTGGCGCACGCCTTTAATCTCAGCACTTAGGAAGCAGAGGCAGGCGGATTTCTGAGTTCGAGGCCAGCCTGGTCTACAGAGTGAGTTCCAGGACAGCCAGGGCAACACAGAGAAACCCTGTCTCGAAAAAACAAGTAATTTTTAAAAAGATTTGTTTATTTATTTATTTAGTACGTATAAAGCGGTCTGCCTGCATGTATGCCGGCAGGCAAGAAGAGGGCACCGGATTTCATGATAGATGGTTATAAGCCACTATGTGGTTGCTGGGAATTGAACTCAGGAGCTCTGGAAGAGCAGACAGCGAATGTTCTTAACCTCTGAGCCATCTCTACAACGCCTCCTCTCCTCAGAAGCACTTTTATTGTCAGAGATTCAGTTACTTCAACAGCCAACAATAGCGAAGGGCTGGATTTGAATTCCTAACCTGAGGGAAGCCTCCCAAGCCAGGCTCACGGGTGCACAGGCTCTCGGGTGCCGCAGAACCTCCGGCCACCAGAGGGCGCCCGTAGTGCGCCTGTCTCTCTGGCCCGAAAGGCCAACGAGCGGCATATATCCCAGGATCCTGCGCGGCGCCGTTCTTCCTGTTCAGGCCGCCATCGGAGAGCAGCAGGTAAGTGGCTCTCGTCGGGGCTCATCTGCCGCCATCGGGCGTCCCGGCGTGCGTGCGTGCGGGCGTGCGGGCGGGCGCGGGCCGGGGTGCCGTGTTTCAGCCGCTGCCTTGTCCCCACCGCCCGCAGCTATGGCCCTGCGTTACCCTATGGCCGTGGGCCTCAACAAGGGCCACAAAGTGACGAAGAACGTCGGCAAGCCGAGGCACAGCCGGCGCCGCGGGGTGAGTGCGGGCGCGGCCGCCCGGGCGGGGACGGCGAGCGGAGGCTGGGGCGGGAGTCGGGGTGCGGGCTCCTGCGGCCCGTGACCCCGCGGGGCTGTTCCCGCAGCGCCTCACCAAGCACACCAAGTTCGTGCGGGACATGATCCGGGAGGTGTGCGGCTTCGCGCCCTACGAGCGCCGCGCCATGGAGCTGCTCAAGGTGTCCAAGGACAAGCGCGCGCTCAAGTTCATCAAGAAGAGGGTAGGCCACGTGCGCGGGGGCGGGGGCGGGCGCGGGGTGACTGGTGGCGTGGCCACGGGGTGACGCTACGATTGCTCGCAGGTGGGCACGCACATCCGCGCCAAGAGAAAGCGAGAGGAGCTGAGCAACGTGCTGGCAGCCATGAGGAAGGCGGCGGCCAAGAAGGATTGATGACCCCCCCTCCCCCCAATAAAGGCTCGTGCCCGCAGTCTGTGCGCGCCCCTGTGTGTTGTGTGTGCTCGCGCCGCCTGCAGAGACGGAGGCTCGGGTTTGGAAAGGCTTTCTTTACTCATGATTCTACAGCTGTGCTCGTGGCTCCGCCACACCATGATTATTTAGTCTCAGGCACCGTGTCATCTCTCCACAGCCAGCGCCTCCCGGTGCTCGCGCGGGGGGAAGGCAATTCGGAAGATGTCACGGTAGTGTTCCACGAAGTGAACTTCCAGGCCCTCTGTGATGAAGGGGGCCAAGTCCGAGAAGTCCTTTCTGTTCTCAGCAGGAAGAATGATGCAGGTCACACCTGCGCGCTTCGCCTGTGGAGAGATGTGTCAGCTGGGCTCTCCCCGCCCTGAGGCGGCCAGGGGTATAGGCAACAGGCACTCACCGCAATGGTCTTCTCCTTGATGCCACCCACAGGCAACACTTTGCCAGTGAGGGAGACCTCTCCAGTCATGGCCAGGTTCTGCAACACTGGCTGCCCCAGAGCCAGGGACAGCAGTGCAGTGACAATGGTGCAACCTGCACTGGGGCCATCCTTGGGGGTAGCGCCCTGCAGGGAGAGGCAGTGGTGAGCTGCTGAGCTGGTGAGTGACATGGGGGTGACTGACAGGGGCCTACCTCAGGCACATGCAGGTGGATGTGGGACGTGACCAGGAAGTCATTTCCAGGGTCCTGCTCCATCAGGAAGGCACGAGCGAAGGTGTAGGCTATCCGGGCACTCTCTTTCATCACATCTCCCAGCTGACCTGTCACCTCTAGGCTGCCATCCTTGTCCTCGTTTCTGCCACTAGGCTGGGGCCGCCTTAAAGATGTCTCCACAAACAATGTGGAGCCTCCTGGAAGGTGAAGGCTGAATTTGTTCCCTCCCAATTCTGCACTCTGGGAGCCTGCAATTTTTGGGGGCAGGGGGCGTTCGAGACAGGGTTTCTCTGTGTAGCCCTGGCTGTCCTGGAACTCACTCTGTAGACCAGGCTGGCCTCGAACTCAGAAATCCGCCTGCCTCTGCCTCCCAAGTGCTGGGATTAAAGGTGTGGGCCACCACTGCCCAGTGAGCCAGGAGTCTTTACTGGTAGCCTGCAGTGTCAGTCTGGCCCCCATCTTTATTTACATTGGTAGCAGCCAGCTGGCCAGGCAGAAAGAATGCACACGGGGTGGGGTGCTGTGCTCACCCATGGCAGTCCAGGCCAAACCCATGACCACGCCAGGAGGTGTGATGTCGTACATGCGCTCCACCGTGAACACCGGCTTCCCTACAAAGTCTTGCAGGTTTTCAGGTGTCACCTGCACTGTCTGGGCCTCCCCACTTACAATCTTGTATGCAGCCTTGCGCAGCACCTGCAGGGGATGGATGTAGGTGGGGATGTGCTGGGCAGGGCGTGCCCTGTGTGGTGGGCATGCCTGCGGGCAGGCTCACCTTCTCCACCTGCTTCTGCAGGTTGCGCACGCCGCTCTCCCTGCAGTACTGTTTGATGAGCAGAGTGAGCACCGCTGCCGACAGCTGGGCCTTGCTCTCGTCTAGGCCACACAGGGTGCGGGCCTGTGGCACCAGGTACCGCTGTGGGGAGCAGTTGTCAGCAACGCCCCTTGCCCCCACCCACCACACTGTTACTGGTGCCCTGGGATCCCAATCTCCTCATCCCCTGCACCAGCTCAGCCCTCCCTCTCAGAAGCACAGAGGAGCAGGCTGACTCCCTTGCCACAGGCCCCAAGTGTCAACCCAGGCTGTGCTCACCTGAGACATCACCTGCAGGCACTCAGGACTATTGTGGGAGGCAAGCCTGATCTTGTACCCCTCCACCCCACAGGACCCCACACACCTCTGCGATGGCCAGCTTCTCCTGTGCTACATAGCCTGACACATTGATCATCTCCATGCGGTCCCTCAGCGGCTCTGGGATGGTGTCGGTGACATTGGCGGTGCAGATGAATAGCACCTGGGTGACAAGTGGGCACAGGATGCTGGAAGCTGGGGGTACTCTCCCATAGCACTAGCTCCTGGCCACATGAGTCAGCACTTACCTTGGACAGGTCCACTGGCACATCCAGGTAGTGGTCCAGAAAGTTGGCATTCTGCTCGGGGTCCAGCAACTCCAACAGTGCCGATGACGGGTCCCCTTGGTAGCCCCTGCCAATCTTGTCCACCTGAGTTGGGAAAGGCAGGCGCCATGGGACTATGCTTGGCTCCCACACTACAGGATAAGCAAGCTGTGCTCCTGTCCCTCCTGCCCCCAGAGCCTACCCCACCTCATCAATCAGCACTAGTGGGTTCTCTGTCTTGGTCTTCTTCAGACACTGGATGATCTTCCCAGGCATGGCCCCCACATAGGTACGCCTGTGGGAGGCAACACTCAGTGTAGGTCAGTGTGCTCAACAGAAGCCCACAGCACACCACACAGCCCATTTGGAAGCAGTTCTGGCCTCACACAGGTTACCCAATGCTCTCTTCCAGATAGCACTAAGAGGTGGGGGTTGGCCGGGCTGAATCTTCAGAGCCATGGACCCACACTCAGGCCCCAGCTCAGTAGGGCAGACAGCACAAGGAAGGAGCAAGGGATGAACAAGGACCTCACCTCAGCTGGGAGCAGGGGCGGCATGAAAGATGACAGGAGAGGTACAGAGAAAACAAGGCGGGGACAGGGTTTGAGGGGACTGAGTGGACAGAGAGCAGCTAGTTAGGGGAGCAGCAAGAAGGTCCATATTACTGGGCAGGGTTTTGTTTTGTTTTGTTTTTGTTTTTCAAGACAGGGTTTCTCTGTGTAGCCCTGGCTGTCCTGGAACTCACTCTGTAGACCTCGAACTCAGAAATCCGCCTGCCTCTGCCTCCCGAGTGCCGGGATTAAAGGCGTGCGCCACCACCGCCCGGCTACTGGGCAGGGTTTAGAGAAGGTGAGAGACATGGAGGGCCTTGTTCTGTTGATAAGATCCTTTTGTTTTCCAAGCAGGGTCTTGAGTAGTCCAGGCGGGCTTAGAGCTCTAGAGCACAGTACGTAGCCAAGGACGACTCCCGACTCCGGAGCCTCCTGCCCAGCCTGAGTGCTGGGTTAGTAAATGAGGCACTGTTGGCTACTTGCCACCGGCTCTGCCCAGGCCAGTCAGTTTGTGTAGTGTTAGGAGTGCAGGACGACCTTAGCCAGGCAGCCTCAGCACAGTGTGCCTGCCTCTGTCTGCAGAGCCTGATTCTCTCTGCTTCTCTTAACCACACTGGGACCTGGAACAGACACAGGCTGTCTGCGTGGTCTCTGCTCCACTCAAAGCCTGCCAGGCTCCCATGCCTCCACACTCTTGCAGCTGACTACCCCTCACATTCAGGACCCCACACTAGCTGTGTGGTTATGGAATGCACTTTAAAAAAAAAAAAAAAGTTCAGGTACATGTCTTTAATCCCACACTTAGGAGAAAGAGACAGGAGGATCTCTGAATTCAAGGCCAAACCCGCCTACTAGGGCATTCCATGATAGCACAGGTTACATAACAAGTCTTAAGAAGCAAAACAAAATCCAAGCTGACCAGCAACTAGTGTACCTCCTTGTGCCACCCTCCCACGTGAACACCCAGGCCCAGCATCCTCTTCTCTGCCTGTTCAAACCCCGATCTTCCTGAAGAGAGCAGGAGCAGGGTTGGAGACTGGGTCATACTATGTTTGCACAGTCAGGTGGCTTGCAGGGCCAGCCTACCTACCTGTGCCCCTTGATTTCTGCCACATCTGTCATGCCACCAACACTGAAACGGAAGTACTCGCGGCCGAGGGCACGGGCAATGGAACGTGCAATGCTGGTCTTGCCCACGCCTGGTGGGCCGTGGAAGCAGAGGATCTTGCCTTGTGTGGAGCCTCGGAGCTGGCTGACTGCAATGAACTCCTGTGGAAGCCGAGATGGCTCAGTACACAGAACGAACGCAAAGACCAAGGGGCTGCCATCCAGCAGCTTCAAGGGGTCACAAAGACTGGGCTGACTGGAGCTGCGGCTGTAGGGCCCTGGGCTGGAGTCGGGGTGTCCATCACATCAGGGGCCCTCTTCCACAGCCTGGCCCACAGCACACCTTGTCACAACAGCGCCCACCCAGTACACTAGGCTTCTGCCACTCATCCACCAGGGCCATTGTGAGCCCCAGTGGATAGCTGACTGGTTCTCCACCGGGAGGATTAAGGACAAAATGAGGCACCCTGCCCTAGGCAGTGTGGTCGCGCGCACGCAGTGGGCCTCACCAGGACTCGCTTCTTTACATCCTCCATGCCATAGTGATCCTCCTCCAGCACAGCCTGGGCCCGAGCCAAGTCCAAGTTCTCATCGCTCTGCCTGCCCCATGGGATGGAAGTCAGCCAGTCCAGGTAGTTGCGAGTGACACTACAAGGACAAGGGACTGTGACCAGATGCTGCTGCTGAGACTGAGTGCAGGGCTACACAGCCACCCTGGCAGGGGCCACATCAGTGAACCTGAGTATGATATCCCAGGGTAACTCAGTGACCTGCCCCCACCAAGAGGAGTTTGGGGTGGGTTAAGTATGGCTCAGGGAAGAAACCGGTCAGGCCTGCTGCCGTCTGAGGCTGCCCTGTCTAGTCACCAAGCCATGGACAGCAGCAGTGCCCTGGCAGGGACATTTGGGAAGTGGTGGCTGAGGGAGGCCATGTGCTATAGCAACACAGATGGAGGGCTAAATCCCAGGGTCACAGAGCATTATCAGGTCAGGATTTCAACTCAGTGGAGTTGTCTGAACAGACTGAACTAAGGATCCCGACACCAGTTAGCCTCAAGTATCTGGGCCAGAGTCACCACAGGGTCCCCGAGCAGGAGGCAAGCAATACCTAGGACGGAGGGAAAAGGAAGTGTAGTCTAGACATGGAGCCCAGGCTACATGGGGGTGCTAGGCTTGTGTGCTCACAGACTTCATGGACCCACCACATAGTTGCTTCCTGGGCTGCTGTAGGCAAAGCCTGAGGGCGGGACAGGGCAGCCGGCATGCCACAGGGACTTCCATCCCTGGCCTGGACCCAGAGGCCTTCCACATTCCCAGCAGCCTATATAGGAACGTGACCAAGCCGGGGACATGGGGGATAGCAAGCAGAGGTGATGTGAGCCATGGCCGTGGACTCACTTGAACTCGGAGGAGTGGTTGTCCAGCAGGGCCAGCTTGCTCAGCTCCTCATCCA
Organism: Arvicanthis niloticus; assembly: GCF_011762505.2. Taxonomy (NCBI): domain Eukaryota; kingdom Metazoa; phylum Chordata; class Mammalia; order Rodentia; family Muridae; genus Arvicanthis; species Arvicanthis niloticus. Next base: position 137,565,613 of record NC_047660.1, read on the forward strand.
CCACGTCCATCACATGCTTGGGAACCACAAGCTCCCTGAGGCGTTCCCGGAACTTCTCCTCAATAGCATCTTTATCATCCTTCTCCAGCCCCAACTCCTTCTTGATGATCTTCAGCTGCTCCTGCAGCAGGTACTTCCTGTGCGTCTGCTTGATCTTTTCCTCTACCTGTGGCAGGTGGAGCTTGGGCAGGGTGGGGTGGGGAGGGCAGGACACAGCCCCTCCACAGAATCCCATGGCCCAGAACTACAGTGGTGCTAGGAAATGAAGGGCCTCACACATGCTACCTGAGCCCCAAGTCACTGACCCAGGCTTCTACCCTGCAGGCTCCCACAGGACACCCTGACACGGGGTTTGCAGTTTGTTTGGACTACTGTTGTAATGCCCAAACAAACACACCCAATACACATGAGAGCTAAACCTGTGTTCTGTTTGAGCCAAATCATGTAGCCCAGGCGGATAGCCCTGAACTCTTGGGCCTCCTGATCCATCCTGCCTAGCTTATGCTCTGTTCACTCAGCTGCAGCAGAGCCCTCAGTAAGAGAGGGTTTGCCATGGAAGATGCCTACTGTCCCACCACACTGGAGGCTGAGGCAGGAGGACGGCACAAGTACAAGGTGCCTGTTTCAAAGAGAGGATCCCGAAATGAAAGTGTTAGAGCCGGATGCATCCCCTTCACCTCCCCTTCCTGTCACCTCACGGCCCAGACGCTGCTGAAGCTTGCTCAACTCGAACTCCTTCTTCAAGAGAGACAGGGCCTTATAGAGCCGCTTAAGGATCTGCAAACAACAGAGGACAGCAGGGTATCTGTGAACAGAGTCCACCATAGCCAGAGTGGTGCTGGCACAGGAACAGGCACCCTACATAGAGCCCAGCCCCAAGGATGAGGCCACTGTTGTTAGCCTGATCACAACAGTGGATCACACACTCACGTTGGTCTCTTCCAGCACATCTTGCAGCTCATGGGACTCAGCCCCAGTGAGTGCGGCACCCATGTCGCTCAAGTAGATGGGGTTGTCCACCACACGCTGGCCTGCCTGCATCATCTGCAGCACGGACTCTCTGTAGGGGTGCAGTGCCAGTGCTTTAGTGTTGCCCTAGGGCCCTTACACATACTCTGGCTTCAGTGACACCTAGCTCTGGCCAGTGTGCAGTGTGGTGCACCGGGGTCAAGGAGCTGTCACAGAGTGGCAGTCCCTGTCCTACCCAGCCCTGCAGACACTGACCTGTACAGAGGGTTCAGGGCAATGATATCCCGAATGGTCTTCACAATCTCTGCAGTCAGGGCCTGGCAAGCAAGAACATGACAGTCACAAGATCGAAGGGGAGCCTCCCATCCCAGCCAACTACCATCCACCAGGACCACAGAGCAGAACCTAAGGTCAGCAGCAGGGAAGACCCAGGGCAAGGGGTATAAAAACTAAAGCTAGGGCCAGTGAAATGGCTCGGAGGATAAAGACACTTGCTGCCAAGCCTGATGACCTGAGTTCAATTGGTGGGCTCCACATGGTGGAATCCCGCTGACATCCATATGCACACTGTGACACTCCCACTTCACGCCCATGAGTTAATATGAAAACAAAATAAAATGGGGACCCAAGCAAGCACTCCAAGCAAGCATGGAGTGACAGCCCCACTCTCCACACTTTCCTTAGCTTTTGCTTTTTGTTGTTGAAGCAGGGTCTTACACTAACACCAGCAATCCCCCTGCCTCAGTTTTAGGGTCCTGGGACTATAGGCACACACCATCGTAGCCAGATAGGACAACACCCTGCCTGGTGTCTAGTTCCCAACCTTTGTAGAAGAGACCAGAGGTAGTGGTGGCACAAGCCTTTAATGGCAGCACTCAGGAGGTAGAGGTAGGCAGATCTCTGTGAGTTCAAGGCCAGCCTGGTCCATAGAGCAAGTTCCAGGATAGCCAGGGCTTCATAGAGAAACCCCCTCCACTCCCCCCCAAAGAAAGAAACCGAAGCAAGAGGGCAAGGCTCTGGGCTCTGGAGCCTGTCTCAGAGTTGCTGAGTTCAGCATAGAGTCCGACGGTAAGCTGGCACAGAGCCACCAGCATGGGATATTACTCTAACTTGAAACCTGTTTTATTAAACAGAACAACCTCCTCCCACTTAAAAAATGATCAGTTCCCAGGCTGCCTGCAGTCCCATGAAGTTCACAACATCAGCCCAGAGGCCTCCTCTCTCCACACAGCACCAGCTCACAACAGACATCACCAAGGGTTCCAGCATTCCTTCCACACAGCTCAGCATCAGTCCAGAAGCATGTTTCTCATAGCTCCAATCAACCCAGCAGGGATGAGCTCTAGAAGAGGCCTTTGCCCCCTTCCTGACCCAGCCAACAGCACTGGGCACACTTCAGGCTCCAGCTCAGCTTGGCTAATTGTCCTACCCATAGAGACCTTGAGGAAGGCAGGATAGCTTCGTCTGGGTTAGGAGTGGCCATAGCCTCCTTCCCTGCTTCATGCCTCTGCCTCCTGAGCTGTGGAGGAGGCAAGGGGTGGGCACTCTACAGAATGCTAGAAGCCTGTGCATGGTGGCTATGAACCAGGGTGGGATGGGTTTGAATCCTGCCTTTTCTGTGAACAGCCAAGGGTGCCCACCTGTCCTGCCATCTGTGCAGATCAGTCCAGGTGACTGCTGCTTACCTTCACTTCCTCTGTGACCTGGAAGTCTTCGTGGGCTACGTTTTCAACCTCCACCATGAGCACCTCTTTGGATGTGTCAGTGGCAGCTTCAGCCACCATCTCCAGCTGGGGCTTGGCACCCAGCTCATCCTCCACCTCTTTCTTGCCTCGCTTCAGCTTCCTCCTGGACTTTTGTTTGTTCTCTGCCTCTGGCTCCAGGCCCTCCTGTTCCACCTCCAGCTGCCGGCTGATGTGAATCCTGAAGGTAGACAGATGGGCACAGGTTAAACCCGGGCTACAGAGTCGTGTGTTCAAAGGCCCTGTCGCTCCAGGGCCTTCCAAAAAATGGAGGAAAAAAATGCAAGAGAGCAAAGAACACTGGCAAGTGTCACCAACAGAGAGGCTCAGTGACAAGACACTGTACCCCATTGTATCCCAAGACCTAAGGGTGGAGGTCTTGCCCACAATTCATAAAAGCCACAATCTCTTGTGTGCATGCTGACAGGCACATCTCATCTCACCCTGGCCTCTGTACCTTCTGTGGCCTGTGACAATCATGCGTAACTTGTCTCCGAGGTCCTGCATCTCATGAATCTGCGCAAATGTCCCCGTATGGTAGATTTCATCCAGACTCTCCACCACGTCCGACTCATTGCTGAGGGAGATGGGACACAAAGGCACATTGGCCAGGCCGTAGAGCAGTATGTGGCCGGAGGGAGACAGAAGCGCCTCTGCAGGTGGCCACTAGAGACCCAAAGCCGCTGCCTGGCTTCTTCAAGGGCAATGGGACAGCTACCGGCTCAGCAGTACAGTCCTGGGTGGCAGCACATCACTAACACAGCCTCCAACCACACCATCCATATAGGCTTCTCGTTTGCTGTTATGGCACCCACTCTGAAGTTGAAAATCTCATGTGATGTAGAACCACATCTGTGAGTGGATGTACCAGAGGCCCCAACATTCATGGGGAGCTACCAGTTCACTTCCCCATGTGGACAGCACAGAAGTCTCTCTTTCACAGCATTGGGTCTCCTGCCTGCTGTGGAAGTGTTCCCTACCAAACCACGCCCCGGCTCCTCACTGAGAGATTTCACAGCCAAGTCCCTGTCCTAGAGTAAAATGGCAGTATGTTGGACATTCGGCTTTGCCCTTGGGTCCTTTTAGCTCAACGTGTGAAGTTCAGACTACGGCCGAGTAGAGAAAAGGAGGAAGACTTACTTGTCATCTCTCTTTAGGAAGACACCAACATAGGGCTGTGCCAGGCGGACTTTCCTTCTCAGGAGGTCAACCAACTTCTTATTTTTAACCTGCAGGAGACCATAAGTGAGGACCCAGGACACTACACATCTAACCCCGGAAACAGACGGTCTAGCCGCACAATCAATGCTGCCGGCATCGCCACAGCTTCATCAGTGCCACAGACATGGAGCACCAGGGAGACTGAGCAGGAGGCTCAGGACTGTAAACACGGGCTACCCAAGGAAACTCAGGCTACAACAGAGCCACGCCAGGAGCCTCCCGTGTCCTGAAGGCTGACTGGCAGCTTCCCCCAGCTTCACGAGCTCCGTTTCCTAGTCATCCTGCTCCGATACTAGGTAATAACTCTTCTCACCACCTGTGGCAGATGGGAATTACAACCGAGGATGGGTTGGGCATCATGGCACACCTCTCACCCCTGCACTGGGGACACAAGGCAGATGGAGCTTTGTGAGTTCTAGGCCAGCCTGATCCAAACAGAAAAACTTTTAAAACAAACAAATAACAACAAAAACCAATGGGGCTGGAGAGGTAGCTCAGCAGATGTTTACTTAGAGGCCTGGGTTCAATTTCCAGAACACACATAGTGTCTCACAATCAACCCTAACTCAAGTTGCAAAGGATCCAACAATTTTGAACTACACGGGCACCAAGCATACATGTGGCATACATACACGCAGGAAAATATTCATTCACATGTATGTAAGCACAAGCACACACACATACACTTGAGGACAGGTGTCACCTGTGGAGTCTCTCCCCAGTCACCTTGTAGTTTAGGCTTCTCTGGGACACACTATATAATTGACTCTGGGAACCCAGGGTGATCCTCCTGCCTCACTGCCCCAAGTGCAGGATGTACAAGGATAAGTCACCACACTTAGTTTACCTGTGTAATTCTGATATAGCAAGGCTTGGAAGGGGGCCCCCAACACCCTTCATCTCAGTGTGTGGGGTTCTCTTCTGTTGGTCTGAGACAGGGATCGCACTGTAGTCCAAGCTGGCTTGAGCTTATGACAAGCCTTCTAATCCATCCTCCCATGTGTTGGAATTACAGACAGTACCACTCCGAGTTAAGGTGGTTTTTATTTTTTATTTTTGCTGTTATTTTTGTTGTTGTTGTTTTGAGATAGGGTCTATGGTATTAAATGAGAATGGCTCCCACAGGTTCATATATTTAAACAATTGGTCCCCGGTCATAGGAACTGTTTAGGAAGGACTGGCAGGTGTCACCTAGTTGGAGGTATACCACTGGGAATGGCATGTGAGGTTTCTCTCTGCCCTCAAGCTCTCAGCAACTACTCCAATGCCGTATCTGCCACTACACCCCTCACCTTCATGTTCTTAAACTATAAGCAAGCCCCAAGTAAAAACTCTGATTGTAAAAGTTGCCTTGCTCACAGTGTCTCCACAAGGCAACAGTGCTGGCCTTGGATAACCTTGAATTCCTCATCTCCCTCCTTCCACCCTGAGCATTAGGGTGACAGGTGTTAGACTCTACACTCAGAGGCAAAAGACAGCAGTGAGTCTGACGGCTGGAGACTACCTAGAAGCTGAGGTTTGCTAAGAATACACATATATTCTTTTTTCACTTGCTCTCAGGATTCAGCTGTAGTTCTGTGATGGGTCTCAGCATCTTCATCTCCCTGACTTTTGTCATTTTATGAGATGATACCAACAGGAAACCATACACCACTGTCTCATCACCACACTCTTGATAGCTAGCTCCCAATGGCACACAGGATTCACTTGGAAGAATCATCTCTTTGTTCTTGCCCCAGCACACATTTGTCTCCTCTGTAGGGTTAAGGACTCAGGTGTGGGCAGCCCTGGCACCAGAAGCCTAGAGACTAAAGAGGAATCCAGAATGGGCCTCCAGGGCAGTTCTACACTATTAGAACCTGCCAGGCATAACAAGTCCTACGAGCATTGTGGGTATGAGAAACTCCCTCCAAGCAGCAAGCAGCAGAGACTTGTAACTCAGTCACTCAGGACCAGATGGGGCACTTGTCACCTGAAAGCTAAGGAGGTAGCGGAGAGGCTGGAGATCTAAAGGCCAACTTCAACTAACAGCAAGAGGGAGGCAGCCTGAGCTACACGAGAGCCTTGCCTCAACCAAACCCAAAAAAGCCTTTATACACATTCCTTTGTGTGGGTTCCACAAGAGCTCTCTGATTCCAAGACAGGAACTGCTATTACGTCCATTTCCCAGATGAGGAAAACCAAGGCCGGGAGAGCAACTTGCAGATAGATGATAGTGCCATGCAACCCTACAGAAGTTATCTGTCAGATGTGTGTATCCTTCTACCAGACAGACAACATGAGATGGGCCTTGGAAGCTGGGAAAGAAGGTACATGGAGGAGCTCACTCTAACCATCCCCACAACTGTGCTGATACACCTCCCTTCAAGAGTTGGCAGAGCAAGGAGAATGGAGGGAAGACTGTGGGATGGATGTGGCAGTGACTCACTTTATGACCTTGCTAGTAGGTTAACTGATATCCACTGGTCTCCGTGGACTCTATAACGATGGGGGGTGGATGGCAGATTGGAAAATTCCCCTTTAAAAGTCTCTGCTTTCTGCTGATTTCATCATCCTGTTCTCTCTCCCTCCCTCCTCATGGCTCGCTAATTTCAAAGGATCAGATGGGATCAGCTCCCTGCACTGGAATTTTCCTCCCTTAGTTAAAAGGCTGTTTGAACTAACTTACTTTCTTTCTCTCTCTATCTTTTTTTTTTTTTTTTTTTTTTGTAGATGTCAGGGAGTGTTGGGGGGGGGGGGGAATCCTGTCCTCTTCTTTTTCTTTTGGTAAACCACTCAGACTTCCGTCATTCCGATTCCGGCCTTTCTCCTACTCCCAAAGCCTGTAACTTTGTATCCCCACAACTATGCCCGATACATTAAGCAGGTAACTAAGGGTGTGAAAAGTTTGGCTACATGAGAAAACCTCTCAAGAGAAAAGATACATAAGACTGTCTCAATAAGTAAGCTCACCACCACTGAACAGGAAGGCGTTACAAAGCTTTGACCAGGATGGAAGGGAAATAACTGCATTCTGTTGCTAGTCGGCCTGGGATTTCTACCATCCGGGCTCATGGACTTTACACCCACTATCACGGTCCTAAAGGACCCACAAAAAGGGAAGAGTCTGTGTCCAAATGAGCCACCGAGGACTCTGGCATCCTCCTGCCTCAGACTCCAGAGTGGTGAGATGACAAGCAGGAGCGCAGTTCCAAGGGGTGAGGTCCCGCCAGCAGAGCAGGGATAGTATAGCATGGCCAGGCGGGGGGCTCTGGTTACCTCCACGATCTTGATAAAGCGCGGGAACACTGGGTTGCGGGTGATGGCGATGAGCGGCAGGTGGGGAAACACATCCGGGACGGTCATGGGCGCGAGTGCCGTGACGACCGGGCCTTCCCCGCTGCTCGCCGTGGGCCCGTCCTCCGCACCACCCTCGGAGGTCTCGTCGCTGCCACCGCGGCTGCCCGCGTCCCACAGCCCCCGCCACTGGCCCCCACCCGCAAGAACGCGGCCGCCCCAGGGAGCAGACGTGTCGCACGCCCGACATCCTCGGCGCAGCCACGACCCGGACGCGCTCGGGACCCGGCCTCCGGTGACAGCCAGCAGCGGCCGCCGAAGAACCCAGCACCGCGCAGCGGCCCACAGCCGCACGTATCCTGTGCTCGCCGCCATGGAACGGCCATACTGACGACGCACGGCGCTTACGTCATCTCTGCTCGCCCTACAGCTGCACACGTGACGACGCTCGCGTGCTTCGCGCTGGAGAGGCGGAGCTTGAATAAGGTGAGTGGGCGTGGCCAGAGGGGACCCTACGCCTGGGGGTGGGAGGAGTAGAAGTAGAGGCGTGGTTCAAGGCTCCGGGCGGGGCTTGGAGTTGGCCGAGATGGGGGCGTGGCTCGTGGAAGGATGGTCCGGAGAAGACTGGAGGAACTGGATGACAAAGCGAGAGGTGGGCTGATGAGGTGGTTCAGCGGTTCAGCGCACTGACTGCTCTCCCAGAGGTCCTGAGATGGCGGCTCACAACCATCTGTAATGAGATCTAATGCCCTCTATGGGTGTCTGCAGACAGCTACTGTCTACTTGCATATAATAAATAAACCTGCCGGAGCGAGAGGGAGAAGGGTGGCGGGGAGGGGAAGCGAGAGGTGTTGTAGTTAGCGCGAGGAAGCATGAAGCACGACGGAGGAGGCACAACTGGAATGTGTTCTAGATGAGGAGCGCTCCACCCCGCAGGGCTTGGAAGAACTGGAAGCCGGGATTTGACCGAAGGCTGCAGTCAGGGCTCGACTTAGGGGCGTGGCCAGAGCGGTGACTCGAGAGGCGGCGCGAGGCCAGGTGCTGTTAGAATGGGAGTGGGGCTTGTTGGAGGGGTGGTTGGGGGGGGTATGGGAGGGTGTTGGAGGGCACCGCCCTAGGAAGGGGGCCTGGAGAAAGCATGGTCCCTCCGGGTTCCTACGACTACTGGTCTATCCTGCCCAAGCTGTACCTTAGAACTGCGTTGTTTTCAAACTTGCGTCAAAAAGTTTTTACAGGGTCTGAATAGGAAGAAAAGTACAGCGCCTCAGAGTCTTTTGCTGATACACGACAACAGGCTTTACTACATCTCCCTACACATCTTCCCTACTACATCTCCCACCGTCTTTGCTCCACACTGGAAGAGACCTGCTTGGAGGACCTCCCCTATAGTCTGCTTGTTACAGGCCGTGCGCATTCGCGCATGCTCAGCGTTGCCTTTGTTGACCATCATCCGTGAGGCACTTACCAAAACACTGAAGCGTCCAAGACATGTCCCAAGAGACCCGTGTGCATGCTTCGGCTCCACAAAGCAAGGGGTGGATTTTATGCATGCCCAAAGCACACCCACATGTGCTCATGCAGGTTCTGTGGAGACTTCTTTGAGGTTTGGGCATGCTCTGGATTTTGACTTATGGAGCTGGGAACCTGGATGTAACTTTCAGGTTTGAGGTGTGCATGCTCTGCTTTCATATTGCGCATGCTCAGTCCTTCCACTTGCCTCTGGGAAGACCTACTGAGGCTTTTGTCGCACGTGTCCGAAAGGTCCTGCTAGTGACCTTCTTACCTGGTGCGCGTGCCCAGACTAGAGGCGGGTAGTAGAGAAACGGCCTAACCTCACACACGCTCAGACATTTCCTCAAGTTTGGCAGTTGAAGAGCGGTGTTAGCTGTGGAGAGCCACGCCAAGAAAAAAAAAAAAAAAAAATGCTGATGTTGATGGTAGTAGCAGCAGTGGCCACCATGGTCAGGGCTGAACTGTGCCGGTGCGACTGCCTAACTGGGATGGGATGCTGCTGGGAGGTTTGTGGGGGGGAGGAATGGGGCTGGTTCTTGTTGGAGCCCAGGCATGCCCTCCAACCAATTGTAGGAATCAAGCTTGACATATCTCTTCCAAGCACATCACTAAAATCTGTTTCTGGGTGTGGAACCAGGGCCTTAGACATGTGTCAAACCCAAGTTCCTTGTGCAGTCTACAACCTGTCCCACCATCCATCCCTACCTGGCCCAGTAACAGTGCCATGGGCTGTTGAGGCTAGCTGAGTGCATGCTGGGAAGTGTGCTGTGCATGGTGTCATGGTTAACAGTATCTATGATCGCTAACATGCAAGTATGTCTCTATGTATGTACTCCCCCTTCCCACTTTTCTTCCCAGAGGCTGTTGGTCACCAGCCTGAGGGGCCAAAAAGAGCAGAGGTGGAGAGCAGGGTTCAAACAGCCTTGAGAATATGGACAAAGACCACTGCAGCGGGATGACTGCTGTGTTCTTTCAGGGATGGGAGAGGATTTAAGGGCTTTTTGAGGGGTACGAGTGGAAAGGACTAATGGGTTATGAGGGTGGGAAGCCAGAATAAGACGTGTGTGCTGTGCTATGCAGCTGGTCACTTTTCAGAGGCCAGCCACCTGTGTTTAGGGTCACTCTCCAAACAAAGATAGGAAGAGGCAGGGAAGCCCTGCTGAGAAGTCTCCCATTTTTGGTGCCCAGCTCAGAAAGCCATCCTGTTATGGAGACTGCTACCTTAATAGCAAGGTTCCCCACCATATGTGTTGCTAACTGTCTCCTGGGGACCTCAGTTCTTAAGCCCTGAATTCTGGAATATCATTACTAGAGTTTGGCAAGACAGTTCCTGGTTGTAAGTTTTGCAGCCAGCCTGTGTAACATAGCTGGATCCATGTCTGAATACAATACCTTAGCCTCCCAAGTACTATGATGACAGGTGACATGCCACTATCTGTGTGTTCCAGGCCATCTGCAGATTTCAGTAAATGTTACATGCAAAGATACCTTGTACAAAGAGCCATAGGACCAAGAAAGTATAGGTGCCCTAGACAGATGACTCGCCCCACCTAAAAGGAGGTTGTTTGCTGAAAAAAAAAAAAAAAAACAAACCCAACAACAACAAAGAGGGAAACTTGAATACTTGCCAAGTACTGGAGAGATGGCTCAGTGGTTAAGAACACTGACTGCTCTTCCAGAGGTTCTGAGTTCAATTCATGTGAGCAACCACATGGTGGCTCACAACCATCTGTAATGGGATCTGATGCTCTCTTCTAGTGTATCTGAAGACAGCGACAATGTACTCGTATAAATAATAATGAATAATATTTTTTTTAAAAAAGAAACACTTGCCAAAAGTAACTCCTGGTGTTGGCTTGAGCTGGAGCTTGCTGGGCTGAGGGCTGCCCCACCTGGTGAAGCCAGGGCCAACTCCAGCACCACAGAAACCTGACAGGTGCTCCATGCCTGCCTTCACAGCACTAAGGAAGTAGAGGCAGGAGGATTGGGGATTTCAGGCCAGCTTGTCTCTGAATAAACAATAAAAGGAGCCTGGGGAGACCCCTCAAAGAAGAAAACCCCCTTAACACCAAGGTTCCCCCCCCCCAGCACTGTGAGGTGGGAGGGTGTAAAAGGCAGAGACCCCAGAGCAGGAGACGTAAAGTCTCCTCCACCTGAGTTTCTGAGTGATCCCCAGGCAATACATGTGAAGCCTCCTTGCCTGAGTTTGTAATGAGCTTCTGGGAGTGTTAGGGCCCTTTGAAAGTGCATTTGAGTCCTTTTATCTCTTTATGAGAGCACCAATCTTTTTTTTTTTTTTTTTTTTTTTTGGTTTTTGAGACAGGGTTTCTTTGTGTAGACCAGAAATCCACCTGCCTCTGCCTCCTGAGTGCTGGGATTAAAGGCGTGCACCACCACCAATCTTTTATGTTTTGAAAACAAGATTTACTTTTATGTATGTGAGTGTTTATCTGCATGCATATGCATTGCACACAGAGACCAGAGGAGGGTGTCAGGTCCCATGGAACTGGAGTTAAAGTGTTTTAAGTTACCATGTGGATGCTGGGAATCAAACCCGGGTCCTCTAGAAGAGCAACAAGTGCCCTTAACCACAGATCCATCTCCAGCTCCTGAATTTTTGTTACTATTTTGAGACAGGGTCTTATAATGTACACCAGGCTGGCCTCAGACCCACAGAGATGCACCTGCATCTGGCTCACAAGTGCTGGGAGTAAAGGCATGCTACCACACCTGGCACACCTGGCTAGTATTTTATATTCTCTTTCTCTCTCTCTCTCTCTCTCTCTCTCTCTCTCTCTCTCCCTCTCTCCCTCTCTCCCCCTCTCCCCCTCTCCCCCCCCCCTCTCTCTCTCTCTCTCTCCCTCTCTCTCCCTCTCTCCCTCTCTCCCTCTGCATGTAAGAAGTCAGAAAACAACTTGCAGGAGTCATTTCTCTCCACCAGGGCCAAACTTAGGATGTCAGGCTTTTGTAGCAAAAGCCCCTTTATGTAGTGAGCCATCTCAATGGCCCAGAATTTTGTGTATGTTAGTGTGAGCCCACATGTCATATGTCTGTTGATATCAGAGGACAAACTCAGGCATTACACCTTTCCTATGACCTTGCTTAAATCAGAGTACTTTGTTCTGCTTGCTCCTAAATACCAGGCCAGTGCCATTAAGCCTCTGTGGATTCTCCTGTTTGTGCCTCCTGCCGTATGCAGAGCTGACAGACCCACAGCACCCTGCCTGTCTCTTACATATTCTGGGGACTGGGGCAGCAGCTATCTCCCATCACTATCCAATGCTGTTGGACTCCCAGACCCCTTAAAGTATCAAGACTACATTCTGTGCAGTATGTCTAAAGGGAGCATGGTAGGAGAGACCTTGATGAATATTGAATAATAGTTAAGGAGCTGAGAGATGGCTCAAAGGTTAGATCACTAGCTGCCCTTGCAGAGAACTGTGTTCAGTTCCCATCACCCACAGAAGGCTCAAAGGGGCCTGACGCCCTCTGCTGGTCACCTCGGGGTACAGCATGCATGTGGTGTGTAGCCAAAACACCCATACACATGAAATAAATAGGAAAATTCTTGAAAACAGAATAAATTAGAAGACAAAGCCTGACTTTTAGTTTTGTGTGTGTGTGTGTGTTTTAATTATTTATTGGCTGTGTGTTTCAATCACTCTAGGATGCGCACAGTGAGGACTGGGAAAGTGTTTACAACGGATATAAAACTTGAAGGGGTAGGTAGTCCCTTGCATGCGCCCTGACTTCCAGTATGACTACACAGCAGAGCGCTTTCTTTTTCTTTTTTTCTTTCCAAATTTTGATTCTTTGTGATTTAACATCATGTACCCTAATCCCATTCAACTTCAACAACTGTCCTCTATATCCACCCACTGGCCTTGCAACTCCCCCCAACCCCACCAAGAAAACTAAAACTAAAAAAAAAAAAAAAAAAAAAAAAAAAAAACACCACCCCATGGAAACTGTAGTGTGTCACAGTGTCACCTTTGGCTCACCCATCTTTACTTGTAAATGTTCACTACAGTGAGATATTGGTCTGGTTCGAGGTCTCTGGCTTCTGCTACAGTACTGGGTCCTCACTGGACTCCTCTCAGATATTGCTGTTACCCTGTGTCATGGAGGTCCTGCAGGTCCAAAGCTGCCCCTTGACGGGGTAGATGTGGGTGGGGTGGGCCAAGTCAAAGCCCTGAATCTGGGTCAACTCTCTACACCCATGACACCTGGTGAGCTCTCCCACACTGCCCAGGCAAGGGGCGGAAGCAGATCGGTTCATAGTGTTTTCTTTTTCTCCTGAGGCACAATCTTCTGTAGCCCAGCCTGGCTTCTGTTCTTTGTGTTCTGAAGATGACCTGAGCTCTGATCCTCTAGAGTATTGAAAGGCAGGAGTTCACCCCCTCCTGGCTGACCGTCTGTGTTTTCTGCAGGACCTGCTGTTCTATGCCTTCCCCAACACATTGGTGCTCCAGAACTTGTGCAAGACTGACATCACCTTGTATCTAGGGTGAGCCTAGCCCTCCCCAGCCCTCTCCTTTCCCAGCCCTCTCCCCCTTCTCCTCCCTCTACCACTCTTTCTCTCCTGCCCCTCCTTCCTCCCCTGCTCCTTTCTCCCCCACTTTCTTTCACCCCCTTCCTTCCCTCTCTCCCTGCTTCTCTTTTTTAAAAAACAAACCAAGCAGTTCTAGCCCACAGGGAATTCTAGCTGGGCTGAGTGGGACACAGAGAGGAAGACACAGGTACAAGCATTGCCATTCTGGGGACAGGAGCCAAGACCGTGGCTTCTGCCAATCAGAGATTGACAAAAACAAAACAAAACAAAAAGAAACAAACAGGAAAAGGAAACCTTTCTTGGCTTAAAATTTTTTCAATTACATTTCTTTATTTGTGTGTCTGTCTGAGTATGCCACAGCACTCGGTGGCGGTCAGATGCTAACCTGTGGGTTACTGTGTGGTCACTGCGCTCCTTCCATCCAGTTAATTCTGGGGATAAAACTCAGATGGTCAGGCTCAGTGGGAAGCATTCTAACCCACGTAGACGCCTCAGTCCTTCGGCCTCAGCCTCTGAAGTGCCAGGAAGGCAGGCATGGACCACCCAACACCTGCCTATTTCATTTATGGCCTTTTTGTCTCTGCAACTATGTCATTTAAAGAAGTACAAAAACGGAAGCATCCAAGCACATTGTGACATGATACTGTTTGTGGGTGACTCCAGCCTGCAGGGAGCTTGTAAAGCAGATGGTCACAGGCCCACCAGTGAAGAAGCTTCCTAATTCTACCTTTTCTCTTGGACACAGGAAGAAGGTTTTCTTAACGACAAACAGCTTTGAGTCCAGCACCTTGCCGCTCACCGTTCCCGAGTCAATGGCGGTAGATATTTCCCCACCTGCAACTCCAAAGGGTTACACTTAGAGGAAACCATGCGGTTCCGAGGCAGGGTTAGGGGTCTGTCAGCTGTGGGTTCCTTTTCTGGATTCTCTTAGAGATGCTGAGTTACAAACAATTTGGAGGACTGGACCTAGTTCATTCCATCTCTGACAGAGTCCTGCCCTCCCCCCTCCCCTCCTGCCCTGCCCACACAGAATCTCCCTTCTCCCTCCTTTTTTTCCTCTTTTTTCTTTCATACTTATAGGTTTTGTCTTTCTCTTCTTCTTTCTTCCCTTCCTTTGAAATACTTATTTGAGATTTCATTTATTTATTTATTTATTTATTTATTTATTTTTTGGTTTTTCGAGACAGGGTTTCTCTGTGTCGCCCTGGCTGTCCTAGAACTCAGTCTGTAGACCAGGCTGGCCTCGAACTCAGAAATCTGCCTGCCTCTGCCTCCCAAGTGCTGGGATTAAAGGCGTGCGCCACCACTGCCCGGCTCATTTATTTTTATTTTATATGTATGGTGTTTTGTCAACATGTGTGTCTGTGTACCACTTGCATGCCTGGTGCCCAAGGAGACCAGAGAATGGTGCTGGATCCCCTGAAAGTAGTCTAACAGGTGGTCTGTAAGCTTCTGTGGGTGCTGGGAAACTTGGGTCCTCTGCAAGAGCAGCCAGTGCTCTTAACCACCGAGCTGCCTCTCCGGTCTCTCAGGAATCTTTTGTTGAAAGAGAAGGAAGCACACAGGTCAACCAAGACAGCTTTGCCCTCCTAACTTAGCATTTGGCCAGAAAACGACAGCCCTGGCTCCCAGTGAGGCAGACACACGTGACCCAGTGGCTGAGTGATTTAAGTCTGTAGCTATATGAGGACATGGCTGCAAGCCCCCCCAAAGTGCACAGAGAAGCTCTGTGTACAGAGGAAGAAGTCTGGGGCTCACTGGCAGCCAGCCAAGCAGAGAACACCAGGTTCAGTAAGACCTGGTCTCGAAATATGGATGAGAGATGCTCCCTCAGTGGTTAGAGCACTGGGTTCGGCTCCCAGCACCCACATAGCGGCTCACAACCACCTGTGACTCTTGCTCCAGGAGACATGACACCCTTTTCTGGCCCCAAAGGTGGTATCCAAAGCCATGAGCCAGACACACACACACAAGTAAAAAGAACATATCTTTACAAAAAGGATGTGTTATTTTTGTATGTATGAGAAACTCCATGTCTGTCTGTGCACCACATGTGTGCGGGGTCTGGGGATGCCAGAAAGGAGTACAGGATCCCCTGGAGTTGGCGGTACAGATGTTTGCAAGCCACCTTGCGGGTTCTGGGAACTGAACTCTGATCCTCTGGAAGAACAGCCAGTATTCTTAATTGCTGAGCCAAGTCACATCAATAGAGTATGCTAAAGAGGCAGGAGAAACCATGAGATCAAGGCCAGCTTGGGCTATACCTTTAAAAATAATAAGTTATAATAAGTAATAAGGTAGAAAGTGGTAGTAGTATTAATCACTGGCTTCCACATGAGCACATGCAAAAACATACCAAGCAGACACCTATTGCAAAAAATGCTGGTTCACGCCGTTAATCCAAGCACTTGAGAGGCAGGCAGGTCTCTGAGGTGATTGAGTCCAGCCAGGACTACAGAAAACCAACAACAACAAAATGAACAGTGAGTACTACTGACCCAAATTGTTTTGGGATCTGCATCTACAATGGTTGCTTCCTGAACTAATGTTCAGGAACATTACAAGCTACAGCTTGTGATGATGTCATCACGATGGTCAGGACAAGGGCTCTGGCATCACTTTGGAGAACAGCCCCAGGCACGTCTGTGAGAGAATTTCTAGACAGTATTTGTTGAGGTGGGAAGACCCATCTTCCCACCTGCAGGTGCCACCACCCCTATGGGCTGGGTTCCTGCACTAGATCAAAGAGAGAGCAAGCCGGGTTCTGACATCTAGCTCTCTGCCTCCTGACTGTGGTCCATCCCCAACCCCCACCACCATGATAAACCATGCCCTGTCTGTGAGCTAGAGCAAACCCTGGATCCAGCCCTTCTGGTGCATCTGTCAGGCCTTTATCCCATGTGTGTCCTGCTCTTAGGTGGGAGTACCATCAGTCACAAGTGCCCACTTTCTTCCCGGCTCAGTAATACTGTTTGTGATCAGTGGAAAAGTCTACAGTTACAATTTCGATGAGCACTCCTGGCGTAATGTGGAAGGTGCGTGCCCTACACCTCTGCTTTACTGTTGCTGAGCTCAGTCTGCTTTTGTTTTTGAGACAGGGCCTCCTGTAGCCCAAGCAGGCATTAAACTAGTAAACTCATGGACCCCCTGCCCCTACCTCCCCAGGGCTGGGATGGCAGGTGTGCATCACCATACCTGGTTCATGGGGTGCCGGGGTGGGACCTGGGACCTATGCACGCTAAGTGACAGAGCTCTGCCTGTTAAGCCACGGTCCCATTGCTCAGTTTGGTGGCTATTTGTTTTCCCTTTATTGTGTGTGTGTGTGTTAGTGTTTGCCTGCCTGTCTGTGCAACACATGTGTGCAGCCACCATGCAGGCCAGAAGACGCTATTCAATCCCCTGGACCTGGAGTCACATTTGGCTGCAAGTCACCATGTGCTAGAAACTGAACCCCTGCCCTCTTACAGATCAGCTGTTTTATTTATTTTTTGTGTTCTTTGTGTTGTTTTGAGAAAGGGCATCACTATGTAGTGCAGGTTAGCCTCAGATTCAAAATTCTCTTGCCTCAGCCTTAAGTCCTGGACTAACAGGCATTGTACTACCACGCTTGGCCTAATGTTTAACTTTGGAGAATTCAAAATATGCAGCCAGGTGTGTTGGCACAAGACTCCCAGCCCAACCCTTTGGATGCAGAGGCAGTAAGAGTTTTGGGGGCTGGAAATCAACCAGGGTTGTCTAGCCAGTTATAGGCCAATGAGATCCTGTCTCAAAACAAAAGCAAGAACCAAGGGACTGGAGACTCAACAGTGGCCTATGGCCCCAACTCCAGGGACCCATCATCACCCTGTCCTGGCTCCTTCAGGTGCCTGCACGATGGACATACACATATACACAAGCAAAAGTAAAGAGTTCATTCATATGGTCACCATGTGTATGCTTTAACTGCCTTCCTTTCAGGTGTAACAGAACCTGTCTCTCACATCAGTGGCGACACTTGTTGTTTTGAAGGCTCCTTTTGCTTGGTAAGTTGAAAACTTTCACTCTCCGAGCCTTCTAAATGCTGACACTTAGGCGTGACCTAGGAATAGAGGCTGTGTACTGGTGACCTCTGGTGCTGTCCCTTCTCCCAACATCACAGGAAGGCTGGCCAGCAGTAGGTCCGTCAGCGGGACTGTCTGTCTCTCTCAGGATCTAGCTGGTGGGCAACAGCTGAGCAACAGCAGTAGGTCAGCTTGAGCAGGCCCTGCCTCAGGCTGACTGTTTAAAAGGTTTAAAAGCTCAGGCTTTGGCTCCTTCCTCCTGTGGAGTGGGCCTCAGATACAGACAGAACTGTCACTCACCCCAGAACAGCTGTGCCCCAATGTTGGGTTAAGTGTGTCCTGTGCCCAGCCCCCACCCCACGGGGCTAGGGCAGCCGCTTGGAGAGGCAGGAACAGAACATGGGAAGTTTGACTGTTCTCCCTCCCACCAGCGCTGAGCGGATCCGGCGCGAAGTCTAGCTGGAGCTCTTGGCTTGGGGGTCTTTGGGCCAAAAGGCGGCCAGGGTGGGCTGGTTCTCAGGCTCTTGGGCCCCCAGGCACTGCTGGGAAGCTCGTAAAGGCAGAGAACAAAGTAGGGGCATACGGGCTGGATTGGCCCACAGTCAAAGGGGAGAGGGGGAGAGAAGCTCCAGCTGTGCCCTGTGGGGATGAGAGTCTTGCTTGGCTTGGTCATAGCTGGCTCAGTTTGCTTGCTTGGGTTGGTGGTCTCTGTGGCTGGGAATGCAGAGAGGTCTTCTGCGGGAGATTAGATGGCAGCTCTGTAGGCTGCGGCCTGCCCCACTGTTCCCTAAGGTGGGTCCCAAAGAAGAGAAGCAGTCCATGGTCTTAAGATGTTTATTGTCGTGGCAGAAAGTAGATGAAAACTGTACCCTAGTTCCCTCAGGGCGGACCTTTTGCAAGGAGGAGGGTCTGGGAAGGAATGTTTAGTTGGCTACGCCCCTCTGGCCTTTAGGTACCTCATTAATATGGAGATGTCTTGAGGTTCTGTGGCCTGTAGTCACGCCCTCTACCTGTGGAGGGGCTAGTGGGTGTTGCCCTACATGAGGAAAGGACCCAAGTATGTGGAGGGCTGGGGCCTCGTGTCAGGAGCCTGGAGTCTGGGAGCATAGCAAAATGAATGCTGGCCCTTAGGGTCACCTGCGGGCCCCTCAGGATCACCTGGGGTCTCCGGTAGTTTCCAACCTGTGCTCAACCAGAAATCAGGCTGCCTTTCACAGTCCTATGCCCTAAAGGTCATTGTCACTCACAGGTGCCAGGTAAGCACACTGGTTTCTTGCCCCCACACCCCTGACATCTCACACTTCCTGGCTATGAAGGCCAGGCAGCGTAAAGGAAGCATCCAGCTAATGAGTTCTATGTTGTGTGACCAAGGTGTGCGGGTCTTCAGCAACGGGGACTTGTCAGCAGAGTCTGCTAGATGACCAAGAAGCCTGGAGTGTTTGGGGATCTCAGGGCTTCCCTTGACCAAAGGCTCACAGGGAGACCTGCGCATCTGGCGTGGGGCTTTTGTACAATAACCAACCGTTTCTAGGAATGGTAGTGTCCAGGCTGCAGGCCCTCTCCCACACAACTGTTTGTTTGTTGTTTGACTCAGGGTCTCTCTGTATAGCCTTAGCTGTCCTAGAACTCATTCTGTAGACCAGGCTGGCCTGGAACTCACAGAGATCCTCCTGTCTCTGCCTCCTTAGTGCTAGGATTAAAGTGTACACCACCATCACTCAGCTCAAAACCACTTTTTAAAAAAATAAGTTGAACCTAGACTTGCTGACCAACACCTGCCATCTCAGTACATAGAAGGCTGAAACAGGAAGACAGCCATGAGTTTGAGACTAACCTTGGTGACATAGTGAGAACCTCAAAACAACATAGACAAGAAGAAAACAAGAATGAAACAAACAAAAAGGAGTAAAGACTGGCCAAGGAGTTCGATGAGTAAAGGTACCACAAACACACACATACACACACACACATACACACATATACACACACATACACACACACCACACACACATATACACACACATACACACACATACACACATACACACACACACACATACACACACACACCACACACACACATACACACATACACACACACACACACACACACATACACACACATACACACACATACACACATACACACACATACACACATATACACACACATACACACATATACACACACATACACACATATACACACATACACACACACCACACACACATATACACACATATACACACACACATACACACACACACACACATATACACACACATACACATACACACATACACACACACACACACATACACACACACCACACACACACATACACACATACACACACACACACACACACACATACACACACATACACACACATACACACATACACACACACATCACACACATACATACATATACACACACATACACACACACATACACACATATACACACACATACACACACATACACACACACACCACACACATACATACACACACACCACACATATACATACATATACACACACATACACACACACATACACACATATACACACACATACACACCACACACACATACACACACATACACACACATACACACACACATACACACCCCACACACATACATATACACACACAGAGACAGAGACACAGAAACAGAGACAGACACACAGAGACACAAACACAGACACCCATACACAAACAGACACACACATACACACAGAGAGAGACAGACAGACACACAAATACAGACAGAGACAGAGAGACACACAAACACAGACACACACATACACACACAGAGAGAAACAGAAATGGACATACACACAGAGAGACAGGGACAGAAACAGACATACACACAGACAGACACATACAAACAGAGAGACACATAGAGACAGACAGATAGACAGACAGAGACAAATAGAGACAGAGAGTGTAGACAATCACACTTGAACACAGTCCCATGAAACCATGTGAAGCAAAAATAGACACCTGAGGATGGCCAATGAGAAGGCAGTTTCTACAGGGTGGGAACACTGGGAAGAAATGTGATTCAGGTACGGAATGTCACAGTGGGATTCAGTGGGGGGAAGTGGAAGCTTTTTTATGTGAGAAGTGATCACCTTGACATCATGCTCAGGCACTGGAGACTAAGAGCAGGGCAAGAAAACTGATTGATTTTGAACCTTGCAAAATCTGGCATCAGCCTAGAGAAGAGGCGAATACGGCTATCAAGGTGGTGTAAGATGAGGGTTTGGATGTTTGAACAGCTTTCCTCACCCGGTGAACTCCCCACTAGGTGGGTTTTTCAAAGACAGATCTTTCTTTAGTAAGTCATCCCAGTGGGTCAGGACAGAACCTTCCATCCTGGGGCTGCTCAACCTTGGGATGAACTGAAAGGTCCCAGACTGGCAGCAGGTGGCTGTAGCCAAGGAAGCCAGGTGCCTAGTACCTCTAGTTAGCTGTGATTGTCTGAGGAGCACAAACCACATGCTATTTCTTATAGCTTACTTATGGATTTGACATGTAATATTTTTGAACTGTGGCTTACTTGAGGAAGAGGGATGCCACTGAACCTACAAAAACTGAAATCATGGATAAAGGCTGTGTCTTAGTTTGGGTTTTACTGCTGTGAAGAGACACCATGACCAAGGCAACTCTTATAAAGGGCAGCATTTAATTTGGGCTAGCTTACAGGTTCAGAGGTTCAGTCCATTATCAACAAGGCAGGAAGCATGGCAGTGTGCAGATGACAGAGCACTGGAGGAGCCAAGAGTTCTGCATGTTGATCCAAAGGCAGCCAGGAAGGTCTTTTCCACATTGCATGGAACCGGAGCATAATAAACCACAAAGCCCATCTATGCAGGGACACACTTCCTCCAACAAGGTCACACCTCCTAATAGGGCCACTTCCCATGGGCCAAGCATATTCAAACCATCACAGGGTGTAAGCAAGGCACAGTGAAACTAGCAAGGTAGACCACTTCATGGGTAGAAAAACAGTTTATTAGGGAAAAAAAATCGCCTGGCTGCCTCACCAGAGTACCCAGCAGCAGCTTGGCAGGAACTCACGTGGGTTTTATATGAGAGTGGGCAGGGTTGGGGTCTGTGAGCTGATGTAGGCTGTTTCGGCTGGTTGGGAACAAGTTGCTAGGTAAGGAAATGAATGTTTTCCTGACATGGAAACATGCATGGAGGGACTTCTGAGGAATGCTGAGCTTCGGCTTCTGTTCATCTTGTAAGAATCTTCTCTAGCTTGGGCCTGGGCTGTCGTCATAGGCATTGTCAACAGCACTGCCATTTGAGTGGGGACCGCTCTCCACCTTGTCCTTCTCCATAGAACTGTCCTTCCTCTAGTCCCTTAATAGTCACACGCAGCCTCCCCGGAGACCAAGCAACGTCATTGCTTCAAAATCATCTCCTAGTTACTGTCCCGTCACCATCATCAGACACTATGCCAAGGCAACTCGCTGAAGGAGGAGTGTCTTGAGGTTCACATTTTCAGGGAGCTAGTTCACGACCATCATGGTGGGGGCATGGCAGGAGGCAGGGGCATGGTGCTTAGGTAGCTGCTGAGAGCTCACATCCTTATCTGCAAGCATGAGACAGAGAAAGAGAGAGCAAACAGAGCCTGCTGTCACCCCCAGTGACACACTTCCTCCTGGAAGGCTACACCCACCTCCTGATCCTTCCCAAACAGCTCCACCAACTGGAGACCAAGTGCTCAGACATGAGCTCATGAGGGTTGGTCCCACTCAGATCCCACAGCCTATGACGGAAGCATACAGAATGTAGCCTTAGCGCTTTCATCAGCAAACTTCACCAGAGACTCATCAAGTCTTAAGTGTGTGTTCGTCACTCGGCCATTTAGAATGCCTAGTCATTTGTTTGTTTCCCCCTTCTGATTGTTAAAGGCAAAGCTGTGGCCCTCCCCTGCTGTCCCAGCTGTGTGGGCCACTGAGGTAGGATGTTCATTTGAGGGTTTGGAGTTAGCAGACTTGACATCAGTCAGGTGCTCCTGTTAGCTATGGTATTGATATGGTAACCTCAGTGGTGAGACCATATCTCTGCGGTGGGGAATAGGGGTGGGCCAGTGGAGGGGAGAATGCTCCTGTGGGTAACTTGTGTATAGTCCCTATACTTATATATAGGTTTCCATGTAAACACAAAGTTGTACATTGCTTGGATTAGATGCCCAAGGATAGATTAGTGGAACTAATCCTCAGGTGTAGTCAAGGTTGACCTGGAATTCCTGACCCTCCACCTCCCAAGCTCCAGAGAAGCAGGCAGCTGGGTTTCTGTGGTGCTAGGGATAGAACCCAGGGAATCCTTCATGCTAGGAAAGGAGTCCACCCACCACTGAGCATCCTTGTGACATCCGCTGTGTGTTCTTCCCCCCAGGAGTTATCAAATTACTTGTTTGCATATCTCCGTGGTGGCCAGATCCCTGGGACCAATATATATTTCTCTGACAATGGAGGATTCTCATTCCAATTCCTGCACAGTAACCAACTGGTACGTGGCTGGAGAAAGAGAGTCAAAAGTAAAGAGTGGAGGGTGGCTCAGGGAGGTCCTGACCTCCCTCTGGGTCATCAGGCAGTTAACACTGGGGGAAGGAGAGACATTTGCTTCAAGCCACGGTCAGTGGCTCTGTGATAAACCCGGATTCACACGGCTGCAGGCTGCCTTGGTGGAACTCATTGGCTCAGTGTGCTGGATACTTTTATGTCAGCTTGATACAATCTGCAGTCATTTGTGAAGAAGAAACTACAATTGAGAAAATGCCTCTACTAGACTGCCCTGTGGATCATTCTCTTGATTGATGATTGATGACAGATGTTGGGGCCCAGCCCCCTGTTGGCGGTGCCACCAAGGCAGATGGTTGAGGGCATATAAGTAGGCTGAGTGGGCTGTGGGGAGCAGCCAGTAAACAGGGTTCCTCTGTGGCCTTTACTTCATCTCCTGCCCTAAGTTCATTGAGTATCTCTGAGAGTTCAAGGCCACTGTGTTCTACAGAGAGGATAGCTGGGGCTACACAGAGAAACCTTTTTCTCAGAAAACCAAAACCAAACTAAAACAAAGCAAGACAAAAAACAAAAATTGACAGACATGGGCATGAAGCAACTGTAATTCTAGGCACCGAGGCATACCTAGCAGGAGGATGGCCTGACTACACAAATTTGAATTCTCCACTTCTCTCCTTATATCTTTGTCAGTCTAGCCTGTGGTTACTGGCCATATCTGTAGTCTGTTGTATATGTCTGTACCTGCTTGACTGACTGTCCGCACGTCTGTCACTTAAAAGGGGCTTTGCCTGCCTGTATTGAACACTACAGAAAGCAGCATGGGAAAGACATGAGAGTTTCTTTGTATTTTGTTTTTGTTTTTAAAGACAGGGTCTCATTGTGTATCCCAGGCTGGCCTCGAATTCACAGAGATCTGGCTGCCTCTACCTCCTGAGTGCTGGGATTAAAGGCGACCAGTCCCATGCCCAATGGATAAGGGACGCTACAGAATCTCTTAACATGGTTTACAAGGAAGAAGTCACTCTTCTGACCTCAGATGACCCTTTAGCAAATGAACATTATCAAGTGCCAGGCTGTTGGGAACAAGCAAAAGAAGCTTGTCCTCGGCACTGCCATTTTGTTTTCAGATTCCATTTTAATCATGGGGGAGAGTAAATCCAAGGTCGTCCCTAGCAGAGCTAAGGAGTTCCCACTATCTGAGCGACTTCTGTGATTCCATCTTGTGTTCCTAACTACAACAAAACAAATGGGGTTCACTGGTTGGACTATAAAACCTACATTCTGTATCAGTTGACAAAAATCAACCACATGAGAAAAGCTCCATCCCTAAATCCTGTTTGATGAAATAATATAACAATAGCTTGGCACAGATGCTTGTGGTTTTGAAACTTGAATGCTCTGTGATATTCTGGCTCAAGGCTGTAGCTCAGCTCCTGAGTCTGTTCTGTGGCCCTGCTCAATCAGTAGCACATCGATTGCAACTTTTTTTTTTTTTATCTGCATTGACCTTCTGTTTGATTTGTGTTGGATCTAAGAGGACCCTGTAACAGTGGGTCTGATATCTGTGGGCTAAGGTTGCTTCCAACATCTTGGCTGCTTGCTATAACACACACACACACACACACACACACACACACACACACACACTACTCTGCATCTGGGGCATGAGAAAGTACATCACGTGGGATTGATTCTATGGCTGGGTGTGGTGGTGCACTCCTTTAATTCAGGCACTCTGTCAAGAAAGAAATACAGCTATGTATTACCTTAGGTTGTAAAAAAAAATGGTTACATGGGAAATCTAGGGCATAGCAATGTTGGTTGTTACATCATTGTTCTCTAAAAGGTAGGCTGAACAGATAGACTGACCACACAGGAGAATAGCAGTCTTAATTTTTGTTGTTCTAGATGCTTTGAGATAGGCTCTCTCTACATAGCCTGGCTATCCTAGAACTAACTATGTAGACTAGGCTGCCCTTGAATTCAAAGATCCACCTGCATCTGCCTTAAGAGGGCTGGGCTAAAATGTATGTGTCCCCACACCCATCAAGCAGCCTTAAGTTTTGTTTGTTTTGTTTTTCAAGGCAGGGTTTCTCTCTGGAGTCCTGGCTGTCCTAGAAATCACTCTGTAGCTGGGCAGTGGTGGCGCACGCCTTTAATCCCAGCACTTGGGAGGCAGAGGCAGGCGGGTTTCTGAGTTCGAGGCCAGCCTGGTCTACAGAGTGAGTTCCAGGATAGCCAGGACTACACAGAGAAACCTTGTCTCGAAAACAAACAAAATCACTCTGTAGACCAGGCTGGCTTCGAACTCAGAAATCTGCCTGCCTCTGCCTCCCAGGTGCTGGGGTTAAAGGTGTGCGCCACCACTGCTCAGCTGCAAACTGTTTTAAACGTCTCTTTTTGTTTGTGTGCACTGGTGCTCTGCCTGCATGTGTATCTGAGATGGAATTTCAGACAGCTGTGAACTGCCATGTGTTTGCTGGGAATTGAACTCAGAACCTCTGGAAGAACAGCCAGTGTGCTCTTAATCGCTGAGCCATCTCTCCAGCCCCTAGACTACAAACTCTTGATCCTCCCGCTCCCTGTCCCAAGTCCTGGGATGAAAGACCAGCACCACTTTGTTTATGGGATGCTGGGCATGGAACCAAGTGCTACTATTCCACCAACTGAGCCCCAGCTCAGCTAAAACCTCATTCCTAAAGCCTGGGCAGAAGGGCTGGAGAGACAGCTCAGCGGTTAAGAACACTGGCTTTTCTTTAAGAGGGATGAGTTCAGATCCTACCACCTCCATCAGACACCTCACAACTACCTGTAACTCCGGTGCCAAGGGATCTGATGCCCTCTTCTGGCTCTGGTATCATCTGCACTCACCTACATGTAGACACACACACACATAAATAACAACAAAAAAGTAAACCTTTTAAAAGTTTCTACGGCAGAGCTGGGTGGTGGCAGTGCACACCTTTAATCCTAGCAATCAAAAGGCAAAGCAGACAGATCTCTGAGTTCGAGGCCAGCCTGGTTGCAAGCCAGTTCCAGGACAGCCAGAGCTACATAGAGAAAAACCCATTTGGAAAAATTGTACGTGTGTGTGTGTGTGTGTGTGTGTGTGTGTGTGTGTGTGTGTCTGG
Source organism: Arvicanthis niloticus (assembly GCF_011762505.2). Classification (NCBI taxonomy): domain Eukaryota; kingdom Metazoa; phylum Chordata; class Mammalia; order Rodentia; family Muridae; genus Arvicanthis; species Arvicanthis niloticus. The sequence continues at coordinate 137,591,602 of NC_047660.1, forward strand.
AGAGATGTCTTCAGTGGTTAAGAACACTGGCTGCTTTTCCAGAGGTTCAATTTCCAGCAGTCACATGGTAGTTCACAGCCATCTATGATGATGACGTCTGATGAACTATGCAGATCCCATAGCCGGATCTAATGCATTCTTCTGGCATGAAGGTGCACACACAAATAGGGCGCTCATAGCCTTAAGACACATAAATAAATAAATATATCTATATCTTAGAAAAATGTGGGGCTAAAGAAGCAGGGACATACAGAAACAATTGGCCCATCCACCTGATCCAAGCCACTGGGGTCATGCCCCGCCCTCCCAGCAGACAGCTGCCTTGCTTGACCCCCTTCTGCTGTGGCTGGTGTATTCCTAAGGCAGGAAAAGTGCCTTCCTGAGTCTGATGAATGATGTAGATTATACTCTGGGCTAAATACAAGATACTGTGTTGTGTCACATGGTGAGTATATTACTGTATTTAATTTGCATGTACCATTTCCTGTTTTGTTTGTTTTCATAGAGTCACCTGAATGGGACACTAGGGGGCATCTTCCACTTCCATTCCATGTCTCAGGTGGGGATCCTCATGGTTAAAAATGATTCGGTAAGTACTGTGTAGCGTGCAGAGCCGCTTCCGAGGCGTGCAGCAGCACTGTGCTTCCGGGTTCCCACTGTGAGAGCAGGCTCCTTTGGTTTCCAGTCTATTCGTTACTCTCTGAGTTGTGATAGGGTCTCACATAGCCAAGACTCTCCTAAACCCTGCTGCCTGTACCTCCCAAATGATGGAGTGGCACCGATGTAGGCTGCTGGCTGTATCTGAGATACAGTTATTTTCAATTCATCTTTGATTCATGTACCACATAACCATCAAGCCATTCAGCCAGCTAGCCAAACAACCATCCATCCACCCACCCATCCATCTATTCACCTCTCTATCCTCCTACCCATTCACCGACCCACCCATCTCTCCACCCAACCACCTCTCCATCCATCCATCCATTCACCCACCCACCCACCCACCCACCAATCCATCTATCCTACCACCCATCTACCCACCCAACAATCTATTCACCAACCCAACAATCCATCCAACTATCCATCCATCCATCCATCCATCCACCCCCCCCCCCCACACACACACACATCCACCCTTCCATCCACTCAACCCTCTACCCACCAATTTGGGGTGTCCTATGTAGGACTCAGTCAGTTGCTGATCCATACCCCCAGCCAAAGCAAACCTTCAAAGGTAATTTTCTGCCTCCTCACCCCATGGCCAACCCTTGGCCTGTAGGTCTGTAAAGCTGCAGGTGGGCTTTCCTTTTGGCTCTCTTCACACAGGATGGCCATGCCAGTCAACACTATTGACCCTTTATAAGCCAAGAGCTGAGGCAGCCAAACTGGAATGTGAGCATGTTTGTGTGTTTTATGTGTGGGTTGTTTTGCCCAAGTATATGTCAATACCACATGTCAGCACTGCCTGGTGTATGTGGAGGGAAGGAAGGAGCCATGGATCCCTGGGTCTGAAGTTATAGTCTTGAACCACCACATGGGGCTGGGAATTGAACTCTAGTCCTCTGCAAGGGCTTCTTTTTATTTAGTTTTTTAAAAAGATGTATTTATTTATTTATTTATTTATTTACTTATTTATTTATTTATTTATTATATATGAATACACTTTAGCTGTATTCAGACACACCAGAAAAGGGCATCAGATTTCATTACAGATGGTTGTGAGCCACCATGTGGTTGCTGTGAATTGAATTCGGGACCTTTGGAAGAGCAGTCAATGCTTTTAACCACTGAACCATCTCCCAGCCCTTTATTTAATTTTTTAAGACAGAGTTTCACACTGTAGTCCAGGCTGGCATGAACTCACAGAGATCCTCCTGCCTCTGCTTCCTGGTGTGTGCCACCACTGCCCTGGCCTCCAGCCCGTGCAGCCTTTCTTCAGGCAGGGTCTCACATGAGGTTCAGGCTGGTCTGCACTTCATGATCCTCCAACCCTGCTTTCCATCATAAGCATGCTGTGCTACCCTGCATGGTGTCACTGTCCTAGAAGAAGGACATAGTAACAGAGAGCCAGTCTTCTTGGGAGGAAGCTCATGTCAGTCTCCTTGTGTAGAACGGGAACCTGGGCACTGTGAATAGCACCCAGAATATACTTTGAGGAGAATAGTGCTCCCAAACAGGCAGCTTCAGGGTTTCTCTGCCTCGGGGCTGTGGCTGTGAAGCCAGCTTGTTCCCTTGGGTGCCTCTGGCCTCCCTGCTACCCCACCCCCATGTCAGCTAACCTCAAATGTCTCTTAGCAAAGCTATCATGGACCCCAAAAGATTCTGTGCCACCCCCTGACCCTGGTCACTGTCCCATTGCGGTCCTAGGGTGCTGCCTACATTGAAAGCACAGGCTGTAGGGAGAGATGGGGAGAAAAGAGGTTGCTTTCTTTCCACTTTCCTTCTATAGATGTGACAAATGCTTCCACCAAAAGCCACTTTGGAGATTAAAGGCTTTATCTAGGTTATACAAGTCACAGTCTGTCAGAAAAAAATCAAGTCAGGGATTCAGAGCAGAAACTTGAAGCAGAAGCCATGCAGGAATGCAGTTGCTGGCTCATTCTTGCTCAGCTTCCTTATATTCCTGAGAGCTCCTGCCTAGGTACTGGCGCCACCCACAGTGGCTAAATCTTCCCACCTCCATTAACCTAATAACACACTCCCCAACATGCCTACCCAGAGAGCAGATAATCCCTGCCAGGGGTGCCTAGAGGGTTGTCTCTTAGGTGACCCTAGATTCAGTCAGTGACAATTAACACTGACCATCAAGGGCTGGAGAGGTGGCTCAGCAGTTAATATGGAAGAAGACCTGAATTTAGTTCCTAGCATCGGTGCTGGGTGACTCACAACCACCTACAACTTCAGCTGCAGGGAATCCAGAGCCTCTGTGGGCACCTGCACTCACATTTACATACCCACACACATATAGCAGTCATTTTTTGAAGTCTTTAAAAAAAAAACCACATCATGTCCCCACCTTAGTCAGACACCAAGGAAGGTCTCCCAATAGGACATGCACTCTGTGGTACCCTGGGAAGACCTGGGGCTATGCAATGTCTTTGGCCTCTCCCCACACTCTCTCTGAAGCTCCTCTGTCTCAATGCCATTCAGGATGTTGGAAGAATGCTGGCTGGACCATACAGGACTGTCACAGTGACTTCTGGCCACAGTGACTCTGTTCTCTTATCTCAGGGCACGTTTCACTACACGGAGCACCCCCTGAACCATAGTATGGGGATATCCTTTTCATACAAGAATCCCCTTGAAGTCATCATGAAACCACACCAGAGGGGGTTTCTGGTCCTCTGGAGTAAAACAAGTATATTGGTGTCCTCCAATTCAGGTGAGCCACACCCCGTCCAGGCCTCCTCCAGTAGGGATGGACATAGACTGGGAACTCCAGACTTTTGTATATGGTCATGTGCACATGGAGACCAGAGGGGTTCATCAATTGCTCAATTATTTAAAAAAAAAAATTATTCCACATTAAAAAAAAAAAAAAAAAAAACCCACAGTTTTACCGAACTTGGGAATTGCTGGTTGGTCAGGAAGTCCCATGGATCCTCATGTTTGTGCCTCCTTTGCTAGGAGGCAAACTGGTCTAGACTTTTACATAGGTGCTGAAGGGCTGAAGTCAGGTCTGTACTGGGGGATTCTGGGAGGAAAGCTCCACTTCCAAGCCATGTACCCAGTTCCTCGCTGGGGCTTCTAGGTGGAGATGCTCTATCCCTGAATCACACTCTCAGCCTCTTTCAGTTCATTTGATACAGAATTTCACTAAGTTGACCAGGCTGTCGTTGAGGGGGTAAGTGGGGTAGATGGATAGAACTGGGGGGGGGGGTGTTGAGGGGTGCATAAACACATATGGGGTGCTTGAGACCACTGTGCTGACGGTCATCAGCCCTGAGGCTGGCCTTTCCTTGATAGATTGTGAAAAGGCAATCTGAAGCACCCCCTCCGAGAACATGGAGCATTTGTTTTTTATTGGGTCCAGCAGTCACTTTTCAGAGCTCAATCACCAAAGAGACTCAGAGGAGTCACATTTCCCCAGAGCATGCTAGTCTCCCGTGTTCTGAAAACTCAGGTATCTGCTGGGTTTCTCTCCTTGTTCTTTCGAATAGCAGGCCGTAAAACCAAATGGGGGGCAGAGAGGAGCAGTGCTGGGAAGCCCTGCCCAGCGCTGTGGATGCACTTGTGTAGGATACATTTATGGGCCATCACAGTCTGTCCATCCTCTCCTAGGCCAGATTGTTGAACCCGTGCAGCTGGTCAAGGAGAACACCTTTACGAACTTAGATGTCGAAAGTGCCAATATCAACATCCACAGCATTGCCTGGAGTATGTGGCCAATCTGTTTCAGGTTGCTTGCCTTTGTCCTGCCTTCCCCACCCCCACCTCTCTGACCCTTCCCTGTCTGTGACTAGCTAAGACTTTGCCTGTGGAGGCTCAGCAGTGTGTGTGACTGGCTGAAACGTCACCCTGCCTGTCACACACCTTGGATGGAAGCTCAGTCGAGTGTGATTGGTTAAGATTGGCCTTGTGATTAGACAAAGTGTGTTTGTATGATTGGCTGGGGTTCCACTGCTCCCCAGCTAGGCTGAAGTTGACCTCTAACCTCCTGAGCTTCTGTCTGACCTCTGGCACACTTGGTGATGAGGGCTGAGGTGTAAGAGTGAGGATATTTGCACGTGTGCCTGGGTTAGTGTGTGCAGGTCTAAGGGCATGAGTATCATCTTCTACTAAATGGGTCCCAGCAATGAAACTTAGGTCTTCAGGCTTGACAACAAGCACCTCTACCTGCTGAGCCCCCACCCCCAACCCAGCCCCACCATTTGCATCTCATATCACCTCTCCTTTTTCTTTCTCTTTCCCAGATACTCACGAGCTGGCTTTTTTTGCAGCAGAAGATCATCTGTACTATGGAAGTCAGAGTTACACGGGAACCTACATAATCAAAGTGTGTCTGAGTATTTGGCCAACAGTGTGACATACACCTTCCTTCTTAAGCTTGGGCACTATATGCTAGTGAAGTGTCTTTTTGTTTGAAGGCAAGGCCTCTTGTAGCTAAAGCTAGACCTATAATGTAGCCAAGAATGACCACGAAGTCCTAATTCCCCTGCCTCCACCCCTGAGTGCTCTGTTGGCAGGCAGGTGCCACTATGCCGAGTTTTGGGGTGTTCTGCCCATGAATCCAAGGCAAGCATTTCAGCTACTGAGACCCACCTTACACCTTAGGAGCCATTTAATCAGGACCAGGCCCCTGGTTCAAACCTCAGAACCATAAAGCAGAACAAAGAAAAACAGTGAGATATGCATATGAAGCCATAGCATTGTCGCTCCTGAGAGGGCATGCTTGCTGTGGCCAAGCTTATCTGAAGCAGCACTAGATCCATACACACACCAAGCAGACTTGACCTGCGGGCTAAGGAGCTCCAGAGATCACAATTCACAGTACCACTAAACCAATGACCTCAGTTCTATCCCCAAGGACCACAATGCTGGAAGGACTGTCTGTACTGACTCTCACCAGGTTGTCCTCTGGCCTCTGCCATGTGTGCGCCACACAATAGGTGAATGTAATAAAGTTGTGGCTTTTAGAGCGCTCAGCTAGGCATGCTCTGCTGAGTTTAAACTTTGTTCACAGTTCTCTGGAGGGTTGACACAGGAGGGTTGCTGTGTTGTGAGGCCAGCCTGGGTGGGCTACAAAGTAAGACCCTGTCCAAAGACACAAGACAGAGAGAAAAAAAGGAACAGGATGATTTGACTTCAGAACTTGCTTTTCCCCACAGCTGATTGATGACACTCTCTGGTCTGAAGACATGAGCATTTATTTTGAGAACACTGGCATGCTGGTGGTCCTCACCCCTGTTGCTGACCCACATTTTGTGGCGTTTGACTTTCATAAGTGTGTGGTGAATATGCAGAATGCTCTCATGAACGAAGATCTGCACCTTGAGCCATGTAATGTAGGTGATTCCTATGATCCCGGTCAGTGCTCTGTGATCTTTGTGGTTATTTGTTTCTGGGCAGCTCGTATCATGGGGGAGCCTAGGGCCTCATACAATGGAGGAGAATCACCTTTCAGAAAGCCACTAGAATGGGGGAACCGAGGGAGAAAATTTGAGAGATCCTAGTTCCTTGGGAGGCTGTGGTAAAAGCATTGCAAATTCTTTTCAAGCCTGGACAACTCAACAAGACTTTGTTTTAAAGAAAACGTGACCATGGGTCTAGGTGTGTGGCTCAAGGGTGGCTCCCCCCGCCAAGAATGCCCTGGTGAGTAGCTGGGGGCCTGTTCCTGAGTGGAGAACATGAGCAGCCTATGCCCTGTGCAGGTTCACTACTCAGTATTGCAAGAAACAAGCGGAAACATTCCGTAAGATCACAGTTTCTGGACAGTATAGTGGAGACGCTTGTCTCTGGCGACACTGGGTCTGGCTGTGGCTCCCAGCATGAGGACAAGAGTCTCTGTGTGACACACAGCAGCAAGCCCCCACCTGTCCTTTGCTTCAGGAGACTGGGCTAGAGAATAGTCTTTCCTGCAACCTGCCATCTTCCCCAGGTGGAACTTCTGGAAAGCGCCATGGTAAATACAATGTTTACAATAGACATGAACAGCAAGCTAAAACTGTCTGCCCTCGTCATACCCCGGATGAACGAGAACCCTATTCCACTGGTGAGTATGGAGCCAGCCTGCACACTCTATCCTGGACCACGAGAGGACAGCCAGCCTGTCCCCAGATCTTTCTGCCCCACAGGCTACAAACGCCATGGTGCTGCCAGGCTGTAACCCCAGAAGCTCTTGTCCCTCTTCGACCTTTGCCCGTCTCCTCCACATTAATCCTCTTCCTCCTCCTCCTCTTTGTTTTCTTCCTTTCTTCTCTTCCATCTCCTCCTCCATCTCCTCCATCTCAATTTTTTGTCTCTTCCTGCTCCCGGTCAGGGTGCTTCCAGCATATCCCATTCTTTCTCCTTGTCCCTGCCATTCTGCTGTGGCTCACAGCTCAGTGACCTTGGGTTCTAAGGCTGTAGCTGACAGGCAGCTGTTCTATGCTGCATGTAGGAGCTTGTGCACAGAAACAGCTTCTGTTTGCTGAGGGTCTGCAGGGGTTCCCCCAGTGTCTGTTGCCTGGAGGACAAGTGTCTGTGCATTCTGTTTCAGGTCATGGTTAGCAACCCCCACGCCCTGGGGTTTAAGGCGAACTTCAGTGAGTTTGGCAACACGTTTGATGGCAACTCTAAGTACAAACTGGTATGTGTCTTGTGTTAGTGAGACATGATGTCATTCTCTAGGCCAGGGCAACCTTGGCATATATCATCCTGCCCTGACCTCTCAAGGCCTGGATGATGAGGACGGCCCTTGGTGCTCAGCCCTCCATGCCAGTGTTGTGGAGTGCTCTGAAAAGATGAACCTCCCTTCTCCCTCTCTACACAGGCCTTGGCTTCTCTTCCTTGAGTAAGACAGGCAGCCACCACCTACATGTGCCCTGTCTTGAGGAAAGTCTGAGAAGCACCACGCACAGGAATGCTGAGAGCCATGTTATCTTAAAAAGCTTAGGTAGAGGGCTGGGTAGCAGCAGGGGACTCCATTTGTCCCCCTGGCACCCATTATGACAGGAACCTGGACTTGCCTGTACTACCTAAGAACACATGGCGAGTCTACGTGACATCACCCTGTTAGACAGGACTCAGCCAAGCCTACACTTGAAGCAACACCTTGGGATTGTTAAATGTCAGTGAGGAAGAAAACAGTGGCAGCTCATGAGGGACACCTAGGACAGGTGTCACTTATGACATAGAACATAGTGGGGCTGGATAAGCTCCCATGGTGCCCACCAGTCACCCTTCTCTTACCATCCCATCACGATTGGGGTAACATCTGTGTGGAACCCTGGTGCAACTGGCTGTCTCTGTGTGTCTTGTCTGTCTCCCTCCTTCTGTCTGTCCCTGTGTCTGCCCCTGCTACCATTCCACAGGATATTGAACTGAAACAGCAGTACCACTGGGACAACTCAGAGGTCAACTTCACTTCCAGGTATGTGACCCAGGCTCAGGGCCCGAGGCTGCTCCCCACTGATAGATACCTCCAGGGGTCCCCAGCGCACAGCAGGAGAAGTAGGACTGAGCTGCAGCCTTGGCTTTGGGACATTATGATAACATTGATCTGACATTCTCTATGGGGGGTCTGGGCCTGGAGGTCCCTGGTGGAGCACTCGCCTAGAATGCATGGAGCTCTGGGTTCTAGGCCCAGCACCTCAGGTCCTGAGTGCAGTAGCATAAGACTGATCTCAGCACTGTGGAAGTGGGAGCAGGAAGATCAGGAGTTCAAGGTCAGCCTTGGGTATCTTACATGGAGTTTGAAGTCAGCCTGGGCAGAAAAGTGTGTGTGTGTGTGTGTGAGAGAGAGAGAGAGAGACTATGTGTGTGTCTGTGTGTTTGAGGGTCTGCGGGTAAGTTTATGCCTCTGTGTGTGTGTGTGTGTGTGTGTGTGTGTGTGTGTGTGTGTGTCTGAATGTATGTGTGTGGAGTGTGTGTATAGTAAGAATATTTAATAAATCCTTACATGTGGTTTCTTTCTGCCTTAGACCATTTATGTTCCTAGATAAAAGGCACACATGCAGCCTTATATTTTAATGCCTTAAGCAGCACAATAGCTGGGCAGCTGCCTCGCCCCCATGCTGTTAGACTCTACCTCCTATTGATAACCCCATTATTACTTACTACACTTCATGTGGGTTGCTCTTAGCTCCGAGTACTCAGTCCTCTGGGCCATGTTCTCTTGGCCCTTAGCCCATGATGGTGCTCTTGTTCTCTCTCTCTCTCTCTCTCTCTCTCTCTCTCTCTCTCTCTCTCTGTCTCTCTCTCCCACACACACACACACACCCTGTACTTTCTTCCAAGCTACTGGGTATAGGCATCTATATTCACCAATCCGAACTTGGGAGCAGGGTTTCAGGGGTTACTTGTAGACTCTTTGGGGCAAAGAGTTTTTTTGGGGGGGGCCCAAATTAGCATTAGAATACAAGCAGCATTAAGCCAACCCAGTACATGTGTGTGTGTGTGTACTTGTGTGTGTCTGTATGAGTATATGTGTCTATTTGTGTATGAGTGTGAATGTCTGTGTGTGAGTTTGTGTTGTGTGTAAGTATTTTGGTGTGTCTGTGTGTGTCTCTCTGTATGATTATGTGTCTATGAGTGTGTGTGTGCTTGAGTATGTATGTCTGTGGGGGGCAGGGGTTGTACCCTAGTCTGTTTTCTGATGTTTTAATAAACAATGTGACCCAAAGAAACTTGGACATGAAAGGGTTTACTTGGCTTACGCATGCCAATTACAGTCCATCGTTGAAGGAAGCTGGATCAGAAACTGAAGCTGGACTGATGTAGAGACCATGGAGGACAACTGCTTATTGGCTCCTCCTGATGGCTTGCCCAGCCTGCTTTTTTCTTCCTTCTCCTCCTTCTCTTCCTCTTCCCCCTCTTTCTCCTCCTCCTTTCTTCTCCTCCTCCTCTCCTTGTTCTTTTTCTCTTTTTGTTTTTTTTCCAAGACAGGGTTTCTCTGTGTAGCCCAGGCTGTCACAGACCTCACTCTGTAGACCAGGCTTACCTCAAACTCAGAGATTTGCCTGCCTCTGCCTCCCAAGTGTTGGGATTAAAAATGTGCACCAGTTGCCGGGCGGTGGTGGTGCACACCTTTAATCCCAGCACTTGGGAGGCAGAGGCAGGCGGATTTCTGAGTTTGAGGCCAGCCTGGTCTACAGAGTGAGTTCCAGGACAGCCAGGGCTACAGAGAGAAACCCTGTCTCGAAAAACCAAAGGGGAAAAAAAAATGTGCACCAGCACTTCCCGGCACTCAGCCTGCTTACTTATACAACCCAGGACCACTCCCCCAGGGCTGGCCCCACCCACTATGTGCAGAGCCTCCCATGTCAATCACTAATCAAGGCCACAGGCCAATCTGATAGGGACAAATTCTCAATTAAGGTTCCCTTTTCATGCCCGTATCAAGTTGACCAGCAAGAGTAGCCATGACAGACATGATGTCAGGCAGACGGATGGAGGGTATAGGATTGAGAGGGTTGACAGACAGTGGTGTGTGCAGACGGATCCTGTGCCAGAATGGGTGAGGGTTTGTCCCTGTCACATTGCAGCATCAAGCTCCCGGCCATCTCCTCCATAACTGTGGACATAGCTGACAAGACACTTTCGTGTGTGGACCTAAAGCCTCTGGTATGTACAGTCTTGTGTTGCCTAACATTGAGTCGTGTGCTGAGTCATGGGGGAGGCCCCATCACACTGCACACTGGACATGGTTTGGAGACACAATCACAGTGACAGTGTCTGGTTGCTGGGGTCACTGCTGCTCACTGCCATCCCCCAGAATCCGCTGCAGAGGCGCTGTTTCTCACCGGTTATCTCTAGAATCATCTGTGGAGATGTAGAGAAGATAATACAGCAGTTCTCAACGTTCCTAGTGCCTTGAACCTTCAGTACAGTCCCAGGTGTTGCGGTGACCCTCAGCTATAAAATTATCTTCATTGCCAGGCACTGGTGGCATATGTCTTTGATCCCAACACCCAGGAGGCAAAGGCAGGTAGATTTCTGAAACTGAGGCTAGTCTGGTCTACAGAGAGAGTTCCAGAACAGCCTAGGCTACACAGAGAAACTCTGTCTTGAAAAACAAAAACAAAACAAAAATATAAACAAAAAACATATTTCTACTTCATAGACTAATTTTATTACTGTTATGAATTGTATTGTAACTAGTTTTGGAGACAGAAGTTTGCCAGGGGGCTGTGACCCACAAGTTGAGTACCTCCATTCTAGATGCTTTCAGAGATTTGAAATAACATTCTGGCAAGCAAAAACTTGTGAATACGTCATTGGCAGCTGTATTATTCACAGTGGACAAAAGGTGGGAAAACTCAGACAAACAGAGTATATGACCTGTATATCAATCGAACATCACTTATCCAGAAGAATGCAGTTTTTACACACAATTACAATGTATATGATTGTGCACTTTTAAGGGGAGGGGACAAAGAGTTCAGTGTTCCCTGGGGACAGTGCTTCAGCTTGGGATGATGAGATATACCCGAGAGCCACTGTGTCAGGACCAGGCATGGGAACTTGTCCCACACAGTGTCCCACCATAGCAGGGCTGACAACGGCTCCTCATGGAGTGAGTGACCACCTTTCTGCCTTGGTTCCTTACAGTCTACACTCATCTCAGTTGGCTGTGACATGACAAAGAAAATTGTCGTGCAAAAGTAAGTGCGACAGCTCTGGTGTTGGGGGAGGCAGGGTAACCTGTATCAAGGTAACCTCAGTCCATCTACTTTTGTATATGCTTAATGGTTTTATAATAAATCAGAACCCTGAGACCCTATATCTGTGGAAACAGCCCATCGTGGGCCAGGAGGGGATTAGCTAGCCATAGTGAGTGAGTGTGTGTGTGTGTGTGTGTGTGTGTGTGTGTGTGTGTGTGACTGTGAGAGTGTGAGTGTGATCCTGTGGGTCTGAAAGTGGAAGTTCTCTCAAAGTGCCAAACACATGGTTGTGAGCCCCTCCCCAGTATAAGCCATCTCTGTAGCCTCAAATTTTTAATTGACAAAGGTGGTTTTGGAATCCTTCCTGGTATCATCACAGATGCCTGCCCTCCAAAGCCAGGGCCAGGTGTCCCAGCTTCCCCCCAGCCTGGCTGGTGACCCCAGTGAAAGATATTTCCCCTCTAGTTCTGCACCCTGCTCCCATCACTGTTACATCCCCGAGTGTCTAGTCCCTTGTCAAGTCTTCTCCACTTCTCTCCACTACAGCAAAATCTCCGCCTGCACCATGGGAATCCTCAACCCTGTGCAGCTGCAGAAAAACTATACTTACAGTGTTGAGTGGTAAGTCACACACCACACGACTCCCAGTCCTCCACACACTGGGAGAGAGACCCCAGGGAACAAGGATGATTGATCTAAACTGTATGGCCTAGGGGAACCATGTAAACACAGGAGCTAGTGGGATGGTTATTGTGCAGGGAGCCCTTCACAAGGCTTCTCCTTTGATGTGGCCCTTTGGCTCAGAGCCAAGCCTATGCCACTGGCCCTAATGTATGTCAGTTCGCTTTTTGTTGCTAATGATCAGATGGTCACAACCAGGAGCATCCTGGGGAAGAGGAGCTCAAGGCGGGAACCTGGAGGCTGGAGCTGATGCAGAGGCCACACAGGCTACTGCTCACTCCCATGACCGGCTGCCCAGTAGTGACGCCATCCATAGTGAACTGGGCCTCACACGTCAGTCATTAGTCCAGGAAATGCACCACAGGCATTTTCTCACCTGAGGTTCCCTCTTCACAGATGACCCTGGCTTGTATCACATTGACAAAAACCCAACTATGACAATTGACACCTCGCCAACTAGAGGGGAGCTATCCTTCACTGGGGTCACCAGCCAGGCTGGGGGGAAGCTGGGATGCCTGGCCCTGGCTTTGGAGAGCAGGCATCTGTGATGTTACACAAGTATATCAGTATTAATCCATAACCTCCCCTTTCTTGTTGGCCTTGATATGTTACTTTAATATTAATATCACATTTAAGAATACAATTCAACTTCTAAACATCCTGGGCTTTAAAATTACAAGCACCAAAAAAAAAAAAAAAAAAAAAAACACCAAAAAAAAAAAAAACCCAGGCTCTTTCCGTCCGCCATCCTGGTGCCTGTGGAGGCCTGCTGAGAACAGGACTTCTAAAAGCAAGTGTGTCTGAAGGCTGTGGTACAGGGCCATTTTACAAGTGAGGTCTCCAGAGCCAAAGAGAACACAATGGCCCTTCTTAAAATTGAAGGCGTTTATACCCAAGATGAAACTGAGTTCTACTTAGGCGAGAGAAAAAAACAACACAGCGACTCCTGGAGGCAAACCAAACAAAACCAGAGTGATCAGGGAAAAAGCAACTCGGGCACACAGAAACAGTGCTATGGTTCGTGCCAAATTCCGAAGCAACCTTCCTGCAAAGGCCGTTAGACACAGAATCCATGTGGTGCTGTACCCATCCTGGATTCAAACGAATGGAGACTAAATAAATAAAAGTAGATCCGTGATCCTCAGGGCTTCAGAGGGCCTTCACAGGCTCTCCTTCACCAGCTCCGCCCTGCCCAGCACAAACAGCATGTGTTCTAGGCCCAGATCCCCTCACCTGCTGCTGTCCTCAGAGATTGCCCCTAATGTGGGCATCTTCCGTGAAAAGAAACTGCATTTGACCAGCAGCCTCGCACAGGCTCCCACGAGGCCAGGCCTCACCCTCTCTGCGTGACCCTTCCATTAGGAGCCATCAACAGCCACTGAGGCTGAACCTTCTTCACCAGTGGCCTCTTGTGGCCTCTCAGTGCCAAGCCTCAGCTGCTCTTCATGATCCCTTCAATGCTGTACCACCTGGGTGACTCTTACATGTTACCAAGTATAGCTGCAGCATGAGGTACAGCTCGGCCACCTGGAACACAGCTTCTGTGTGCTCACTCTCGGGAAACACAGCTTCTGTGTGCCGACTGTCAGGAAACACCTCCCAGATTTTGCCTCAGTGATGTGAAAGCCCAGTGGCTTACTCAGCCTGCTTCTTACAGAACCCAGGACCACCAGCCCAGGGATGGCTCCACCCACAATGGGCGGGACCTTCCCCCATTAGTCTTACCACACAGGAGTCTGGGAGAAGGAAGGTGGGACAGGTTCAGTTTTAGTCTTTGTGTGAATGTCGATTGATTGACCATGGCCCACTCACACACAGAAGACTCTTGAGCTTCGCTTAAAATGTACTGATTAAAAAGTCACACACACACACACACACACACACACACACACACACACACACACACGGTATAGAGACACACGAAAAGTGTTTTCTTAATGTCATTCCTGGCTGGGGAGGGTTCAGTGGCTGTCAGGACCTGAGTTCAACTTCTGGATCCTGTGATTTAAAAAACAAACAAATGTGAGTTGCTGGGGTCGGCTCCTGGTCAGTGTGCTCCTGGTCTCTTCAAAGGGAAGCGTACAACCCAGTCAGCTACGACGGTGAAGCCAAGGATGACCTGATAGTATTTTACCAGTACAAGGACCTAGGCTGTCCCCGCCTAGTCTACTACGACAAACCGTGGATACCTGTGGTGGAATTGTAAGGCCCCAACCATTCCCTCCCCCCTAGGACAGTTTCTCCTTTCCTGTCCCTGTCTCTCCCCACTGGCCTTTCATACCAACTCTGGCTGTCCTGAGCCAGCCCCATAGCTGGCTGTCTACTGAGCCAAAAGCTAAGGAGGTACACACCCAGATTGTAGTGTGAGACACACTTCCATTCCCATGATGCTTCGGCTTGACTTGCAGATCTACACAGTGGCCCTCTGACCCACTATGTAGCTCAGTCTGGCCTTGAACTCTCCATACTACTGCCCCCCAGCCCTCCAAGTACTGGGATGCCTTATGCCATTAGACCAGAGTTACAGCTTTTCTTCCGACCCCTTCTGTGCAGCCTGTGGTTTCCCTTCATCCTCTTCTCTCCCATCTCTTTCCCCACCTGGGGCAATGTTTGTGTCTCCATGATTGGTTGTGGGGTTTTGAAGGATAAATAGGAGTTTGTTGGGCAGATATGATAATAAAGCCATAGCCACATAGAGACTCAAAGACACTCGGGTAGGTGCAGTTGTACATACTTGAGATCCTAGAACTTAGGAATTTGAGGCAAAATTGCAGGTTGGAGGCAAGGCTAGGCTACACAGCAAGATCCTTTTTAAAAGAAAGCCTTGCTAAGAAGTGTGGAGGCTAAACATATGCAGACTTTTTCCTAAATATATAGGAATTTGGGCAGTGTGTGACTGCATGGTAAAGCTTTCTGAGGTAGAACTTCTGTAGTTGCTGGAAGCTGCCAGAATAGTTCTGTTCACCTCTGATTATCTGAAAGCTTCAATGATCGTGTTGCTAAGGGCTCTTTAGAACACAATTCTGTCATGTGACAGTTTTAAGGCAGTATCTTATTTAGCCTAGGCTGGTCACAAACTCTCTCTACAGCCAAGGTTAACTTTGAGCTCCTGCACAGACACCCCCAGGCGTGCTGTGACCACAGGCATGGACCATCAGACACAGCTTTCCATAACCTTGAAGTCCTGTCTAGGTAGCTAATGACCCCATGAGTGTCCTCTAGTCAAGATGACCCCATCAGTGTCCTCCTGTAGGGATGACCCCATGAGTGTCCTCTAGTCAAGATGACCCCATCAATGTCCTCCTGTAGGGATGACCCATCAGTGTCCTCCTGTAGGGATGATCCCATAGTGTCCTCCTGTAGGGATGACCCCATCAGTGTCCTCCTGTAGGGATGACCCCATAGTGTCCTCCTGTAGGGATGACCCCATAGTGTCCTCCTGTAGGGATGACCCCATCAGTGTCCTCCTGTAGGGATGACCCCATCAGTGTCCTCCTGTAGGGATGACCCCATAGTGTCCTCCTGTAGGGATGACCCCATAGTGTCCTCCTGTAGGGATGACCCCATCAGTGTCCTCCTGTAGGGATGACCCCATAGTGTCCTCCTGTAGGGATGACCCCATAGTGTCCTCCTGTAGGGATGACCCCATCAGTGTCCTCCTGTAGGGATGACCCCATAGTGTCCTCCTGTAGGCATGACCCCATAGTGTCCTCCTGTAGGGATGACCCCATAGTGTCCTCCTGTAGGGATGACCCCATAGTGTCCTCCTGTAGGGATGACCCCATAGTGCCCTACTGTAGGGATGACCCTGGCAGTGTACTGTGGCCAAGCCCGGCAGCCTCACTTTGTGTCTCAGGTGGAAGAATGGGATTCTAGAAGAAATCATGAAGGCAGAGTATGTCATCTCGGAGGTGAATGGACTAATTACCTATTCGTATTCCTTGACGGCTGCCACTGCAAACTGCCGGTCACAGCCTCAGAACTGGAGCACATTTGAATCGGACATAGAGATCGAACAACCGATCCTCTGGAACAGAGAGGTAGGCTGGTGCTCACTCTCACCCGGAATACATGAAGCCCCAGCACCTTTGAAGCTGTGTGTTGGTTTCTACCAGTCATCCCATCATATCCCTGTGGTGTTGGAGACTGGAGGACCCACTACAGAGCAAGTTCGAGGCCAGCCTAGGCTTCACAAAAGTTTCTCAGATAAGGTAACTACCACCCAAAAGACTGTTTTTCTGAATAAGGTCATACTCCAAGGTCACACAACTCATGCCTATGTGGTTGGCAAAGCCAGGAGTCCTAAGAAGGACGAGGAAGGAGGCTGGAGGTGGGGTGAAGCCCAAGGCCCTACATCATGGGTTAGCTTAGAGGGAAGAGAGCATATGCTGTGTGAAGGACAGAGACCAAAGCCAAGCTAATCGGGAATAGAATCTCTGTCCTTGTCCCCAGAACTATGTCAGCTGCCATGAGGACAACCAGGACAACCCCCTGCTATGGCCAAATGTTGAGTATCAGGTCTTAGGTGGCCAGACAGACAACAGGGTTATTTTTGGCCAAAGAAATGGAATCTACACCTTCCATCTGTCTGTGGTGGACCCATACTACAGGTGAGTGGAGAGCACGATGTCCCTGGGGGCCTTGAGGAGAGATGCTGCACAGGTCCTTGTGTGGTAGTGCACCCCACGCATCCCAGTGATGTGGAGCTGGGCAGACACAGGAGGACCTAGAGTTCAAGGCCATCCTTGGCTACATAACTAGTTTGAGGCCAGCCTGGGCTACATGAGACCTGTGTCAAAAGTCACACAAGAGGCAGCTTGTGGGCTGTAGCCACCTCCCATTGGAGATTTTGCCTGCTGTTCCTATTCCTGCTTTTTGACATTTGGGGCTTCTTGCCGTCATTAAAGATTCCCTCCCCTCGCTGAAGCTATGTGTCCTCTGTGGGACTGACACAGCAGCTTCAGTGCGGGGGGGGGGGGGGGGGGCTTTGCCCTTCCCCCACCCTTTCCTCCTCTTGGGAAAGCTGAAGGCCTATTAACTGCATTTTTCTTTCTAACTCTGATGAAATTGTCCTTAGTATTCCCCAGCCAAAAACTCCCAAACCAAACCAAACCAAAGCAAGCAAGCAAGCAAGCAAGCAAGCAAGCCTTAACACCCCTACACAAAGAACGTTGGCTGTGTGTGATCAAAGGAGGAGAGTTACCATCCAGGACCCAGATTAACAACCAACAACCTGACAGGCTGTACCCACTGTCTTCTGCAGTTATTGCAACCTGCACACCATATTCAGCGTGTACGTCTATGGGGCCTTGCCGGTGGCGAAATTCCAGCCATTGGCCTGCATCCTCCTGATCGTCGGCACAACGCTGCTGACCGTGTGGCTGGCCTACGCCATCCCCAAGCAGCTGAGAACGAAGAGAGGCCAGCAGCTTTCAGGGTTCTGCTCCCTGGTGTTCCAGAACTGCCTGGGAATCTGCACCTGTGCCTGGCTTCGGGGCAAGTTGAGACGGTGGCTGCGCTCCAGAAGGGTGAAGAACCAGCCAGATAAAGTCTGGAATACAGGCAGGAAGCCAGACTTCCATGAGTAGCCAAAGACACAGGGGCCACCCTAAAGGGAGCCCCAGTGAGGGGCCTTTCACCTCCATGTGTGTCCCTGTTGGCTTTTGTCCCAGTAAATTGTTAACAATGGAGGGATCAGGTTGCCAAGTGCTGAGCAGAGCAGCAGAGCGCTACTCCTGAGACTTGCCCCAGCTCCTCACTGGGGGCCTGGTCCTGAGCTACACCTGGATCCCCTCACTGGGGGATTCTGAGCTGGGGACCGCCCCTGAGCACGCCCCTAGCTACACCCCGACCACGCCCCTAGCTACGTCCCGACCACGCCCCTAGCTACGTCCCGACCACGCCCCTGGCTAAGTCCTCCTTGTCCTGGCTCCCTTTTTTGTTTCTCTTGCTTTCCTTCTGCTGTGAGGCTGTGGGGGAGGAGCTCAGAAGGAGGGCAGTGTGGGCAGACTCATAACTTCTCTGAGCCAGCGTCCTCATGGTCAGAAGCATGAGTAAGGGGAAGTGAGTGTTGGCTTGGGTGACTCATTCCAACTGTCCTCATTGCTGAAGGAAAGGACAGGTCAATAGTAAATGGCTTACCCAGCAGGAAGTGCTGATATCACAGCTGGGGACTTCCCAGTGTCATTCCCCTTCATCATAAGGTGATGAAGTCCCCTAAATGAAGAATCCAAGAGAAGACTCTTGGACAACACTGTGTGACAAGAGGAAGAGAGGCTAGGGGTTCATGGGGTGTCCTGAAGGCAGCAAGCCACGTGATCTCGCTGGCATGTATGTATGTATGTATGTATGTGGGTTTTTGTTGTTATTTTCTCCTGAGACAAGTTTTCTTTGTATAGCACTGGCTGTCCTAGAGCTCATTCTGTAGACTGGCCTTGAACTTACAGAGATTCCCCCAGTCTCTGCCTCCTAAGTGCTGGGATCAAAGACGTGTATCTTTAACATCTTTTTGGGTTTATGGGATTATAGGGTGTTTCTGCAGGTGCCTGGGCTGAGATCAGGAAAGAAACAGCCCGGGACCACAAGGCTCACACATGGGGCTTAAGAGGGGTCTCAGTCATGGCTCCATCACGTGAGGATACAAGTAAAGGTCTGAAATCGCTGAAGGAAGACCCCAGACTCAGATAGTATGCAAAGACAAAGAGCGTTTATTCTGCAGAAACAACCGGCAGCAACCCTTCTTCAGAATGGTGACCTCAGACAAAGGTGTGCAGGCCTTCTTACAGGGAACTAGGGGAATCCTCTAGAAGAATTAGGTAACCTCTAAGGTGATTGGTAGGGGCCAAAGCAGTGACATTAGTATAACTTGACTGGCTACTATGTAAGTTCTATTTTTAGAGAGTGTGTTAAGTAATCTAAAATTTCATTGGTGGGTGCTGGGAAGGTCACAGGGGCCGGCTTCTGATTGGCTTATGCCAGGTAGTCAGTGGTCCTCATTCATAACCACAGGATGAGACAGGGCTGCCCAGCACAGAGGGCCCAAGGTTAGATATTTCCCTATTCTTGTGTCTATCTCTAGGCTCTTTTTTGGTAAGGGGTTATCTGACCTTGTTCCTGGAATTTATGGTCTGTTCCTGGAGCTGGTGACTTATGGCCTAGTTCCTGGGACTGGTGACTTTCTATTTGAAATCAGGCCAGGTCCTAAAATGGAGACAAATAGGGTTTATGTCATCCTTTCAAGGAGATACCATGACCATGGCAACTGTTAACTGTGAGCTGGCTTACCGTTTCAGAGGGTTAGTCCATGATCATTATGGCTGGCACAGACAGGCAGGCACTGGAGCAGTAGCTGGAGAGTTACACTGGGTCTGCTGTGGGCTTTCTCATCTGATGAGGCCACACCCCCTAATACTTCCCAAGCAGGCCATTAACTGTGGACTGAGCGTTGACATTCAAGCCTGAGGGGCATGCTCACTCTGACACCACAGGAGGAGTCTTTCTATTGTGAACTGGGCTTCCTTCCAATAAGAACCCGAGAAACTGCAGGTTTCAGGCTGGGGAGGAGAAAGGCTGCACACACTTGGGCTCTGCTCAGTGCTAAGTCAACATTTGTGACAGATCTCTCTCTAAACCCACAGTTTTCTTTGAGCCCAGCCTGGGCCCAGTAAGTAGCGTGTCTAGCATGCACCAAGCCCCAGGTTTGATAGCCCAGCCACCCAGGCTGATGCATGTCATCCTAGCAGGAGGGTCAGTTCAGAGTCTTCCTCAGCCTGGGCCACATGAGCCCCTGTCTCAAGCAATAATAATTACTATTCTGTCTATGCTGAAGTTCATTGTAGCAAGTATCAACTGAGTTGAAATTCTCGAGGCTTTAGTCAGATTCCTGGAGCATGGGACTTGACAATGTAAAGAAACACAGCTCTCGCCTCACAGGGGAGAAGAGAGTTTATTCTGAAGCTAAATATGACCCAGACTCCAAGAACACAGTTCCCCAAATACCACGTTCTAACTAACGGGACAGCGTGTGGAGAAATACTAATAGAAAGAGGACATGGGAAGCCACTGTCAAGCACTTCAGAAGGACATAGGCGTGAACTCGAGGCTGCCAGAATCACAAGGCTGAAACCTCTGCTGTGGGCCTCAGACACTGTCTGATGTCTTCCTTAGCCTTTGAACAGGTAGAAGCCAGTGTCTGTTTCTGCAATTCAAAAAGACTCACCCAGCTGACACAAGGACACGGAAGTGACTGATGAATGGCTGTTGTCTTAGTCAGTGTGTTCTGTGATGTGAAGAGACACCATGACCACAGGACAGCATTTAATTACGGTTTCAGGGGTTTGGTCCATTGTGATTACAGCGGGAATGCAGGGAATACAGGGTGGCGTGCAGGCAGAGCAGGAGCTGTAAGTTCTACATCCTGATCCACAGGCAGCAGGGAGAGACTGCCACACTGGTCAGACTTGAGCTGATAAACATCAAAGCTCACCCCCAGTGATGTACTTCTTCAAAAGAGGCCACACCTAATAGTGTCACTTCCTATGGACCAGCTATTCACACGAGTCTATGGAGTGGTGTGGGGTGTGGGGAGAGGGGGTAATTCCTATTCAAACCACCACAGCTGTTAAAGGGCTAAACATAGTTCATGATAATTTGGCTCTGGACCTGCAACATTCCAACCCTCTACTGTCCAGTGGTCTAACCATCAGTCTTATAGATTCTTCCCACAGGGGTGGATTTTCCTCCTTCCCGTGAATCTCAGTTCACAGCCTCCATTTCCTTACTATGGCTGAGATCCCCTTCAGCCAGAGTAGGGAACAGAGTGGCTAGTTCAATGCATATATGATGGCGCGACTGTATCGGGTGGAGGGTATGTTTGCCCTGCTTCGCTGGCCCTACCCTACCATTCATTTCTCCTTGGATTCCCAGTCCCAAGACTGAACTGACCCCTGCCGCTGCCGCCTTCGCCTCCTCCTCCCTTGAACAGTGCACCCCTGTCCTGCGGGACTCTTGGGTCCGGGAAGCTCTCCGCAGAATGAGGGAGCCCTTTAAACACCACACAGCCCTAGTGCCCTGGTGCCCTGGTACTAGGAGATGTTGCAATCTTGAGGACATGAGTTCGGCTCCCCAGAACCCACAGAGAAGCCGGGTGCAGGGTCTGTGACCCCGGAACTGCAGGAGGGGCTGTGTGATATCCCAAGTCTGCTGTTCATTCCCCACAACAGCTGAACAGAGGCACTGCTGGGCCAGGGCGCACTGGGACGCACGGCAGCGCTGAGACTGCAGGACAAGGCACAGGGGTACCCTTGGGTAAAATGAGGAAGACACCTGATGCCGACCTTCGGCTCCCTCATTGACTGGCACACACACATGGGTGGGCATTCACGCATGTGTACAAGTTGGCTCTGACATCGCAGTCCTCTGCTGCCCCCCAGTGGTCGCTGTGTGCAAAACCTCTTCTTTCCCGGACTCATCCAAGTTTGGATTTGGGGGTCTAGAGACCCCACAGATTTTGTGTGCCGCATATCTAGTACAGGAGAAGGTGAGGTAAAAGGATCTCCCACAAGTTTGTGCTAGCCTGGGCTACAGTGAAACTCTGTGTCAGAAACGCAACCAGCCAGCGCATGGCAGTAAAGGCATACCTGCACCTCACACTGCGTGCTCGGGAACTGGGGCAGCAGGGTCAGAGGGTAAAGGTCATCTTCGACTACATAGGGAGTACAAGGCCAGCCTGGGTTAGGTGAGTCCCTGGCTCAAAAGAATGATGATGATGATGATGATGATGATGATGATGATGATGATAACGATGACAATTTTACTCACGAAGGAAGGACAGCTGTGCTCCTGTCCCCTGTAGGAACTGCTTTATACGCTCACTGAAGGTGAGCTATGTTGATCGACACGTGTCCTACTGGAGATGAATGGACCCCCATTTCTGTATGAGAAGCGGATTAAAGAACTTGAGCAATTTCTTTTTTCTTCTCCCCCCCCCCCCCCTTTTTTTTTTGGACTCATGGAGTCCAAACTGGCCTTAAACTGTGTAGTTGAGGTTGACCTTGAACTCCTGATCCTCCTGCCTCCACATCCCCAGTGCTGGGATGACAGGTGTGTGCCAGCATGCCTGTTTTATGCGGTGCCGCAGACGGAAGCCTGGCCTTGTGCACTCTGTGTGACTGCACTGCCGACTCAGCTACCGCCCACATCTCAAAACCCCCACAGTTCTCAGTCACCAAGAATTATCTCCTGGAATACTGAGCTTGAACTGAAGCCCGAGGGGCAGGATGTCACTGGCCACCCACAGCAGAATCAACTCATAGTGTAAACCTAGCTTTCTGGGTCCAGAGCTCCAAGTCTCTGGATGTCCTCAAAAAGCCACTGCTGGATTCTGTGCAGTAGGTCACCAGGCATCACAGAACATTATGTGTGACATGGCTTCACACTGCACAGAGGTTTATTGACACAGAGCCACAGGGATGACAGCACATTAATTAATTAATTTTCAATTTTAATTTACTCCTTGGTATTATGTGGCTGGGGATCTCCCTGGAGAAGGAAGGTACCATGCCTGGCCACCTGCACCCCTGTAGACCAGACTAGTAAACTAGTAGTAGTTAAAGTACATTTTTAATTTCTAAAATTTAAATTTTAGAAAATAATTTTTAAATAAAAAAATTATTTTATTCCATATGGATGTCTGTGTGTCTGGGTTTGCGCATGTAAAACACAGTTCCTAAGGAGGCCACAAGAGGGCATCACATCCCCAGGAGCTGTGCTTACAGGAGCTTGTGAGCTGTCTGATGTGGGAGCTGGGGACGGAACTCAGGTTCTCTGCAAGAGCAGCCAGTGCTCTTAACCCCTGAGCTGTAGCTCCAGCCCCTTTACCTAAAATTTAATAACCTGTTTCCTTGTTCAGTTTACTAAGATCTTTTTGTTATAGCTTGGGGCAGTGGTTCTCAAATGGTCCCCCCACTTGAGGGCCACATAGCAACTATAAACCCTATGCTTCAGACGGTAGAAAACTTACAGTTACAAAGTATCAACAAAGTACTTTTATGGCTGGGGAATAACCACAATATGAGGAGCTGTATTAAAAGGCTGCAGCCTTAGGAAGTTTGAGATCTACTAGTTTAACTACTTTAGGAGTTTATTGTTTTATTTTTTTGTTTGAAATGGGGTCTTACTCTGTAGATCAGGCTGGACTCCATCTCACAGAGATGCACCTGCCTCTCCCTCCTGGGTGCTGGTATTAAGTTCTGTGACAGCACAGCAACACCGAGTCCCTGTGCAGGCTCATACAGCGATCAGGAAACATCACGTTGATGGAAAGTCACAGGGTCAGCGATAGGACCACAGAGGAAAAGGGGACTGAGAAGACCTGGATAAATGGCTCATCTGGTAAAGCATTTGGACCAGAGTTCAAATCCCCAGCACCCATGTGAGAAGCCAGGATGGCTGGGGACAGAGAGGAGAGTGTGGCGGGAGCTCACTGCCCACCATGCCAGGTTCAGTGAGGGAGGCTCTCTGAAGTGAATAAAGCAGATACATCGAGCAGCACCCCAACACCCCCACTTCTGCATGCACACCTGCTATGCACACACATCCATACTCACGTGTGTGTGGAGGCCACAAATGCACCAGGAAGGCAGAAGGCTGTGTTGTATGTACACATTCATGTTCCCAGGAGTCGGAAGCTGAGGCAGGAGGATTACTGAAAACTCCAGACCAGCCTGAGCTATGTAATGACACTCTCTTTCAAAAAAACCAAAACCAAAACCAAACCAAACCAAACCAAACCAAACCAAAAAACCCAAAACAAAAAAGCCAATGAAGCTGGTGCAATGGTGACGTCTGTTAGCCTAGTTCTCTGCATGTGCAGCAGGAAGATCAGAAGACCACAGGCACCCTGAGCTAAAGCCGTTTCGAGAGCAGCCTGGGGTGCATAAAATCCTGCCTCAGAAATTGGAGGGAGAGAGGGAGGGAGGGAGGGAGGGAGGGAGAGAGAGAGAGATTGATTTCTATACCTGTGACCCCTGCACTTGGGAGATGAGGCAGGAGGATTTTGAGTTCAAGACCAGACTGGACTATACTGTGACAGTCTCTCCCTATCTCACAAATCTGTAGGAGTATACTCAAAGATTTAAAACATGTAGTAAACTGCTTTTAGGTGTCTTGTCAATATGCAAAGGTGAATTTAGGCCTGGTTTTTCACTCTCCCTTCCTCCTTTCTTTTAAAAAATTTTACATTTATTTGTGTGTGTGCTTGTGTATGCACACTTGTGTGTCTGGGAGGACAACTTGCAGGAATTCGTTCTCTCCTTCCAACATCTGGATCCAAAGGGACTGAACTCAGATCATGAGGCTTGACAGCAAGCCCCTTTACCTGTGGTACCTAATACCTCTCACTAGTATTAGAGCCCGGCCTAGAATCCCTCAGTGAGGGGCTATGGGTCAGGGGTGGAGTCCTGCCAAGAATTGTCCACGCAGGGCTGGGGGGCACTTTACTAGCATGCTGGAAACACTGGGTTCCATCTCAGCACTTTGAAAGCAAACACAAAACCAGGACTCAGTAATAAGAGTACTTTCTACTCTTTCAGAGAACTGGACTGGGTTCTTAGCACCCACACTTCAGTTACAGGATACGCAGCATCCTTTTTTGGCTTTTTGTAGGCCCTGCACACACATAGCACTCATACAGATACAAATACATCTTGTATTTATTACTTACTTATTGTTTGTTTTCAAGACACAGTCTGTCTGTGTAGCCCTGGCTGGCCTGGACCTGGCTCTGTAGACCAAGCTGGCCTCAAACAGAGATCCTCTTGCGTCTGCCTCCTGAGTGCTGGGCTTAAAGGCGTGAGCACCAATGCCAAGTCTAACGCCCAGAGAGGTTAAGAGTCTAGTTTTATTTGGACAGCTTGTGTCTAAGTCTAGGGTGACCTCTGGCTTTGCCTCTTCCCCAACCATCCCAAATGGCCTTAGGAAAGCTGTGTGAAAGGGACTGGCTTCTGATTCAGGGACACTGAGGCTGGAGGGACAGGTCGCTCCTTCATGTACGCGGAATCGCTAAAAAGTCCGCCCGAGCTCCCGCCTAGAAACAAGCAGGGAAAGCAGCGGGATGCAGGTCGGGACAGCAGCAGCAGGACGTTCCTCCTGCGCATGCGTGGCGCTCGGACGGCCTCCCCGCCGCCCCTCCCCCCTCAGCACGCCGCCAGCGCTGGGACCTCAGGACCAATAGCAAACTGGAGCCATCGGTGCGTGCGCGGCTTGCGTTAGCCACACCCCTCCCCTCTGCGGGCGGGAAGAGGAGGTGGGCGGAGAGCCGTTACTGCGCAGGCGCGCGGCCGGAGCGCTCGCTGCTGCGAGCCGCCCTCCTCCTCGCCGCGGCGCTGGCTGATGGGATGCGCAGGCGTAGAATTCTTCCAGCAGAAAGCAGGCTGAGCCCGGGGGCCGGGCGCGGGGCCTTGTGGGAGGGCTTAAGGAAGTAAAATGGCGGACCTGGCGAACGAAGGTAGGGGAGGCGCCGTCGGGGGCCAGCTGGCGGCGGGCGGGCGCGGGGCGGGAAGTCGAGGGAGCCCCAGAGTCGAAGGGCGAGCGCCTCAGGCTGTGGGAGTCCGGCCTCGTCCGGTCTGGGCACCCAACGGGCCCCCCTACCGTGTCGTCCGGCCCCCGGCCCGGCTCCTCGCGGCAGCCCCGGCTTCTGCCTCCGCCCGGCCTCGAGGCTCCTCGGCCGCGCCGCGCCGCGCCCGCCCCCCACCATCCCGTGCCTTCCGGCCTCGCACGCCGCCCGGGGAGCCCAACGGGCCTGAGACGCGACTCGGCGGCCTCGGGCGGGGCGAGACCTCCGGGCCTGCTAGCGGGCCCAGCCCGCCACGCTCCCTTTCCCGCTCCCCTCGCCTGGGGTCCGGGCCTCCTTCATCCCGCGAGGGCCTCGGCCGCCCCGACCTGTTTGTTGCGCTCCAAGATGTGCTTTAACCTGAGCCCGGCGCTCCTGTTCCCGCCACTGGCCTCCAGGTCCTTTGAGGTGCACCTGATGGCCCCCATTTAGGCCTGGCCATCTGATCTTGAAAGTCCTAACTGCTTCTTCACATCCTGTTTTTATTTTTGACACCATGAAACCTCCCTTGTGGAGTCTGACATCCCATTT
The DNA here is from genome assembly GCF_011762505.2 of Arvicanthis niloticus. Classification (NCBI taxonomy): domain Eukaryota; kingdom Metazoa; phylum Chordata; class Mammalia; order Rodentia; family Muridae; genus Arvicanthis; species Arvicanthis niloticus. Next base: position 137,617,726 of record NC_047660.1, read on the forward strand.
AAGTGGTTTGAATAGAAGATTGCTGCATAGCCTGCACTTCTCTTCCCACCGGTCTCCGGAGTCCTTTAGGGTGCAGCTTATGTCCCCTAATTTAGGCTTAGCTACTTGATCTATAGTTCCGAATTCAGTGGTTCTCAATCTTCCTGATGCGGTGACCCCAACCATAAAATTACTTTTGTTGCTACTTCATTATTGTAACTTTGCTACTGTTATGAGTGGTAATGTAAATATTTCTGGAAGTAGACATTTGACAAAGGAGTGGCAACCCACAGGTTGAGCACCGCTGTCCTCATTGCTTCTACACACCCCCTTTTGCCCTGTGAGCCCTCCCTGTGTCCCTGAATCCCACCTGAGCACTCCGGGCGATGTAACACTTTCCCAGTCTCATAGTCAGTTATCCTGATGCCTGATGTTCTCCCTTGGGGGCTCCACAGGGGTTGTAGTTTTGGGATTTCAGAGGTCTATTTTTAGCCCTGTCCTTTCTTCCCTAACAACTACAGGCAGGCTGTTAGCTGGGACCTGGTACTCTACTATGCAGTGACATGTGGCCTGAGGCTTCTGTAGAACACCCAGGGACATGGGGTTCTTCAGAGAGTTCAGTCAGCCCTGGGAGGGACTGGGGATTGGGAAGTGTTTACACTCAGTCTCCATCCAGGCCTTGGAAGGTAGGTGTAGGTAAGTTAGTTACTAGAGGCAGGTCGGGAAGCAGAGCTATGTGAACCTGGGTAGTCTGGGCGAACCCCCACTCTTATCTACTTTACCCAAGCCTTTGGGGATGGAGATAGTAGAGGGAGCCAGAGAAGTAGAGATTTATGTGATGTACATTGTGGGTGTGTTTTAAACACAGACTCCTTTTAAGAATTACTAGGGGATTTTTGTTTGCTTGTTTGAGACAATCTCTCATATAGCCCAGGTTGCTGTCAATTCACAATACAGCTGAAGCTAGCCTTGAAGTCCTGACCCTGCTGACTCTACTTCCCAAGTGCTGGGATGACTGGTGTGTGCAGTACATGAGGCTAATGCCATGGAGATCTCCTTTAGAGTGGGTAATGTCCTGTATAGAACAGAATCCCCTCCCCAAAAACCACCCATACCTCGGCCTGTTATGGTTGTCAATAGGAACTTCTCTCTTACCCCCAAAACTTTGAAGTGCTCAGGAGTCTTCTTTTCATACCTCTACTGCTTCCAAGGGGGTCTCTTTCCCTTCTGCCTCTTCTCATCCAACACCTTAGCCAGAAGCTAGAGTATTCTACACAGACCCTTCCTCCCTGACCAGTTCTGCTCTGACCTGCCTTCCTCTTCCTTGCTGGCATCCTGGATTTCCTCTGTCTGGAGTGCACCCACCCACCTTTGTGGTGTGTTCTTCATGCTGCATTTACTCATGAGGAATTCTCTGTCTGCCTGTTTTCTTTGGTGGCCACCTTTCCTGTCCCCTCTGCCTTGCTTTATTTTTTCGACTTCAGGTGTAGTCAGCCGACGAAGCCACGCTCTGCTGGAGCAGAAGTACTGCCAGGGCTGGAGTTTCTCCTTCATCACTAGTGGGCCCCAGATTATGGAGCAGTGCTTGATACAGAGGCCAACCAAGAGCTATTCCATGGAAAAGGAAGTTTTTGGTGAAGGAGTTTGTTGGTGAGGATTCTCATTGGGAGAGAGAGTACAGTTTGCATTTGTTGTCCCATGGGGCTCACTCTTCTTGTGCCCACACACTGTCCACTGTAAATTGCTCACTGCTTGTAAAGTTAAGATGGAGAATGTTTGGTTCTGAAGTTTGTGCCTAGGAAGGGCTGTGCTCACCTGCTGTTTAACCTCTGACACTCCTTCTGTCACAGTCGTCTCAGAGGTGAAGTGTTTGTGCTTCACATTCATCATTTCTGAACCAGTCATTTTTGTGCTTCCAGAATACTCCATCTCTAGAGCATGTTCCTAGCATGGTGTTTGACATCTCATCACCTTTGTAAATTAGGTGTGTGGTATTGGTTTTTCTTTTGAGACAGGGTGTCATATAATCCTAACTGGCCTTGAATTTGCTGTGTAGCAGAGGAAGGTCTTGAACTCCTGACCCTCCTGCTTCTACTTTCCCAGTGTTAGGATGACAAGTGTCTGATTGAAGTGATGCTGGGAATGGAGCCCTGGGCTTAGCATACTGGACTAGCGCCCAGCCTCTAAGCATCAGCCATGCTGCTTGTGTGTTTTGAGGCATTGAAAGTCACCCTATAGTTATGAGCTCCCTTGGACTGTGGCTCATGTCTTTCCAGGCCTAGATCCCAAGTCCCTGCCTTCATCCATTTCATATCTCTCTGCCCTGGGCTGTCCTGTCTCTGGCATTCTGAGGTAGTAGCTGTTTAACATGACTGGGCATTCAGAATCATCTTCCCCATCCCCCAGATCCCAGCCCGCTTCAGTTTGATTTCCATCCAGTATGGTGCAGGGTAGCCCCAGATCTCTAGATCCCTGGGTCCTTGAACCACCAAGGGCAGACCAGGTTGCAGAGCTCTACTCTGTACCGTTCAGGTGAGGTGCACCTTGCTCATATGTAAGGAACCATCCTCAGTTGTGATCCTGCTCTGTATTCTGAATGCTCTCGTTGCCATGGTGATCTCATGGCAGGACCAGCAGCTCTCATGGCCCTTCGAACTTCTAGCTTATGACTTTGAGAAATCCCCTTGCGCTGCTTCTCTCCTGGGAGAGAGACAGCCTGGAACCAAGATCTCCCACCCTCAATCTGTGTTCTGTTTCGGGAGTCCCTCAACACTGGACAGAAGGAGGGTGCTGAAGACAGTTTTGCCTGTGCTGGAGGAAGGGAGATAGCACAGAAGAGCAGGATTCCAGATACAGTGGCTTCTAGCTATTCAGTGGTCAGCTGAGGTCCTGCTGGGTTGTGTATGTGCATAATAGGAACTGAGAACACATTGGACTGCACAGGCTGTCCTTTACATTTTAGGCTTAGCACCACAGTAGTTTGTTTAAGTGGATGATAGTAGCACATCCTGTCTTCTATCTCCTGCCCCAGGGCCATGATTTCCTAAAATTCTTCCATACATAGCGCCACCTTAGGAGTGGGAGTAGCTGCAGAGTTATCAGATAGGTTCAAGTTTGTGTGTGTGGGGGGGGTGGGGGTGGGGGTGGGGGGATGGTAGGTACAGGCTCTACCCTAGAAGCAAACCAGGCTAGTAGTGACTTCACTGTGTCCTGAACTGAGGCCTCAGTTTTCCCACTCACAAAATGGGAATGCAGATCATGGTCTCCATCCCATGGTGCTGTAAGCCTTGATGAGTCTCTGCCTTCAATAGTGAATGCTCACTGGTACCTTTTTTCCCACCCTGGACTACCCTGGGCAATTCGGAGGCTCAGTGGGGGATGAGAGAGGGAGGGAAGAAAAGAATGAAAAGTGTTGGGGGTATGGTCTTGTGTTCCATCTACAATTTTACATGGATGAATGGAAGGGAGGAGGTTGAGTGAGTCGGAGTTGTGGTGTCTCTACTCCATTGACAGGACCCTGGCTGAGTGGCTGATGGGAGCCCAGGAGGTACATATCTGTCCTCTGAATCCTATCTGCCTGTCATTCTATGACTTTGTAGCTCAGGGTTTTTCAGCCTGGGCACTTTTGACATCTAGGGTAGGCTTCTTGGTTGTCGAGGATGCTGCCCTAGGTATTACAGGTCCCTATAGCCAGGTGTCCTGTCTTTGTGGCCTCAGGTGTCACCTGTGACCCTTTAGAGTTGGGCTTGGTTCCTGGCCTCTCTTTACCTGTCGTGTCCTATACTTAACCTTTAGGTCAAGAGAAGAGCACAGGCCTGTGTGCTGACATAGATGGGTGACAAGTGGTCCTGGTGTGTCTTTGGAACAGGCCTTGACTCTGCTTCTCTAGCAGAGGTGGAATGGTGGCAGAGGGGTTTCATGACAGTTGGGCTGCAGAACCTTTACTCTCTGAAGAAAAGTGTTGGTGTGTCAGGAGCCACTTGAACTGCTCCGTTCAGCTTTTGGCTTGAGAGGGAGTTGGAGTGAGTGGGGAGGCAGTTGAGCTTGGAGAACCCAGGCCTGTAGTCCCAGCACTTGGGAGGCTCAAGTTCAGGCTACCCTAGGCTACAATCCATAGTGATTTCAAGGCTAGCCTGGACAGTTAGCAAGACCCTGTCTCAAAATTTAAAACAGGAAAGAAAGAACAATGCCTGGAGCTAGGTGGGGGGGTACACACCTTTAATCCCAGAACTGTGGAGCAAAGGCAGGCAAATCTCAGTTTGAGGCAGGCCTGGTATACAGATCAAGTTCCGGGACATTCAGGGAATACACTGAAAAATCCTATCATGAACATCCCCCCCCCATCCCCCAAATAAAAAAAAGAAAGAATCAGGGACAGGAGTGGAAGGGAGTTCAATTCAGGCACTGGGCCTCATGATGCAGGAGGTGCTTGCTTTTCACCACTCCAGGTTAGTGGCAGTGGCGTGTCTGTCATTAGACCTTTGTTTCTGCGTTCTCTGCACAGGATTCTTCCTGGGGTCCCTTCAGTGTGGTGGACAGAAGCTTGTAGTTTAGGGTGCTGGAACCCCCTGCTAGCACACACTGTAACCCACTCTCCCACTCCTTCCACTGTTCTCTTGGTGTGCAGTGCCCTCTCAGCACTAGCTCCATGCGGAAGCTACTCTCCCTTTTCTTAGGAGCTCATTGAAATACAAGCCACCAGCTAAACCACTTTCTCAGAGATGATTCCAGAGGCCCAGGGCATCCAGAGAGTTTAAAAATCTCCAGGAAGGCAGAGTGGAACACCATAGGCAGAAGTTATCACTTTACCTGGGCCACAGTGAAGGAACTGCTGCCGCCCAATAAGGCTTCTGCGTGTGTTTTTAATGAGGAATTTGCCTGAGATTCTGCAATTGCAGGGAAAGCAGCAGGTTTCAGACTTATCTTGAAAATGAAGATCTGGTCTGGACCAACTTGCACATTTGGGATTTGCTGGGGCTGGGGGACAATTGCTATCCCTTCTCTAGAGAGACTGTGCCGCTGGACACCTCAGTGCCTACTGTGCTTCTCTGTGCTAGCATGGCCATTGCCTCCCTTCCACCCAGCCAAGACTGCTGTATGCTGGTTGAGTGTTTTCCTTAACTTCCCAAGGGTCTGTAGTAACTGTGGAGGACTATGTCTGTCCTTGTCACGGCATCACTCAGAAGCTTCGCTGTGCCCATGGCCTGAGGACCATTGCAGGGCTGCAACCTCATAATGACCTCAGCAAGCTCCTGCCTGGTAGCTGGAATGACAGGCCTGTGCCTGTGGGCCCAGATACTTTGTTTGTTTGTTTTTAGAGACAGTTTCTCTTTGTAGCTCTGGCTATCCTGGAACTCACTTTGTAGACCAGGCTGGCCTTGAACTGAAAGACCTTCTGTCTCTGGATTGCTAAGATTAAAGGTGTGCACCACCACTTTTTAAAGATAAACACACACACACACACACACACACACACACACACACACCCTCACCCTCTCTGGCTGGGGTGTGACTCTGGTGAGCATTTGTTTAACAGGTGCAAAGGCCCTGGGATACCACAAACTAGGTCAGCTCTTACTCTTTCTTGGTGTCCTTGCCCCAGATAAATCTTAGACATTTCTCCTGGCTCCTTTCTCACAGGGTAAGGGTCTTAGCAATCATTGCCCCTGTCATTGAAGGTAATTACAGCCTTGAGTCATATGCTGGCATGGCAGTGAGTCCTACTGCCAAAAAGCTTGAGAGCCAGGAAGGAGCCTGGGTTTGTGCATTGTCTGCAACTCAGGGCATTTTGCGTGGGTCCAGCCAGCAGCCTCCTGTCTCATATCAGTTCCTGCATCTGGAAGCTGGGCAGGAAGAAGAGTCTGTGGTGGGTTTTGGGACAGAGCTGTTCTAAGTGACGGCCCCTGAAGAGTGTGGGGAATACATGTTGGTCCTGCTGGCTGCAGATCAAGATGTTCGTGTTCTCTGTGCTATATTCTGGCAAAATGGGGCTATCATTGGGCTAGTGTAGGATGATTGGTGATTTTTGTGGCCCCTTCTCCCAGGGCATCAGCCATATGCACTCATCCTTTGTCACTAAAGGAATCAGCAGGTTAGGGGAGACCTGAGCACCCTGGAGATCTGCCCTGTGTCCAGAAGCTAGGCTCTATTGGGTGATGCCATCTGCCCCAGTCAAGTGTGATTAGGTGCCTAGTATGGGCAAGGGACCTGACCTTTCTTCCCATGATGTTAAGATGGGGTTGCTGATCTTGCGTGTGCTAGATCTTGGGGTTGGTGGCTCTCTGGTCCTGTGATTTGTGAGTGGTGTTCCTCCCCATTCCTCATTTGCCATGCCCAGTAAGTGCTGTGGGCAGCCCCTCATGCCAGTGAGTTGATGGAGTCACACCCCATGAAGGGCAGCTGCCTGCCAGCCAAGTGTGAGGTAGCCTGCCCTCCTTTTCAGTACCATAGCTGCTGGCATTTCTGTTAGTGTTGGGTGACAGGCAGAATGTCATAAGTGCAGCCCCTCCCACCTCTTGGCATTGGCCACCACAGTGCCTTCTGTATTCTAGGCTCAAGTGACTTCTGTGAGAATGTCCCCCTCTATGCATGTAGCTGCTCAATGTTGGCTTGGTTCTGGCTTCTCTAGTTAGCTGAGACCTCATCCCTACTGCTGACCTGGGGCCTGGCACCTTCAGGTTCTCAGCTCATCTTGTCTTCCCTCACAATCTGCCTCAAGGACCTCTGGGATTGCCAGTCACCAAGCATTGCTTCAAGCATATCATTGTTGGTCACCTGAAGGCTAGCAGCTGTCTTTTTGTGCATGACCCATGCTTCCAGATGGCCTCAGTGATTTGTCGTGTGGTCTTGGATGTGATTGCAGTGACAGGAACTGACGGTGCCTTGGAGCCTGCAGTGGGTCATTGTGCCCTTAACCACTTGAACACAGCTCTTACTTACCTTCCCTGTTTCGGGGTCACCAGGATCCCCATGGCTGAGGCCTTGAATGCACCCACACCCCCACCGCCAATCCCAGGCAGCCGCCCAGCGATGTGTGTTCTGGGACCTCAGATTTCCTTCCAGCTGGGCTACTTTCTCCACCAGCCTTTCCTCGCTTTCACTTCACTATGTCCATATCGGGCCACACAGGACACTTTCCTGTGTTTGTTACACTGAGGGACTCTCTATATCACTTCCCTTTTATGAGCTCACTGGGGTTTTGCCAAACTTAGTGTGAGCGGGGCTCCTCCTGGGCTGTGGGGACAGCAGAATGGAGGAGGCAGCAGATGTGGCCTGTCCTTCTCGGGAGCTGATCCAATGGGTGTGGTCTCCCTCACTTCAGAGATTGGTCTTTAGCTGCTGTTGGTAGTATTGAGGAGTAGGGCATTCCTGTAGCCAAGGCCTCCTTGGCCTGTGCTATGCCTCCTGGACACTCAGTAGTGTGACACTAAATACCTGGCCACAGTAGGAAAGGGGCATTAAATAGGAGTGAGAATGACAGGTGCTTTATGTGTCAGCTACAGATGGAGTGCTGTTTTCACTGTTGCAGGAACTGGGCACAGGGTGAAATAGTGTAGAAAACGCAAATGGCGTGCTTACCCAAGCAGAGCCTCCTCCAATGCCTCTATCAGGCCAGCTAGGACCTTCCAGAGAAGTGTCACAGGAAGATGCTTCCAGGTGCCACACTGTTGGTCAGGGCCAGGAAGTCTGAGACACATAGGCAGAGGCCTCCTCATTCCCTACCATGGAGCTCACAGGGGACCAGTGATGACAAGTGGAGACTTGTACTGCAAGGGTTTGCCTCTGTCCAGTGCAGACTGTTCTCACAGCAACTGACAGCTGGCATTTGTCACTGTCTTTACTGGATGAAAGTGGCTGACTCAGGGCCCAGGGTGCAGGAGGAATATTTACCAGTGTTGTTCTTGGATAAGGCAATGGAGGTGCCTTGCTGACATGTGCTGAGCCCTTTGGTGTCTGATCAGCTGTAATGGCTATCTGGCAAGTGAGGCAGCATCAGGAGGCAGGTATGAGATACAAGATCCTTCTGCCCTTCTGCCTATCTTTGCCCTGCTTTGGTGGACCCAGGTCCCAAAGTTCTTCCCAGGTGTTTGTCCTCTAGGGGGTTAGGTGACAGCTGTTTTGTTCATATGCTCAGGTGAGGCTCAGGCAACTGCCCTGCCGCCTCTTCTGCAGTGTGTTGGTCGTGAGTTGCACCTGAGTGTGAGCAGCAGGTACAGATGAGCCCATGAAGCCAGCAGCTGGTTTGCTGTAAGGGCTGTGCCTGTAATGTCTGTGAAGCTCTGTGTGGGGCAGAGAATCTAAGGCTCACTCCTGTCCCCAGCCTCGGGATTTCTGTTGTACCTGCACCCTCCTCTCCTGTCTTGGCCTCTGTCCACCCTTTCTGTGCTGCCCTGGAGAGGAGAGGAGCCTGCACCGTCACCCACTTTAGTTCTGGAACTCAAAATTTAATAGATATCTGTGAGGTTGCATGGGGTCATATTTAATAAGTGGTAGATCTCTCTCTCTCTCACTCTCTCTGTTCCTTTCCTTCTAAGTTTAATTACATGTGTGGGTTGGCATACATGACTATAGTGTTGGTGGAGCCCAGAAGAAGAACACGTCAGGTGCTCTGGTAGGGTGCTGGGAACCAAACCCAGGTCTTCTGCAGGAACAGGAGCTGTGTTCAGCTGCTGAGTGGCTCTCTAGCACCTTCTGTTTTTGTTTGTACTTAGGACAACCTTTAGGACAGGTCTTCTACCATGTGGGTTCCACAGTCCAGTTAATTTTTGTGGTTGGCACCAAGGATCTCACCCTGCTGAGCCATCTCACCAACCCTGTTTGTTTCTGAGGTAGTCTCATGTATCATGTAGTCATCTTGAACTTCTGATCCTTCTGCCTCTACCTCCCCAGTGCTAGTTAGGGGTGCAGGTGTGTGTGCCATTACATGTGGTTTCTTCCTTGTTGGGGATGCTGGGTGGGTGGTCTACTCATGGAGCCACGTGCCCTGCTTAGAGTGGGTGGATTTTAGGTATCATACTTTGGTTGACCTGCTGGCTGCAGACCTTTTAAGAACTTGTCTTGGTATCCCTGTGCTGATGCAAGTTGAGGCCACTGTCTGCATGTTGGCCTCAGGAGTGAGCCATTGTGCAAGGCAGCCTGCCCATCCTCCTAATGGGTCTCATGCCCTAGTAACTTGGAAGCATGGTGGCTTTAGGTCTCTGCCACACCTAGGGCCATGGTGACTGCAGATGCAAGAGAGGAAGGTCTGGATGGTTCCAAGTGAGAACTAGGCCAAGCTGGATCTGGTCTGCATTGATGTCACCTGTCTGGCTGCTTCTGTCCCTAGCTGAAAGTGCCTCCGGGTTCTCTACAGCTGTTCTTATCTGATGCTGTTCTCTGCAGCTTATCTGATCTTTATAGGACACGTGCTCATCATACTGAGGGGCTGTGTTGGGCCTGCCTCTGAGGAAAGGCTGCAGTCCCATGCTGGTTTCAGTAGCAGCAGGTACCATTTACTGGCCTGACCAACATCTGAGGCTGGTCAGCCCCACATAGGACCTAGGGACTGAGGCTCCAGGGCATCCACTCTGTAGTTACCCTGTAAGGTCCCAGTAGTTGACAGGTGGCTGGACAGTCCTAACAGAAAATGAGTGTCTCTTCATAGTCCCAGCCATATATTTATAAGTAGTGTCCCCTGGACTGAGGGACTATCCTCAGCAACCCTAGAGCCAGGGTTGGGTGGAATGAGACCAAGATAGACAAAGTGCTGGCTTCTTAGACATCTCACTAATGCTGGGTGCAGAGACAGAGCTACAGATGGGCACTGGCCCAGACATGCTGACAGGGCTCTGGGGAACTGGCACATACTCTGTGTGATGGGCTCCTCCTTTGCCCAGTCTCGCTTCTTTCAGACCACAGGGACATCCTCCCAACTGTCCACCATAGGGACATCCTTCCTGCTGTCCACACAGAGACGTCCTACCCACTGTCCACCACATGGACTTCCTCCCCAGTGTCCACCACAGGAACATCCCTCCCACTGTCCGCCACAGAAATGTTTTTCCCACAGTCCACCACAGGTATATTCTTACGACCATCCACCACAGAGACGTCTACCCAACTGGCCACCACAGGGATGTTTTCCCCACTGTCCACCACAGGGACATCCTCCTGTGTACCAGAAGGACGTCCTTACCACTCTGCATCACAGGGTGGTCCTCACCAATGTCCAGCACCGTGACATCATTCCCACTGTTCACCACAGGGATTTCCTCCTCACTGTCCACCAGAGAAATGTCCTCCCCACTGTCCACCCCAGAAATGTATTAATTTGTATTAGCTGTGGCTACAGGAGGCATGAGCCTGGTGTGTTATTTTCTGTTGGTGCTTGGATGTCACCTTGGGCTATAAGGCGGATGAACACAGGTGTCACAGGAGCCACGGGGTGGTGGGGACTGAGGTAGTAAGAGTGACACTGTCAGCAGGCTGCATGTTTTAAGTTCTGTGGTCCAGGTGAAGTTTGGTGTCCTGCTTCTCCAGGAGTGGGTTTAGTGAGTGGGTGGTGTCTGTCTGTGTGGTCATGACCTTGATGCTTCTGCCCCTCAAGCCTGCTCTTAAATGGTTACCCTATGGTCTTTTCCTCCCTGTCTCCTCTCCACATGTGCTGAGTGTGGATGAGTGCACATCTGCCATCTCAGGCACTGTGGCTGTTTTTGGCATCCTGCCTCATAAGTGCCCAGGCTCCTTCCTACTCAACCTCGGGGCCATATGGTCTAATGGGAGTTAGCACGGCCACAAAGGCACTGCTGCTCAGGTCCTGTTAACCAGTACCTCTGGAAGCCAGGTTGGTTGGGTTTCTAGGGGAGCTGTCGAGAGAGCAGGAGTGTGAGGACCAGCTGCTTGCCACTCAGGCAGGTGGTGTACACCTTTAATCCCAGAACTTGGGAGGCCTCTCTGTAATTGTGGCTCGTCTACGTAGTGAGGCCCAGTCTCAAAAACAAAATAATAACAACAAAACCAACTTGGTACCCAGCTTTTAGGCAGGAGTCCTATGGTGTTCTGGTGTTTTGCACCCTGCAGGTCCTTGCACCCCTGTCCAGAACTCAGTACTGTGCTTGTAAAAAAGGACAGGACTGTGCCACTGGGGTGCTCCCTGATGCGTCCTCTGAGCAGCTTGGTGTCCTATGAACTGCTTTGTGATTTGTTTGTGTGTGCGTGGCATAGATGAGTGTTGTCGGCTCCCGTGGGCACTCATTGGCGTACTACACTAGGGCATCTAGCTGACCAGAAACAAAGGAGTCATGGTGACCTTTCACATGCAGTGTTCAGCAAACATTGATGTTTCTTTTTTCAGAAAAGCCTGCTGTCGCACCGTCCGTCTTTGTGTTTCAGAAGGACAAAGGGCAGAAGGTAAGGGGCCACTACGCATTCTGCATACATACCTTCCTCCAACTTTCTCTACCACCTAATAAGCCATTGAAGGCCAGGCTGACGGGGCCTCTGAACTTTACTTTGAACCAGAACATCAGCTTGTGACATGGTCTCAGGTCCCAGTACTGTGTTTTAGAATTGTCTCCCTATCCTGGGAAAGCCAGGGCAGAAGGACTGAGAAGGGGAGGGACTTGGGAAGGAGATAGGTTGGTGAATTCTACACTAGCAAGTATTGTGCACATTTTAGGGTACATGGAGCGTATACTTAGCACACAGCCCTCATTCTGTTCCAAGCACCCCAGGAGAGTGTCTTAGGGGACTGTGTTCCAGCCAGTATATGTCACTGCATCTGGAATAATCTCCTGGTTACTGTTCCTGCCCCTCCTCCCTGTCTATGGAGCTGACTCTTCCCTCTTGCAGGGCATATTGCCCCAGAGGTCATGTGCTGCATGTCTAGGGGAGGCCATGTTTGGCCCTTGCTAGGTGTGGAGAGGAAACAGCCTAGAATGAATGCTACTGTCTTCTTGACTGTCTTTCTTTTTTTTTTTTTTCTTTTTTGGTTTTTTGAGACAGGGTTTCTCTGTGTAGTCCTGGCTGTCCTGGAACTCACTCTGTAGACCAGGCTGGCCTCGAACTCAGAAATCCGCCAGCCTCTGCCTCCCAGATGCTGGGATTAAAGGCGTGCGCCACCACCGCCCGGCTTGACTGTCTTTCTTAAGGCCATCATTTGTCCCCTCCTGGACACATTAGAAGACAGTGGCTTCTGGTGCCAGGGCTCCCAACCTGTGTAAATCCTGTGCATTTGCATCCTGTTAGGAAGCTGGCAGTATTTGGCATCTGGGTAATCAGCTAGGGGCTGCTGCTGGCCAGATGGTCGCCACTACTGTTGTGTGTGTGTGTGTGTGTGTGTGTGTGTGTGTGTGTGTGTGTGTGTACACGTACGCACGCACATGGATATAAATGTGCATACTTAGCCTTGCAGAGGAAGCTCCCAGTGGGAACTGCAACAAGCCTGCCAGCAGGGTACAGTTTTGAGGGGGATGCTAAGGGTCTGGCTAGGTGTGAGCACACCCACCAAGTGTCACAGACCTTGGGGGTCATATGAGATCACTGGTTTGGGCTCAGCTTCTTCAAAATGTCCACATGACTGGCCTTTCTCAATGGCTTTGATGCTTCCAAGAGTGCCACCCGTTCTTACCAAACTCCTGGGCTTACCAAAGTGCTGTTTCTTCAGTGTGACCACCAGGCAGAAGTGATAGGTGCAGGCTAGCCTGGGCTACACAGTGAAGGCCTGGCTCTTTTATTACTTTGTATGCAAGCATGTCTGTACCGCATGTGTGCAGGTGCCTGTGGAGGCCAGAAGAGGGTGCTGGTTTCCAGGACGGGATGGAGTTAGAGGTGGTTGTGAGCCGTCTGATGTGATGCTGCTGTTACATACAACATGCCTTCCTGTGAATCCCTGTGTTAATTGAGTTACTGAAGGAATGAGTCTTTACTAGAGCTAGTCTGGCTCCAGCTACTGCCCAAAGAGGAGTGTGGCTTGGATAGAGACGTCCTAAGTTATAGCTTAGCTCATCCTTTCCACATAGGATGCCACCTCTTTCACTTTGGGTTTCAAAGGTTATTACACTTTGAACAATTTAAACAGAGACAGGAGACTGAAAGTCTGGGCATGTGGACAGATTTGCCGGAATTATTTCTTCAGTACACCGGGTTGTTACCGAGGTCATCTTGCCTGCCTTATGGAATTTTGTTCTTCTCCAGAAGACCCACGGGCTTTGGAGATGCCAGGACTTAGCTTTGACTGTGGCTGCCTGTCAGAGGTGTGTTCCTGGGGATAGCTATGAGTTTTGAACAAATAGTGCTCACAACCTAGCATGGTGTCTGCTAGTCTCTATCAGTCCTGGCCAGCTACTACTTATCTCTGGGGTTTGGGGAAACCACCTCTTAGCTTCTTAGTTTCTCTTCTGATTTAATGTCTTCGAAGCAAACTTATTGCCAAATTTTTATGGCAGCAGCTCTGTTGCTATGAGTCTCTTCTGCCTCACTGGGAGACAAACCCCAGACCTCTCTGCAAGGAGAGTCAGTGTTCTTGGCCCCTGGGTCAAAACCCTGTCTGTCAAGCAAACAGGCAATATCACCGATAAAGAGTGTGAGACCACTGTCCCTCTGTCCCCAGACAGGACTAGCCAGTCTTCTCTCAGGAGTCTGTCTCCCTCTTCCTCTGTTGATTTTGTTGTTATATTTTCAGTTTTATTTTGAAAATTCTAAAATCCTCAGAAAGACAATACTAAGGCTGGTCATGGTAGTACATACCCTTTAATCTTTGCATCAGGAGGCAGAGGCTGGTGGATCTCTGTGAGTTTGAGGCCAGTCAGGGTTGCATAGTGAAACTCCAGTGTGTGTGTGTGCCCAGAAGGACTGCAAGATTTGGGCCAGGTTGGGCTACTCGGTCTATGTAAAGCTGTACTAGAGAGCAGTGCAGGGTTGGAAAAGAGCAAGTGGCTCGGTTGCCAGCCAGGAGCTGTTCCTTCCCATGACAGGTGCATCAGCAGCTGTGCAGTGTTGAGTGGCTAGTTGTCTTTGTAGCCCAGGGCCACGGGTTTCCACCTCCTGCTGCTGTCTGACTAGGAGTCTACCCACTCCTGTTTATTTTATTGGTGTTTGTTCCTGTCATTGGTTTTTAGTGCTGAGACCATTGGCTTGTGTGCATCCTAGCATCAGACCAGGTCCCCAGTCTAAGCTTTTGCTTACTTGCTTACTTATTAGTTCCTAGTAATTATTTTTGTTTAGAGACAGGGCCTCGCTGTATAGTCCCGGCTGACCTATAACTTGCTGTGTAGAGCCTGCTGTCCTGAACTCTTGTCTGCTTCTGAGATCTGTCTACTTCTGACACTGTCTCCCAAGTGCTGGGGTTAAAGGTGTGCACAACCATGCCTAGTTTATTTATTAATTTTTTGAAAAGATTTACTTATCTTACGTATATATGAGTATAATGTAGCTGTCTTCAGACACACCAGAAGAGGGCATTGGATTCCATTTACAGATGGTTGTGAACCACCGTGTGGTAGTTGGGAATTAAATTTAGGACTTCTGGAAGAGCAGTCAGTGCTCTTAAACTTTGAACCATCTTTCCAGCCCCTTATTTATTAATTTTTGAGTTAGAAATCTCATGTTTGGTGTTAGAGAGTCTCATAACCAGGTAGTGGCGGTGCATACCTTTAATCCCAGCACTTGGGAGGCAGAGGCAGATGGATCTCTGTGAGTTTGAGTCCAGCCTGGTCTACAGTGATTTCCAGGACAGCCAGGGCTACACAGAGAAACCTTGTCTTGAAAAAAACAACAGCAAAAACAGTCTCGTGTCTACTGGCTGAGCTAGCTGGGTGGTCATTGTTTCTAGTCATTTATTTTAGGCGTATGGGTGTTTTGCCTGCACACATATTACACCCCGTGCTTGACTGGTATTCAAGCAGGTCAGAACAGGGTGTTGAGTCCTTTGGAACTAGAATTTCAGACAGCTGTGGACTGCTATGTATGTGCTGAGAATTAAACCCGGGGCCTTCAAGAATACCAGTTTTCTTTGAGTCCGCTCTAGCCTTTGGATCATTATTTTTAAGGCAGAGTCTTTTATAGCTCAGTCTGTCCTTAAGCTCGCTGTGTGACCCAGGCCAGCCTTGATCTCCTGTCCCCTTGCCTTTACCTCCTGAGTGGGAAGCTGGCGTGGGAACTAGGGGTGGAACCCAGGACCTTCTACACTTGAGGCAAATGCTCTACATGGAGCCACAGGCCAGATTGTTTTGTTTTATTTTATTTTGAGATAGTCTTGATCTGTAGCTCAGGCTGGGGTTCATACTTCTAAGTGCTGAGATGACAGGTGTGCACCCCTACAGACTCCAGACCTTAGGCACCTGAAGACTGGTGGCTAGATTGCCAGCACAGGGTTCTCTTACCCGTCTCTGTTCCTATGTCCTAGGGATGCTCTCTGTGTGCTGTGGGTATGAGGCCATTGCTCTGTGTGTCTTTGAGGTAGCTGCTTCTCCTTCTCTGTGCTTGCTGTATTTTATCAGTGACAGGATGCAGCTGTCAGTTTTCCCTCAGCAATAGCTCTCAGAAATCTATGCTGCTCGGTCCCATCACTGGCTTTGGACATCTGGTCCTCCCTGGGCAGGTGACAGGCCGTCCCCTGCACCTGTGCCCATTGTTCATATGGTACCTGGACCATTTGGCTTTTTAGTGTGGTTGCCCCTGGGGATGACAGGGCCAGAATTGGGTAGCAGACTGGCATTGAGTTCAGTAGTGGAAGACAGAGGCAGGGCACTCTTTCCTCCTTGTCTTTGCTCCTGGTTCCTGAAAGCTCACTGTATACTCTCCATGTGACTCTAGTCAGCTAATCCTGGCTCCCTCCCGCTCCCAACAAGGGGTTAAATTTCACTCTAAGGGTAGTGGTAGGTGCTGGTGGCTAGGGAGCTGATGGTGTCCCTTGATGAGACCTAGGCAAGAAGTGACCTGTATAGAAACTTTGTAAGCTCTCTCCGCTCCTCTGGGCCAGGGTCTCACTACATAGCCCAGGCTTGCCTGGATCTCGAGGTCCTCCTGCCTCTGCCTGCCGAGTGCTGGGATCGCAGGCTTGTTCCACTTACAGCCGGCCTTGAAGGAACTTTGATGGAGCCGTTTCTTTCCACAGGGCTCTGCGTTTGTTGTATTTTCTTTTGATGGGGGTCATGTTTCAAAGTAGCACCCATGCCTCGTCTGGTGACACAGTCCTGCGTCCCAGCCACCCGGGAGGCTGAGACAAGAGGGCCCCTGGATCACAGGACTCAAGGTGACCTGGGCATCAAGACTCAAATCACAGTACAGCCCTGTGGGCAAGTCACACCCTTGAGATATTTCCTTCCTCTCTGGCAGACAGCCACAGCCATTTTAGTTGTGGGCTGAGAACAACTGGTGGACAGTGCCATGGGGTTTGGGGCCCTGGACCACTGCGGCAGGACATCACCTCTGAGAAAGAGTCAGGGCCACAGGTGCTCGGCCTAGAGGCCCGTAGAGCTCCCAGGTCTACTGCAAAGGCTGCTGGATGTTAACTTTTGCATCCTTTACCCTTTTCCAAATAAGCCCACACCCACACACCCAGGGTGTGTGGGGTGAGCCTGGGAAAACTGGAGGCCAAAAATCTGTGGGTGTCTTGGCACTCCTGTCACTGACATGTCCACTGACAGCACTTTAGTGTCTGGCTGTGGTGGCTGAGAGCAGCAGCGCGCCATTGTTCTGAAAGGAAGCTCAGACTCTACTTGCCCAAGAGCCCTATGCAGAAAGGCAGAGGTAGGGACAGGGCCCTTCCCCTTCTAGTGGCCTGCTTGTCCCCAGGGGCCACACCACATACAACCCTGACACTTATCCCTCACCCTTCCCCACAGTGTGGCCTTTTGTGTACATTGAAGGAAAATTGTCTTTTTTGCCCCCCAGTCCTCCACAGAGCACAGAGACTTGCCGGAGTCGGGAGAGGAGCCTCGGGGGGAGGCCGAGGCGCCCCGCCTTGATGCAGGGTACCCCGAAACCACTGGGGAGCATGCCTTAGACCCTTCTGCCCCTGCTAGCGCTTCCACCAGCTCTCCTCCGCCCCCTGCTCCTGCAGCCCAGCCTCCTTGTGTGCGAGAACTGGCAGGGGTAAGTGCCCACAGCCCACCCTGCACTCCGTTCCCTGGCCTACGTTCCTGTCTCAGCCCCAAGACCATCTGAGGCATCTGGGAGGGGCAGCAAGCACTTACTTGGCCTACTTTAGTTATGCCACTGACAGACAGAGTGACCAAGCCCCTTCTTGTCTCTACACAGTGAGTGATGGGGTCTGCTTCCTGGGAGATGGGAGGGGCCCCAAGAGGAACTGGGCAGCACTGCCTTCCAGGTCCTTCCTGGCCTCACCGGCTTCCTCCCACTTCTCTCCTGAATCTGAGTGGCAAAGTTCAGGGTCTTAGGAACCCAGGAGCTCTGGAGACTCTGAGCTTGGGCTGAAGTGAAGCAGGAAGGGGGAAGCACCGGTCCATCTCCAGCACAGGTAGAAGGCCTCAGTGGCAGGAAATGCCTCTGCTTTACTGCTAGATAAGTGAGGGCTATGGAGGTGGGTGCTCAGTGGATTAAGAACATTTTCTGTGAAACCAGGAAAGCCTGAGCTCAAACATAAAGAGCTCAGACATAAATGTCTGGCACCTACATAAAGAGCCAGACATGGTGTGTGTTGATAGCATGGCCAAGCTCTGCCTGCATCCTCTGTAGGCCTGAGTGGTCCCTTCCTTCCCACCAGCCCCAGTTCCCAACACTGGGTCATGTAGGAGAAGCTTTGCCCAGGGTGAGGCTGGGGTCCTGCCCTGTCATTTGTCCATTCAGGCTGTGAGGGGAAAGAAGTAAAATTTGTATGGTGTGCCAGGGGCTGTGGGAGATTCCTCTTCTGTACTGCAGAAGAGTAGGGTGACAACAAAAGCCACATGAATCAGGGTGCTCTGTCTCTGCTCTGGATGGAGAATCCTTGTGAACTGCATCCAGAAATCTCTTGCCTGTGTGCAGAGGCTCTGACTGAGAGAATAGCCTGGTTGAGTGCAAGGCTCTGCAGGTGTTGGCTTCCAGGCTGAGCCACAGGGCAAGGCCATCTTAAAGCTCTCACAACAGTAGCTGTCCTCCTGTGTGGCAAACTGGGCCCACAAAGCCTGGTGCCTTGATTCTTGTCAGCTCTAAGCCTGAGCAATATACTCCCCTGCCCCCATGATGAGCCAGGGAAAGAGGCCTCCAGATAAGGGGAGCTGGAGGTCACCCCAACCCCTGCTTCATAGTAGCTGGAGCAGCACCAAGTGGTAACTTGGTGACAGCGCTAAGCCACCAGGCCAGCAGAGGGCTCTCAGTGGGGAGGCTGGGCTGTCTGCCAAAAATAGTCTTGTGGCTGGTGCATTGCACAGATGTACCGTAATTTGGGTGAATTGGGCTGTAGATCCAGTTGGGTGGAATCTGATCCTGGGGACACCAGGCTGAAGTCACTAGTCCTGTGCTGCAGAGTGGGCTTTTATCTTGCTTTGCCCTAAGTTTCCGTTCAGGGAGCCACTTGGCTGCCCAGAGAGCTGCTCCATCTCCCCAGTCTGTCTGTACTCCATGCCACACTTCCAGGGTGGGTGTCTAGGGTGAACCTCTGTGATGTGCGCTTGCCCACCATGAGCCTGTGAGCAGCCTGCTGTCCTGGAGGTTGTGCATAGACCATGCTGTGCAGCACCCCATGTGCACCTGAGCCCCTGCATTGCCACAGCTCTTGGGGTGATGCCAGCCTTGAGGATGACTTCTCTTTCTGTATTTATTTAATATATATAATTAATAAAATGTATATATAAGTTTTAGTTGCACATACATGTGTGGGAGATGTGCGTGTGAGTTCTGTGGCCAGCAGGCCAGATGCTCCTGGAACTGCGGGTGCAGGTGGTTGCAGAAGATGGACGAGTGCTCTTGACCACTGCACCTTCTCTCCAGCCCTCAGGGAGGCCTCTTTGCTGTGTCAGCCGGCCATCCCATAGCACCCAGAAGTAGAAGGTCAGCCGGCCATTCCATAGCACCCAGAAGTAGAAGTAGCTGTGTGTGTCTTTCTCATCCCAGTGCTTCTGCCAAAATCAGCTAGGTTCATACTTTGTTTTGGAATTTTTTTGAGGCAGGATCTTGTGTAGCTCAGGCTGGCTTTGAACTCCTGATCTTGCTTCCACCTCCTACCTCTGGTTCCTGTGCTTCTTGCTGGGCAGAACTGAGCCAGTCCTAAGCTGTGGGTGAGGATCAGTTTCTGAGCCTCCTCCATCTAAGCCAAAGATCCACTGGAATGCTGGCCTGGCCTTTCTCCTTGGTTCCTTGGTTAGTGAGGTAGATACCTCAGGCAACCTGTGTCTCTCGGTGTATCATCTTGGAGCCTTTGTCCTTGAAGCAGTGGGACTATTTCCTTTCCTGGGAAACTTTCGCCCCCACATGCACTCCCAGTGAAGTCCCACATGGACCCTAAGAACCTGCTCCCTGATGCAGCTGAGCAGCAACAAGAAGGCTATGACAGGTGAGGGTGGCTGGGGCTGTGTTGACGGCAGCCGTGGAGCCAAGGTGGTTGGAATTCTCTTATCCAACAGACCTTCTCCTTCTGCCTTCTGTGTTGCCAGAGCCAGTGGTCACCTTAAAAGCAGCAGCCTCCTTCTACTCAGTCCATACTGAAGACTTACTACAGGTGGTGGTTTCCTCCAGAGGAGCCTTGTGTGTGTCTCCTCAGGCTGGCAGCCCTTCCATGGTCTTTTGGGCAGCTTCTCAGAGGCTTGGTTCCAAGCCAGACCAAGGAGCAGCTGAGCCTCGTGGGGCAGTTTTAGATCAGATATTACCCCAAGTGCTGCAGAGCCACCGAGCCCTGGGCTCAGGACCCTTTCCCCGATGTCCTCTGCAACCCCCAAGAGATCTAACATCATGTGGAAGGCAGAGCCTGGGTTTGTCCCAGTGACAAGATCTCTGGGTGGGAGTGGGGACCTGTCTGGGGACCATCACTGGTCCTGTTCTGCGAGTGAGAGAACAGTCCCAGGAAGCAGAGTGTGGGCTTACTTCTCTTGACACAGACCCAAGCTGTGAGCTTGTGCTGAGGAAAGCACCTAGGTCAGAGTGCTAGTCTGTTAGAGATTCACTGTGTGTCACTGAGTAAATGTCTACCCTCTCTGGGCTCACTGCTGCAGGCTCCAGCCCACTGCCTGTTTGCACAGTTTCCTGAGCTGAGCCAGTGTTTACATTGTTACAGGATTATAAGCAAAAGTGAGGAGATGCGACCTGTGAGCCAAAAGCTCTGGCTTTCTGGCCATTTATGGGAAAAATGGGCCAGGGTCCACAGTGGGAGGGTCTCTGCTGGTGTTCTTTGGGTTTATTGATTGCATGGGTTCTTTGCAGATTCTTGAAGGCAGTATCCCTCATTTGGTTCAGCCTGAGCTTGAAGCACTTTAGTACTGTAGGGAAATGAGGTCTCTGCCTTCCTAAATGGCCAGGGTCCACCAGGAGCGCGGGTCCACCGTTGGCCTTTGCTTCTGGCTTCGGGGTCTGAAGGATAACAGTACTAAGTGTGGACACAAGCTGGGACTGTGCTGGGAAGGAGCCGAGCTCCCAGGCTGGAACCGGACGGCCATGGAGCCTCTCTCTAGTTGGATAGAGTCCTGGCAGCCTGGCACACCTCTGAGCACTTTGGCCCAGGCATCAGCTTGCTTGTGCTGGAACTGACAGCCTAGAAGCAGGTGTGCATATATGCTATAGATTCTTCCAGGGTGAGCATAGGAGCCAGGATGCCCTGGTTCCCAGACGTCCACACTGATATGGGCCTTGCTGGTGGTCATGCTAATGCCCTAGGCAGGCCAGAAAGGGTTGTGCTGTCTGTGGGGATGGTGGCCAATGGGTCATTGGACTTGACCTATGTAGGGCCATCCTTAGCCCCTGGCAGGCACAGGGCCGTTGGGAGCACAAGTTTGGAACACTTGGGGCCTATCACAGCTCTGCTCTCATTGCAGAGATCTGCTGGCAGCTCCAGTCCCGAAGCCGGAGAAGGTAAGGAAGTCTTTAGAACATGAGCCAGATTCTGGAAGCAAACCTGAACACTACGTGACTCCACCCACTCTGTGTCTAGATTCTGACCATGAGGATGGGAACTACTGCCCTCCTGTCAAGCGTGAGCGGACATCCTCTCTAACGCACTCAGGTAAGCAACACCCTCCTGAGCCAGGTGGAGCCAGCCCCAATAGTGATACCTAGGCCCCCACCTAGGCTAAGGAAAGCTGACACATTTGCCCTCAGGTGGAGTTGGGAGGTTCCCTGTCAAGCCCTGTGGGTACATTACTGGTGAATCTGACTGTCTTTGCAAGGACGTGGTGTTGGTGTGAACTGGACAGACAGTATTCTCACCCACTAGGCACCGTGTACACACTTACGCCCAGCCAGGGGGCATTCATCTGTGTGCCCAGCTCGGGCAGTGTGGTTAGAGTGGGGGAGCACTGTTCACATGGATGCCAGCCTCCAGGCTTTAGTTAGTGCAGGAGTGAGGCTGGGTCTAGGCTGAGAGATTCTGAGGATGCTCAGTTAGAGGTAGGCACACATAGGTACCCTTCAGGTTAGGAGTGATGGCACTGAAGAGCAAGACCATACAGTATCCTGGCCTCTGCTGGCTCTGGCTCTGGTCTTGGTGGTCCATCCTGGGCAGCAGGTATCACTAATGCTTTGTCAAGGAGGTTTCCCTCCTTGTCTTCACTCCATGTCTAGGCATTGCAGTCCCTTTCACAGCTATACTCCACCTTGATTTAAAGGCCCCATGCCAGCTTGTGGGTGTGTAGAGGAGGCACAAGGGGTCCCCAGCCTTGTTGGCCTGCCCGCCTTTGCTCTGTGTGTGTCCGTAGCATGTTCGTGTGTGGGAACCAGAGCAAGGCCTCAGATCGTGTCCTTGATCATCCTCCCCATCCCCTCTCCCCTCTGCTTCTCTCTGTTTTGCTTTCTCGAGACAGGGCCTCTACCCAGACCAGAAGCTCACAGTTGGGTCTAGGCTGTCTGCCCAAGCAAGCTCAGGATCCATCCGATGCCTCTGTTGGTTTTTTATGTGAATACTTGAGATGTGAACTCAGGGCCTTAAACTTGCAGAGCAGGTGCTCTCCCTACTCAGCCATCTCCCCAGCCTGCTGTGATGATTTGGAGTCTGCAGGACTGAATTTCTCTGAGGACAGTCTTCAGGCCTGGGGCTATCTTTAGGGTGACTTGGTTTCTTAGGGCACAGTTTCTGTCCTGTCTCTGTTGTTCCCATCTATCCATCCTTCAATGTGTGTTTTCCCAGCATTGATATGCTCTGCTCTGTGTAGGAGGCTTTCCTTGTTTGCCCCACTACTCTTGTCCCACCAGTGACTCCCAGAGCCTTCCCTCCCTGCATCTTGTTCTCAGGTCTTTTAGTAGGGTAGATGTGAGTTCAGATCTCCTGACCTGATGGTTTCTGGGCTGTCACAAATCTGTGTTTGATGCTGGGATATTGACAATCTGAGGAGTGTTCCTGGTCATTTTCTGTTTTGTCCCCACAGGGAAATTGCTCACCATTCCATCTCAGTCCTGGAACCTTTCTTCTCTTTCGGAGTATAGCCTCTAAAACTAGGATCTTGATGCTCAGAGCACTCTCCTTGGCCTCTGCTGGCCCATAGGGTGTATCCCTGTTCTATAGAGCCAGCACTGGTAGGGTTCTTTAGTGCCCTAGCCCTTCTTCCTGACATTAAGAACCCTGGTTTCAGTCAGGTGAGGAGACACACATCTGTCATCTCAGTGCTTGGGAGGTGGAGGCGGGAAGATCAGGAGTTCAAAGTCACCTTTAGCTACACAGCGAGCTTGAGAAAGAAACCTGGCTCTACTCGTCATCCTCAGGTCATGCCATTCTGGCCAGCTATGTTCTTGCCCAGTGCCCAGTCATGCCAGCTACTGCTCTGGGAGCTTTGTCAGCCTCAGGCCAGCTCGGCTCATCTCTAGTGTATTCCCAATTAAGCAGGGAGTAATCTCCCCCTCACCCAATCATTCGTTCCCTTTCTGCCTCTTTGGTGGCATATACTCAGCAGCCAACTGTAGGCGGGTGAAGCCTGGGTTCCCTAGGTCCTGGGTTATGTCACATGCACTGTTAGCAAAGTGAGTCTTTACAAGATCTGAGAAGAGCCCAAGGTGTGTGTCTCTATGGATGGGGCTGGGGACAGAACTCTTAACCTTGGCTGCCCACTTAGTGTTAACAGGGAGGCTTGCCTTCTGTCTTGTCTGTCCCATCTGGTCACAGTAGGGCCCTGCTAGATTTCTGCATGCCATCACAATGGCTAGGCTTTGGGTCCCACATTGGTGCAGGTGAATGGCTACAGTCCCTGTGGCCAGCTGTGTTGTCCTCAAGTCTTTGATTTTTGGAGACAGGGTTTCTCTGTGTAGCCTTGGCTGTCTGGCCTCAAACTCACAGAGATCTACCTGCCTCTGCCTCCCAAGTGCTGGGATCAAAGGCATGCGCCACCACCACACGGCTTACCCTCAAATCTTAAAGGTTGTATTAGGGTTACTTCTGTAGAGAATGGGACCCTGACAGACCTCCTATGACCAAGACACAGGCGCCTAAAGCCAGCCTTTGGAGCCTCTGGTTATAGTTTATGAACTTGATCTTAGGTTTGAAAAGTGTGGTCCAGCACTACCCCCTGAAGGCACCTCTCTCCCACTCCATGGCTGACTCCAGTGGCTGCTTTGTCACATGCCTTGTGTGGTTAGTGGACTTAGCTCTTTATTCCCAGGGTTTGAGTGCTGCTCTGACTGGGTGTCCCCTGGGCTTTCCAGTGTGATCAGTTTCCTGTCGGAGCCCATGTGACAAGATGCTGGAGTGGCTTTAGTGCTGTCAACTACAAATAAACCCTGTCCCCATGAGCTAGCAGCCTCCTCCGTCCTCAGCTGTGGGCATCATGGATCTGCCTCCTGTCTCCCACTTGTGGATATTTCCTACCCACGGATCCTGCGCCATGGGAGCTTCTCTTCACTTAAGACTTTGCCTCTTGTATGTGTGTGTGCGTGCACGTGTTGGGGGGTGCTAGTGTGCTCACCTGTGCCTGTGCACGTGGTGCCCAGAGGTCAGTGCCAACGTTCATTACTCTGTCTTCCTTTCCGAGGCAAGGTCTCGCTGATTTGGCTGGGCCTGCTGGCCAGAGAGCTCCAGGACTGTGAGCACATGGTGCGTCTGCTGTGCTGTGCACTGGGGACTGGACTCGGGCTCATATGCTTGCACAGCAGGCCCTTTACCTGCCGAGCCAGCTCCTCGGCTCTGTGCTTGAGGGTTTTCTGCTGTTGACCTTTGCCCATGGGTTTTTTTATTCTTTGCTTCCATCAGGAGGGTTGTGCACATGGGAATGGGGTTTACTTCTGTCTGCTTGATGGCTGAACCACCGAGACTGTCTGTGACCTTTGCATTTTCTCACACCTTCCTCCTGTCCTGGATCACATTAGACTAGCTGTCTGTCACCAGGATGCAGACTCACACTAGGTTCCCAACTGTGCCTGCAGATCCAGCTCTACCTTCTAGCTAGCTCTTGTGAGTGGCCGGCAGAGCTGGCACTAAGTAACAGGCATGTCTTGGAGGCAGGTTCTACCTGGGACCTGTGGTCATTAGCGTACATGTCCTCTATTGTAGGCCTGCCCAGTAGTGCCATCACTCCCATTCCTGGGAGGAATGACCCAGGTCCTAGCAGTTATGTCATCCTGTCTCAGCATCTTCATCCTCCAGGTCCCCTGTGCTGGCCTTGCCACAGAACCATACTCTAACATGGACCTCCTACTTTCCTGTTGTAGCCTGGACCATTCTCTGGGGTCCTAGGCCCACTGTGCATCTGTTTTGCTGTGCTCCTGCCTCCATAGGCTGAGGTCAGCTGTGTCTTGTGCTTGCAGAGGAGAAGAGCAGCGGCTTCCGGCTGAAGCCCCCAACACTCATCCACGGTCAGGCACCCAGTGCAGGTGGGTGACATTTCCAGGCCTTTGCCTGGCTTCAGGACCTTTGCTGTAGGCCCCGTCTGGGACTGACATGGAGGCAGCCCTGGGAAATTGCTCAGACCTTTGGGAGGAGGATATTCCTCCCTGAGAACTCATGTAACCTTGTACCAGTCCTGGCCATTTTCCTTTGCATCATGCAAGATCTGGGAGGCACAGTGCAAAGGAAGACCTGGACCTTGACACAGGTCTCAGTGGCAGGTATTTGTCACTATAAAGTGTTGGTGTTGAGTATGGCCTCCCTTGCACAACCAACCACTGGAGCTGACGTGCTCTAGAGCAGCAGGGTCGAGGTTCCTAGAATCCACTGTGTTCCAGGTCTGCCCAGCCAGAAACCCAGGGAACAGCAGCGTGGTGTGCTCCGTCCAGCTGTGCTGCAGGCCCCACAGCCCAAGGTGCTGTCACAGACAGGTAAGGACCGAGTCATAGTCTGAAGTACAGAGGCAAGAGAACCCTTTGGTTTAGCCCCGTCCTGAGGGGACCCTCCATAGAAGAGTAGGGTACTACCAAGGTTTTCTGTGTCCCCAGGTCTCTGGTCAACTCCCCAAGCTACCCTGCAAGGGTTCCCATACAAAAGTTCCCAGCCTCGCTGCTGGGTTTTGGTCTTGTTACTCACAACTCAGAAGTAGCCCAGCCACCTGGGACCTGGTTAGTCTCATGCTGATTAATCACCCAAAATTTGTTTGGGTCCATTATTCAGAGTCCACCTGATAGAGCCATAGTATACTCAAAGATAGACCCTCAAAGATTACGGTTTATTTTGACTTGATTTGGGGGCCAGTAGGATGGGCCTGGCATGTTAGGGCAATTGTCAATTTTGTCCTGGTTTAGTTGGATTTTTGTGACTCAGGATCTCCCTGTGCAGCCAGCCTAGGCTCCTCTTGAACTCACTTTGTCTTCCTTCTCATGGGATAGTGGGCACACAGCACTGTTGCAGCTGCCTTCTGGCTTTGTGACTGTGAGGTACTGGAGGTTGGGTGCCGACCCCACACACAGGCCGGCCTCTCCTTTAATTGCATGGAGCAGTCTACGATAGGTTCTCTTTTGCTGCACATTTTCTGGGAGTCCTGCTTCTGAGCACACTGGAAGGCAGTGGTTGTTCACATCTTTGGGTGTGTGTCTTTGTGTAGTATTGAGGCTGAATCCCAGGCCTGAGCATCCTAAGCTGTACATCAACAGTGTCTTCTAGAATAAAGGCAGCAGCTTCTTATGTCTGAGTTGGGGGCTTTTGTTTGTTTTTAGTCTAAGAATATATGGCTTTTTTTTCTCCTTTTTTCTTTTTTAATGTAGCCCTGGTTGACCTTGAATTTGCTATCTAGATCTGTCTTGTAGTGATCCACCTGCCTCTGCCTCCCAAGTGTTGAGATTAAAAGCCCTCATTGCTGCACACCGCCCAGGATGAATGAACTTCAGAGTCTAGCAGCTTGGCTTGCTGCTGAAGGGTTGGGGGGCACCTGTCCATTCTCTCTTTCCCTTTTGCAGTACCCAGTAGTGGCACCAATGGGGTCAGTATGCCAGCAGACTGCACCGGGCCAGCCACGTCTGCCTCACCAGAAAACCTCACACAGAGGAGTCCTTCTGAGTCTGCCGAGGGGACACACACACTTGAGGTTGGTTGGTCATGGGGCTGGCCAGGGTGGGCTGCAGTGCTGGTCCTCCCTACACCACACCAGGAACTGAGAGCCTAGCTAGTGGAGACCTGGTTGGTTGATAGACTGTCAGTCACTGTCAGGATGGGTCCCACAGCCAGAGTCCGTGAACAACTTTTGTTACTATGTCTCCATGACAGGGTCCTGCCACTACCCCACAGAGTCACAGATGAACCCTCAGAATGACTGGTGCTGGGGCAGTCAGCCCTGAAAAGCTTGCTTAAGAAAGAAGAGGTGCTATCAGACCCCAGGATTAAGGATAGGGGCAGTATGCCAGCAGCAGCTGGATGAGAGGTTTAATAGGGACCCCACTTCCCAGGCTGTGTAATCACAGCCATAATGATGTATCTGTTCTCACCTAGAAAATACCCATCCCACCTCAGCACCCCGAATTGGGGCAGGAATAGCTTCCAGCCTGCGTCTTAAGAGTGTGTCTTGAGACTGAGAAGGGAAATCAGGTGCAGGGTTTCAGCCAGGCTATGTTGGCATCTAGCTCCACCACACAGCGTCTACTTGAGTCACACTTTGCAGTTTCTACACTTGCCTCCACAGTGCAACTCCTTCCATCCTTCAGCTTGGGACCCTCTGCTCCACCTCCTCACTAGCAGGCTGGGTTCTTAAGAGTCCAGCTTTAATCTAACTCTCAATTCTGTCTCTGTGGCACCCATTCGAGCCCAAGGTTGGACATTCCAGATGTAAGCCTCACTCCCAGGCTGTCCTAGAATGGACAGGATCACCATACTCATTATTTCTGATCATGTAGCAAGAGTAGGCAAGACCCTTACTTTTTTAGCTATTCCTGATTCACGATGCTGACACCTCGTAGCTGACCAGTAATGCTAAGCTTAGTGAAGATGGAGTGGGATTATGGCTAGGAGACAGAGCCACCTGGTGGCATACATGTCAGACAGGGGCTTCTGGAACTCTTTGAACCCTGAGTCTTGGATTCCCCATGCTGGTAGAAACCTTTGCAGAGCCGTGTCAGGCCAGGGGCTGGTTCTCAGTGGAGGACAGTGCACACGAGTCACAATGCCCATGTGGGCACAGGGCCATGAGAGTTAGAATGGAGCCAGATGTGGAGGGTGTCAAGCAACTAGAAACACTTAAACTTTTAACAGCCTAGGAGAGAACTCAGAACTGTCCCACCCTTCCCTACACTGCAAGTTGCTGTCACAGACGTACGTGTTGGAGCTTCTCTACCCCACCTTCCTTGTGCAGCTAGGATATTTTATTCAAAGTCTCTTTATCCTGGCCACATGGGTGATCGAGTCCCTGTACTCAGAAGAGTCACACTTGTGAGAAGAAAGCATTTAGAAGGGCCAGTGAGGGCTCAGTGAATTAAAAAATGCTTCTTTCCAAATCTGAGGACTTAGGTTGGATCCCAGGGATTCACATGGTGAATCCTTCAAACTAGTCCAGGGGGTGGTTCTTTGTTTTCTGTACATGCACACATTTGCATGTATATACACAGATAAGTGTAATTTAGGGGGAAACAAAAATGTAAGCATGTATAAAACACTAAGTACAGGAGGCTGTGAGGTAGACGTGAGAATGGCCTGTGGGGATCTCACATCTGTGACCAGTGCACCATTTCCTCTAGTGACTGTCATGGGCTCATCTGATCTGCCGCTGTGTCTGCCGTCAGCCGTTTGTAGTTTACATCCCGAGTGCTTATTCTCTTGTCTGATGGACCCTTGGTCCTGGGTCTGGGTCTGTTGGCACCAAAGTGTGTGATGTGCCCTGTTCCCTCTGGAGGTTCCAAGAACAGGTTCTTCTTGGAAGTGTCTTCTGAGTACTGGCAGACTTCTGTGATATTCACAGTCTGCCTCATCTCCACCTGGTACTTCTCTGGACCAAAAGCCAGTCTGCCTCTAAGAGGGATGCTCTTGGGTCTTGAGCTCTCCACGAGGCCATTCTACCTTGCCATCCAGCTGGAAACATCTCTTCCCTCAGCTCCACTGAGGCAAGGGACTGCTGGTGTTAACCAGCTGCTAGGCCTAGTATCATCTCAAACCCTCAGATCCCTGGGCCCACATCACAGGTCTGGGGTTCAGGCCTTCCTCTAATGGTGCCGACCCCAAGAGAGTCTGTCATAGCTTCCAGTAAAGTATGAGTGTGGCTTGTCCGACGCCAGGCTCCTGAGCACTCCGTTGTCATGTTGATATTTTTTTTTCTTATAGGAGAAGGTACCTCAGAAAACCCCACATGGTACCTCAGAGGAGGGGCATTGTGAAGAGGAGCAGGCGGCCCCACAGGCCTTTGTGTTTGGACAGAACTTGAGAGACAGAGTGAAGGTGTGTAGCCTGGTGGGTGCCGGGCGATGGAATAAGTGTGGCCTTGGATGCCTGTGACAGTCAAATATTCCCAGAAACAAACGTCCATTGCCAGGGCCCACGTCCCACTGAGAATCCCTCCCCTTTTTGGGATAGTGTCTCATGTGGCCCAAGCTAGCCTCAAATTCACTATGTAACCAAGGATGAACAGAACTCTTGATCCTCGAGTCTAGGGATTTCAGGTTACTTGAGAACATCTTTCTAATAGCTAAACTAAAATAATGATTGAGTGACTGGTTTCATGTGGGTTTTATTTTGAGATAGGATCTCATATAGTCCTGGCTGGCTTTGAACTCACTGTGTGGCTGTGGATGACTTTGGACTCCAGATCCTCCATCCTCAGCTTTCTGATGCTGGGTGTTAGGGTCCGAGTTGTCTATTACCAGACGTGACTTGTGTGGTGCTGGACTTGGAACCCAAAGCTCAAGCATGCTGGGTGAGCCTCAAGTATACAAATTCTTGTGCTGTGAGCTGGGGCCTTGGCTCAAACAGCCCCTCCCCCAGCCGCAGCAGCCAGGGCTACAAGTGCCAGCCACCACAGAGTCATCAGCACATCAGGTCGGTCCTGAACCTGAGTCAGATGCCTGCAGTATTTGAGAATATGGGCTGGGGCTGGAGAGATGGCTCAGAGGTTAGGAGCACTGACTGCTCTGCCAGAGGTCCTGAGTTCAATTCCCAGCAACCACATGATGGCTCACAACCATCTATAATAGGATTTGATGCCCTCTTCTGGTGTCTGAAGGTGTCTTCAGACACCTACAGTGTATTCATATGCATAAAATAAATAGAGACAGAGACAGAATATATGAATGAATATGGTCTGGGCGGTCTAGACACCCAGCTTCTCCTTTTCCAGCTTCAGGCTGCCAGGAACCCCCTTAGACAGAGTCAGGGCCTCTTTTTGCTTATGAGTGCCACCAAGATAGTGGAGCAGCAGACATGGAGGGGACTGGGGTGCTGCTCAGCACTCTGCAGAGCCCAGGACGCCCTCAGAGTGATCCAGCCTTTACCTGTAGATCCTCTTGCCTTGGCCTCCTGAAGTGCTGTGATGTCAGGTGTGTGGGCCCACACTAGACTCTTGTCTCTTTGAAACAAGGTCTTACTGTGCAGCCCAGGCTAGCCTGATCTCACAGAGAGTGAGTTCTGTCTCTCAGTGTTGAGATTAAAGGCATGTACCACCATGTCCAGCTTGTCTTTGTGTCTTAACTGCTGTATCAAGTGCAGCCATACTGGTGGCAGCTTCACCCCATATTGCAGTCCATTTACACAACTAATCTTGGTAAGCACTTGTCAGACAGGTCACATGAGTGACCTGCTTCCCTGTGTCGCTGCAGTTAATGAATGAGAATGCCAGTGTGGCAGATGTGGACAGTGCCACACATCTCAGCTCAGAGACGCCCACTGCAACCAACTACTTCCTGCAGTACATCAGTTCCAGGTGAGTGCACTGTGCTGTGCAGGTGGGGTCTCCTATACCACCAGGACCCTCCATCTGCAGAAGCAGAGGGGTTTCTGGGGAGCCAGCCTGTGTGCTGGTATGCTAGGAGGGAGGCAGACTCGCTGTGGTGTGTGGTTCCCCTTTACTGCATGTGCCTCTGGGGTGCACCTCGCGCCACACTGATGGTGCCACTCCTCTCCAGCGCAGACAACTCGACTCACAGTGCTGACACTTCCACCAAGTTTGTGTTTGGCCAGAACATGAGTGAGCGCGTCTTGGTGAGTAGCCCCGGCGCAGTGACCTCGTGCCTGTTCCCACTCGCCACACAGCATGTGGCTGGCATGCTGTCTCCTGTCCAGTCAGATAGGACACTCAGGTGCAGGAATGAGAGACAGACTAGCTCCACTCATTAAAGGCTTTCTCACAGAGCTGTCAGGGCTGACATCACCCTTCCTGTCTTTATTGTCCACTGACATAGGCTTTCCTGTGGCCTAAGCCAGTTGTGGCACTCAAAGCTACACCACTTAGTCAGATGCCCTGTGTCTCTGTCCATGGAGCCAGCTATGGCTGCCACATCTGCAGTCAGGCAGCCCGGAGAGCAGGCATGTGTGCATTCTCTTAGCCATGCTGCAGCTTCTTCCTGTTGGTCTGCTACAGGGTGGCTTCTCAGAACTACCCAAGATTGCTACACACAGGTGGCAGTCTTGTGGCCTTGAGAGGCTGGGCCTGACTGGGAATGGAATGGCTGTTGAGGATAGGCCCTGCAGGGCACAGGAGTCAGGCCTCCAGGAAGTGCTGAGCGGCCATCCCTGCTGGGCCTCTCGCTCTGTCCTCAGCACCCACAGCAGCTCCGCACTGGCACGCTTGTTTCCTCAGAGCCCCCCAAAGCTGAACGAAGCCAATTCAGACACCAGCAGGGAGACTACACATGCCCAGTCAGGGTCTGAGTCATCATCCCAGGAGGCCGCCCCCAAGAAAGGTAGGAACAGCCCTGCATGCACCCCAGGGGAGACTCCTGATTTCCAGCTAGGGACAGCCGTGCCTGTAATAGACCTTAGAGATTGGCCTGAGGTGTCCATTATGGGTAGTGGGTGGCCATGCTCTGCTGACCATAACAGGGCTCCCCAGGTCCCCGGGGGATCAGGCCTGCCCTGCTGATTTGTGCTTTCTTTTTTCTTGGTTCCCCACTGCTGTGCAGAGTCCCTAGCTGAGTCAGCTGCTGCCTATACCAAGGCTACAGCATGGACGTGTTTGTTGGAGAAGGTGGAGGTCATTACGGGGGAGGAGGCAGAGAGCAATGTGCTGCAGGTGAGACCAAACACAGGGGATACTAAGGCAGGGGGACTGTCAGGAATTAAGGCCAGACTCTGCTATATAGCAAGACCCTGTTTTCAACATAATGAAGCTAGGTGTGTTGGTGCACACCTTTAACCCCAGAAATGGGAGACAAAGGCATGCAGATCTCTGTGAATTTGAAGCCAGCCTGATCTACAGAGTTCTAGGCCAGTGAGGAACTTTTTTGTCTAGAGGAAACAAAACAACAACCAAAAAGTGTGTCGCACAACCACTGTCACAACTTACCCCCTGAATAAGGCCCTGCCTCAATAAACTAGCACTCCAGTACCTACAAGGCTTCATCATATCCAACTTCCCAGTGTTGGAAATGTCTTATTATGGTATTCCATGAAGTTTTATGTCTGTTATTGTCACTGGGCATAGTGTCCTTAAGTCTCTGCTGAGGCATGTGAGCATGGCGTCTGTTCCTAGCTGAGGAATACTCTAAAGGGAATGCCTGGTGTCTGTGAGCTGAGACTTGGCCTCTGTCTGCTTCCAGATTCTTTTAAGCTGTGTGACACGTGCTTGCTTTCTGGGTGGGCAGTGGGAGGGACTGCAAGGCCGTTAGCTGCCAGCACTATGGTGTGTTCTCCAGAGTCACCCTTGTTTACATACTTGGGCTGGGTGAATGGCTCCAGGTAGAGCCTAGTGTGCAGGAGCCCTGGGCTCCACTCCCAGCACCACAGAAACTAAAACCTACAATAGATGACTGGGACAAAGACAGCAACAAAGGTGGCCACTGTCCTCAGTGTCCTGGCCTTAGTCTATGGACCTAGTATGCAGGTGGGGTAGTCAGACAAACCAGCCTCACTGGTAACTCTGAGCTTGAAGTGGGACCCGTGCTTTGTGGGGTGCAGAGGGCATGGGTACCCCCAACCTAGTCACTGACCCCATGTGTTACAGATCCAGTGTAAGCTGTTTGTGTTTGACAAGACCTCACAGTCATGGGTGGAGCGTGGACGGGGACTTCTCAGGCTCAATGACATGGCGTCAACCGATGATGGCACATTACAGTCCCGGCTAGGTGAGCTCTGGGGAAGGACAGACCCTCCCAGAGGTGGGCTTGGGTCACAACCAAAGGCAGAGGGATCGGTGAGCCCCGCACCTGCTCACTCTGGCCTGGGCCTGCTGCCCTCCACACTGGTTTCCCGATCAAGTGTCTTTAGTGTTGTTTTTGTACAGCTTGGAAGGAGGTGGGGGCAGGAGGAGTGTCAGCCTGGGCTTCGGAGCTGTCCCTCCTGTTTGACAGGGGGACTTCATGTGAAAATGGTCTTTTGTAGCCCAGGCTGTCCTAGTCCACTATGAGCCTGCCATGTCCTTCCCATTTGGTTACATTCCCCTTAAAAGTTAAGCCCAGAAGTTGGGAAGCTGAGGCAGGAGGACTGATAAGAGTTTAAGGCAGCCCAGGCTGCTGAGATCCTACCTCAGTAAAGAGAAGTGAGAAAAGAGAAAGTTAAATGTCAGCAGCACTGGCTGAGGGCGCCTGTGTGGCCTCCTCCCTGTGGACAGACAGAGGAGCTGTGGGTCTCCTATCCATAGCAGACGGCAAACCAGGGGCAGGTTAGGACTTGCCTCATGCATGTGATAGCCCCAGGCTTGGTCCTTAGGTGGGATGGAGCAGTCTCCATCTCAGTGAACCCTACCTGCCCTGTTGCAGGCTAGCCTCTTCCCCAAGGGCATATCTCCCCTGCCCCTTGCAGACGTGGGCTGCAGGTTGGGGCAGGTGTCGCTAAGCAGCTCCCTTGCTGCAGTGATGCGGACCCAGGGCAGCCTGCGGCTCATCCTGAACACGAAGCTGTGGGCACAGATGCAGATGGATAAGGCCAGTGAAAAGAGCATCCGCATCACGGCCACAGATGCCGAGGACCAGGGCGTCAAGGTTTTCCTGATCTCGGTGAGCTTGAGGGAAGACGGGGGTGGCATACTGGCTCAGCGCTGAAGACTGCTGATGTCTTCAGTGGGCAGGCCAGGACACAAACCTCCCCTGGGTAGTTCCTGATAGCTGTGCACACACCCTGCTGTCCTCTCTAATTAGACATCATGTGTGGAGGGTTAACAGACCCCAGACCTCGTCGTCCTACCTAATTCTCCAAAGGGTATCTTGTTGGTAGTCTCTTGTCAGAGAAGTCAGCTGACCAGGTCACTGTGGCCTAGTGACAGGCCAGGGCCTACATGTGTGGACACTGCCCAGTGTGGCTGGTAGCTACACACTGCCACTTCACACCCTGCCTCCGCAGGCCAGCTCCAAAGACACAGGCCAACTATATGCTGCACTGCACCACCGCATCCTGGCTCTGCGTAGCCGGGCTGAACAGGAACAGGAGGCCAAGGTGCCTCCACCTGAGCCAGGAGCCACCCGGGCCACCGAGGAGGAAGACAGTGATGAGGATGCTGTGCTGGCTCCCTCAGGTGTCACAGGGGCCGGTGAGCACCATGGGACCAGTGGGCGGGACCCCAGCTGGTCTTGCTGACTATGTGCTGGGACTGAGAGACCTGTTCTCCCTATAGGCACAGGTGATGAAGGAGATGGCCAGGCTCCTGGGAGCACATAGCGGCGGAGTCACTGCACTAGGCTGCTGCTTTGTCGTCTGTCTGCTGCCCGTCCCTCCCCGCAGGCCGCGTCATGGTGGTGTCTATTGCCGGGGTGGCCACAGGCTGGATCCAAGTGTCCCCTCTGCAGCAGACGGGGACGCCAGGATGCGGCTTGGGACTCAGACCTCATCATATTGATGAGCAGAAAGAACGTTCCCCACCCTCCTCCGATCGAAATGGCACATTGACACTTGTCACAGCTTCGTGGTGACCATCCCTCCCTGGGCAGCGACAGTGAGAACTCTGGGCTCAGCATTCTGTTGAGTAACCTGCTACCTGCTCAGCTTTCCACTCTGCCAGGTTCACATGGCAGATGCCTCTTGTTCATTTCTGGTGGCTTGGCTCTTGAGGTCAGGGAGAAGCTACACATGGGCTGAGCTGACCTGATGCTCCTATAGGTGGTGCCCAGCCCCCACAGGGGTTCCCTAGGTTTGGGCCTAAGCAAAACCTGTCTGGACGAAGGTGATGGAACCAGGAGGGTTCCTGCCCTCTTGCCTGCCTACCCAAACCACCTGGGTCCCCCTTAACAGGTACCCAGCATAGCACAGCCCTGAGGTGACTGACCATCTAGGGCCCCTGAGAGGCAAATCTGAAAAGGGCCTGTCCCCGGGCAGAAGATGAAGCCCCCACCCATGGACTGTGTGGTTCCACCTCTGGCCAGGCCACTTCCGGGGAGCCAGCAAGGACACCAGAGGCTGCCTAGCAGATGGGTCACACTGCTTCCAGCCTTAGCCAGCCAGTGACAAGTGAATCCAGACGTCACCCATGTGTTTTGGAACATTTATGTAAGATTGTCATATGAAACGTATTTGAGAACTGCATTAAAACTTTTAACTAAAGCCCTAGACTCCTTTGCGCCTGGCAGCCAGTCAGGCTGGATTTGGCCGGGGGGGGGGGGGGGGGGGGGGAGGTGCTGATGGGGTCAGTAATCAATCCAGCCATTGCTAGGCTTGTGGGTGGCCCTGCAAGAGACCTGGTCCAGCTGGTTCTTCAGCCTCCATTCTCACACATCCCCCCTCCTTGTTGTGTCTAGTTGGGGCCCCCTGGGACAGTGGCGGCAGAGGGTGGCAGTCGGATCGAGGAACTAGACTAAGTGCAGTTGTTAGGCGGGTGAGGTAAGCTATGTCAGGCGCCAGGCACTGCTCACCATGGCCACAAACTCTGGGTCTGTATCCACTGAGGCGCTGAGTCCACTGTAGTAGTCTTGGAACTCCTCTAGTGTGACCTGTGGGTGGGCAGGCTGTGAGGGGGAGGGACCCAGGCCAAGGCCCTGCAGGGAGGCACCAGATAAACAC
This sequence comes from Arvicanthis niloticus, assembly GCF_011762505.2. Lineage (NCBI taxonomy): Eukaryota > Metazoa > Chordata > Mammalia > Rodentia > Muridae > Arvicanthis > Arvicanthis niloticus. Next base: position 137,653,298 of record NC_047660.1, read on the forward strand.
ACACCTGCCCATCCTTCTCAAAGGTGTCAAAGTTGTCGAGGAATTGTTGGAGGGCCTCATCCTCTGTCCACTCTCCACTGCACACCTTGGGGTGAGCCCGACCACTGTACACCCCTCTCAGGTCATCTACGGTCACCACACCATCCCCAGTCCGGTCCAGCTTGGCAAAGGCAGCTGCAATGACAGCTTCCCGAGTCTGGGACATGGGTGGCTATAGGAGGGGAACAAGTGACTGATGAGTGCTGGGATCAGCACCCCTCACCAGCCCTCCAGGCACTGAGGCCGGCCTTACCCGTAGTGCCCGTAGGAACTCCTCCAGGTCCAGGGTCCCACTGCCATCACAGTCCCAGCGCCTACATAATGCCTCTGCCTCTGCCTCGTCCATCTCCAGTCCCAGCTGTGCCAGGCCCTGCCTCAGCTCCTTTGCATCCAGGGACCGGCTGCCATCCTTGTCCAGGCGACGGAAAAACCTGGGAATCAAGAGAGTTAGATTGATGGGGACTACCCAGGCCAGAATCTGCTAGGGTTGCTTGGGGGTGAAGGCTCACCTGGCCAGTCCCTGGATGCCCAAGTCCCCTCGGGACAGACACTGGGCCCTCAGCTTCTCCATGATGGTGTTCACGGCGTCCATTATAGATACAAGTGAACAGCTGTGGTGGGACAGAATTCCCAATGAATTTCTGCACCCAGCCAGCCTGGCACAGCTCGGTGACACTGCACAACCCAAGCATAGCTCCCCATACCACTCACCTGGGCTGTCTGTATCTCTGAATCCTGTGGTGGAGCTCCAGGGAGGTCTGTGCGTCCTGCTTGGTACAGCTGTTGCTAGGCAGTATGGCTCTGGGGACTGGGAGGAGCCTGGCTGTAAACCCATGTCAAGCACATTAGCCAGCCAAGGGCAGGGTGAAGTGACTCCCAGACCCACTGTCCACACCTCTGGCCACAGTACTTTCAGGTTTGGCTGGAGAAAAAGCCTTGTTTCCTGTGCCACTCAGCCCCCACTGTCCCACTTTGGACTACATGGGGCAGCCTAGCCAAAAACTAAAAACTGGGGCCTGGTGGCATATGGCTATAATCTGAGCACTCAGATGGAGGGACAAGAGTTCCAAGCTATATGAAACTGCTTCAATGTCAAAAGAAAAATTATCCATGGGTTTGCAGGCCAACCAGCATCATGATTCAGTTAATGAGAAACTGAAGTGACATTTGCTATCCAAATAGATGACGGTCTGTTATGCCTAAATGTTGGGAGTAGAGGAAGATGGCTTGTTTTCAGATTTTGGTGCTGGCAATGGAACCCCGAGCCTTAGCATGCCAGGTGAGTGTCACTAAGCCACACCCGAGGCACCGGCTGCTTTTCTATAATGTAAAATATAATTACTCTTACAGTTGCTGCAGTGAACCCTTTCACAGTGCTGAGGTAGAAACCAGGGTCTCAACCCTTGGCAAGCTAGTCCAGCCTCTAAGCTACAGCCCAAACTATTCCAAGTCTTAACAATAAAATGCAATGCTAGGGGTGTCTTAGCATTACAGCCCCACCTAAGATACTCCAGTGAGGGGCCGGGGCCATGGCCAGGGGTGGAGCCCTGCCTACAATCCCCTAGTGAGGGACTGGGAAGCCTGGGAGGTGTAATTTTCAATATTCCTTTGTCCCCTGAATTGGAAGTAGCCTTGGTTGGGCTTGTATGCAAAGTAGTTTCTCTTCACTTCTTTGGGCTGCGCTTCCATTGTCTCTGGGAATAACTTGAACATGGAGGCTGTAGGGCAGCTAGTTCCAGCTCCCTCTGTAAAGTGTGTATGAAGCCTAGCAGCGCGCTACTCAACAGGGAAAAAAAGTAAGCGTCCAGGCTGAGAAACATCCAGTTTATTCTGGTGCAGACAAGCCCTAGCCTGCCTTCCCCTATACAAATTGCTCCCTTCTCCATCCCCAAGAAAAAGTGGGCCTGTCTCCCATGCTGAGGGTCCCTGTCAGACTCTGGGCAGACTGGATGGCTGGAAGCCCTTCTGACTGGAACAGCCTCTACCTTCTCTCTTGGTGGCTGCTCAAGGACAACTTCCCTGAGCACAGGACAAAACTCAACAGACACTACCTCTGGATGCAAGGGTTTGTGGGGACAAAGGCAATGTACCCTCACTGTGATCTAGGCCCTAGACAGCATAGAAACCAGGACTTAAAAAATAGATTCTCTTAGGGTATCAAAAGGAGACTTGCTACAAAAACACTGTTGTCCCTAGAAACCAGGAAGGGCTCATCAGCTTTCCAGGAGGCTCCTGGCTGAGGCAGGGCCTCCCGGGCTGTGCTAGGCACCGATGGAGACAGAAGACACAATTCCCTGCTTCATAGCCACTGCCTTCCCACTGGAAAGGTGGTCCCAGGATGGGGCTGTGGGTGGTACAAGCTTGTCATACTGGAGATGCTGAAGCAGGAGGATCAAAAGTTCAAAGCCGCCGGGCAGTGGTGGCGCACGCCTTTAATCCCAGCACTTGGGAGGCAGAGGCAGGCGGATTTCTGAGTTCGAGGCCAGCCTGGTCTACAGAGTGAGTTCCAGGACAGCCAGGGCTACACAGAGAAACCCTGTCTCGAAAAAAACCAAACCAAACCAAACCAGTTCAAAGCCAGCCTAAGCTATATGAAAAGTTTAGAGGCCACCCTGGGCTACACAAGACTAAGCTTCAAAAAAACCAATCACAGTACGAGGGAGGCAGTGACCAGCTGGCAGGAATTACTTCAGAGACGCCAGCTGGAAGGCCCCTCCAGAAGGGGGCATTTGAGGGAGACCTGAGTGTGGAGGAACAGAGTGTGTGACCAGGGAAAGACATCGAGGCAGAGGGAACAGATAGTGCAAAGGCTGAGGAACTCTTGGTTGTGGTGTCTCAACCCACCTGTTCTTCCTAGTAGGAAGGGTAGAGCTATGGGAGAGAGATCCAAGGTTAATGATTTGTCTTCTTACACAGAAGCAATGAAACATAAAACAAAGAGGAGATTCTGCTTGGGATGAAGAACGGTTCAGGAGGCACAAGAGTGAGTGAACTGAAAGGGATGGAGGGCTCCCGTCAGCAGGGCATGGTGGCAGTGAGTGAACTGAAAGGGATGGAGGGCTCCCGTCAGCAGGGCATGGTGGCAGTGAGTGAACTGAAAGGGATGGAGGGCTCCCGTCAGCAGGGCATGGTGGCAGTGAGTGAACTGAAAGGGATGGAGGGCTCCCGTCAGCAGGGCATGGTGGCTTACATCTATATTCAAGGTACGTGGAAGGATTCAAGGGTAGCCTGGGTTACAGAGAGAGACCCCATCTCAAGCAAAAATACAAATAAAGTCCCCACAGGTAGGACCTGTCAACCTAGCAGAGATCCACACCACACTCCTGAGACAGGAAGCACCAAACAGGAAACACCAAACAGGAAACAAACAGGACTTCAGACCTGGAGATGAGAGGTCAGTCCCCACCATCTCACTGATGCTGGGACGCCTGGCTCTGTGCTTTATGCGCACATGGTGGAGAATGTTCCACCCACTTGCCTTCTTTTGTTTTTGAAACTATTTAAAATCAGTGGAATGTAGTAGATACTCCAGCACTGGGGGAAACTGTTGTAAATGAGATCTTGACTTTTCACTTGTTTTGATGTTTAGCTAGGAACCTGGTCATGTCTAAAGACCCCTCTAGGACACTGGTGATGTCCAGGACTCTAAGCGTGGTGGAATCCCCAAGGGGCCTTGACCACACATTCTGAGATCTGTCCAGGCAGCTCACACTGTGGTCCCAAACACAGCACACTGCTGGTCATCCTGGCCCTCCTCTTCCCCCATGCTGTTGCCCAGAGGTGGGCCAGGCCCATCAGCAAGTAGCTGGGCTCCATGGCTGTGGATGGTTGGCAAGGGGCCCAGTTCCTCTGCCTCATCCAGGGTGGCCAGCAGTGCGGCCAGGGGTGGTCGCTGTCGAGTGATGTCCTGCAGCAGGTCAGCACGAGGCTGTAGCTGCTGGATCATCTGGTCCCTCTGGTCCACGGCGGCCTGTAGGCTTCGAACTGTCGCCTCAGAGCTCAGCAGCTGCTCTTGGAGGGCAGAAATCTCCCTGGTGAGAGAACCAAATAAGGTGGTTACCTACAGGGGGTAGGGGTGGGGGCATCAACCTGCTCTGGAACCCTCTGAGGCTTCCCATGTCTCCTCCTCCTCTGCTTCTGTGTGCTTGTATATGCATATGCGCACACATGCTACAGCAAACATGAAAGTCACAGTACAATTTGCAAGAGTTGGTTGGCTCCTTCTACCCCATGGAATCAAATTCTTTGTCATTCTTAGTGGCAAGTGAGTGTCTTTACACACAGAGCCACTGATGTCATTGGTAAAGCACCCTCAAGTCTCACAGTACTCTGCCTTGTGGAACAGCTGGCTTCATTTTAACAGCGCTCTCATGTAGCCCAGGATATACTCTTAACTCCCCATGTAGTCGAGGATGTCCCGAACGAACTCCTGATCCTCCAGTCTCAGCTTCCCCAGTGCTGTGATGCCGGGCATTTAGTGCTCTGGGGAATTTTTGCTCTCAGTTCCCAGCCCTTTCCACCCGCCTCCTTCGGGATGTCCGCTGGGCCTCCTCCGGGGCCTCACCGGTCCTTGGCGCGACCCAGCTCGTCTAGGGCCGCACGCAGCTGCTGGTCGTGGTAGGCCAGGCGCTCGGCCTGCGCACGCATCGTGCGCTCCGCCGCCAGCAGCCGCCTCTCCAGCTCCGCGGCGCGCCGGTGTACGGCCGCCAGGTGAGCGTTCGCCTCCCGGATCTGCAGAGGTGGCGGCGCAGACATGGCCCCGGGTCGCCGTGCAGGCTCCACCCCACCCTGCCAGGTCCCGCCCACAACGCAAAAAAGCCCCGCCTCCAAACCCGATTCCTGACGCTCTGCTCACAGGCTGCCGCTGCATTAATTTAAACCTTCTCAAGAGGTCCCGCCTACTCCAAAGTAACGTCAGAGAGACTCGCCCCCGGAGGAAGGCGCGTGCTTCCTCTCGGGCTCTCACTATTGGCCACGTTTCTACTAGGGGGCAGGCTTAAGTGCGGCCACGCCCCGTAGCCAATGCTTAGGTCCCTTTCAGGACCAGCTCCTGAGTCTGGCTACGCCTCCGAGTGCAGCGAAGACTTAGACCGGCGCAGAATGGGCCTGGTCTCCGTCAATTATAATCCTCACGCTACGATTGGTCCTCTTGCCCCGCCTGGCCACGCCCCCAAATAGTTACACGCGGTGCTGATTTCAGATGCGCAGGTACGGCCCCCCTACACAGCCCGGATCCCTGAGTAGCCAGCCACTTTTGCGCTATGTCCCGCCACATCACTGCAGCTCCCGGTAACTAGGTGGAGTTCCGCCTCGTGCTGTAATATCTGCACAGCGATTGTCCTACCTTCTGTCAAGTTCGAGCACTGACCCCGCCTGACAGTGTAATCGCCGTACCGCAGTGGTCGGTCAACCTGTCAATCAATCCCTTGGATGGACGATCAACATTCTCTGTACTAGGAACCTCGTCTTCGCTAGGGCTGGAGGCGTTTTTCTTCATACCTTCGGTTTACCTTCCCAGGAATGACGTCGCAGGTGTCTGTCCAGATTCACTTACGGACTGAGCACTACAGTTTTTTGCTACGTAAAATTTAAGACCTCCGTACAAACACGAGCAATGCGCATGCGCACACGCCATGTTTGTGTCCGCGGCGCTCAATAAAGTTGCGCGCTGAAAACCTCGCGAGAGTTAGCCTAGCCGGTTACCCTTCAGCTCGCCCAGACGCGGTAGGGTCCGCAGAGTGAGCGGGGTAGGCGCAGCCATGGCGAAGCGGTTCTTCGAATCCTACAATGAGGTCCCCGACGGCACCCACTGTCATCGCAAGACCTACATTACCACGGCCTTAGGCGGCCTTTGCGGTGAGCGCGGGCCCGAGGGCGGAGGCAGGCAACAAAAGTCAGAGGGCACGCGGAGGTCCCGGGGCGCCGGGGCGCGTGGCGGTAAAAGTGTCGGAGCTTGAGACTTTTGAGGGGCGTAGACCCGTCAGCCCCTAGGGGCTTTAAAGGTCATAGGTCAATATCGGCGAGCAAAAGCTGGAGAAAACGTGAAGGTCGTTTTAGCATCGTCGGGATTTTTTTAGGGTTAAGGGGTCATCGGGTCATTGGAGTTTTTGAGGTCCTGATTCTCCCATCTCCAGTCTGATCTGTAACTTCTGATCCTCCTGCTTCAGCTGCCCTAAAATGATTTAGTTTTTATTTTACGTTCATGGTGTTTTGCCTGTATGTCTTGTGTGTCCGATCCTCTGGAATTGGAGCTACAGAGAGTTGTGAGCTGCCCGAGTGGGTGCTGGGCATTGAACCCAGGTCATCTGGAAGAACTCTTCCATTTCTCCAGGACTGAGCCCGAGCCATGTCTCCAGCGCTATTTACTATTATTTTGAGACACGAGACACGATCTCCCTATGAAACCCAGGCTGGCTTGGAACTCCATGAACACCTAATTCTGGAAGGTTCCAAATAGGACACACTTGTTTGGAAGGTCAGATATCTTTTGGGGGATGCCGTGGGGTCATTTGGGACTCTTAAGGTGCCCGGCACCCCTGGTTTATTTACTGACTTAATGCTATCCCCCCAAGGCCTCAATCAGTCATGCATTTCCAGTGTGTCCATGGGTCTCACATTCATGAGTCTACCCAAAGCAAGTGCTGTAGGGGTCAGGTGATTGGGGGATTTTAAAATGGACAGAACAAGCCTGGTTGTGGTGGTACATGCCTTTGATCCCAGCACTCCGGACACAAGGCAGGCTGATCTCTGTGAGGCCAGCCTGGTCTACAGAGCAAAGTCCAGACAGCCAGGGCTACACAGAAAAACCCTGTCTCAAAAAAAAAAAAAAAAAAGAGGCAGAGAACATGGGTGTTGATTCAGAGGATGGGGGGGTGTGTGCTTTTGGGGTCAGGCTGGAATCTGTCTTGGGTAGATGTTGAGAGGAAGCGGAGTTGCAGAGGGAGGTGGTGGGCAGTTATGTCTAGTTTGAAAACTCTTCCTTGTATCCTACCTCCTCCGTCCCCAAGCTCCCAGCTTGGCTCCCCTAAGGGGGAAATTGCAGGAAGGCAGTGACCCTGCCTTTCCAGCAGGACCCAGCAACTTGGAGGCATGGTGGAACTCACAGTGAGGTCTTTGTGGTCCTCAGTGGAAGGATGGATGAGTGAATGAACGTGGCTTGTGGCACACAGTGAGTGAGTGAGTGAGTGAGTGAGTGGATGAATTTCTGCCCTGCCAGCTCAGCACTCCATTAGGAGTGGATGGCTCATGGGTGCAGCTGCTCCTGGAGGGTCCCATGCTGCAGGTGGTGCTGAGGCCTGCCTGTGTTTTTGCTGGGCCATGGGAGAATCCTCACAGGGGAGTAGTTAGAGGGTGGAGGGCAGTCGGTCTGGGTTCCGTGACCCCTGGCTTGTTAGTTGTGGTCACCAAAGTCACCCAGGGTTCCAGTGGCCTCACCAGTCCCAATCAAGATTCTCAGTGGCCCTGTGATCAAGTGAGTCCTGCTGGATCTGGGAAAGACATCCCAGCAACCCATTCTCACACCCTGTGTACACAGAAGCCACGCTGATGTTGAGGCAGAGGGATGGTTGGGCTGTGGAGGGAGCTACAAGGCCTTTGAGGCCTCCAGCTCAGCACCCAGCCTCATCTTTGAGGCCCCGCTAGGGTCTTCAGTCTGTGTTGAGACTGAACCTCAAGATCTGTACATGCTCAATGCTCAGATCAGAACTCTAGAGCTCACCAGGAAGGGGGTGTGTGTGTGACATCCCCTGAGGCTAGAGAAGGGTTGAGGGGCCAGACCCACTGCCCTATTATGACCAGCTATGCTGGGCCATCTCAGGCCAGTGGCTCTGCTTTTGTGGGCCGCTTCACCTCCCAGGAAAGGGAGTAACAGCAGAATTCATCCAGCCTGGAGGATGAGGGATAGTGTGGGCCTTGTTGCCCCTGTAGCACCCCGCGTCAGCTGTCCCAGAGAGCTGTGCACGGTGGAGTGGAGCTGCTTGTGCCTGGTCTGGCTTGATTATGGTGCCTGCCCTGCAGCCCACCAAGTCCTGGGCTCCTGGCTCAGCACCCACCTTGGCCTCGACTTGTTGTGTAAACCATGGTGTAAAATATAGTGTCAGGGAGTGGAGGAGATGGAAAAGCTGACTGGCGTGGCAGTGGGGTGAGCGTGGGAGGAATGGAGCCAGCCAGATGTAGGGACACGTCTGGGCCAAGCTGCCGGCACGTGGAAGGAAGGATTGGCATCCTGAGTCCAGTTACTGCCAAGTTGGATTAGGCCGAGGTCCCAGACCCTTGGAAAATATGGCCTTTGATGAGACCAGAGGAGGCACTGTGGCAGCTGCATATTGATGGCAGGAAGTCTGGGTCAAGTGTTGTGAACCATCATCAACCCAGCTATTGGGAAAGGCAAGAGCTGGCCCTAGGCTCTGGCCTGGCAGCTGTGGCCCTGGGTTCCCGTCCTGCTGTATCCTGGGAAGACATCCCAGCAACCTCTCCCCTCTCTCTCTCCTACAGGCATAATAGGCTCCACATACAGTATCATACACAACCCGGCAGATTCCGCCCTGGAAGCAGTGGCCAGAGTTGGCCGGTACACATTCACTGCAGGTGAGCTAGTGTCCTGCTGACAGTGACAGAGTCCATTCAGAGGTGACCGGAAGCACTGAGTGGGGTCCTAGGAGACTGACTACAAGACTGGCCAGGGGCTCAGAAGGGCAGAGGGTGGTGGCACCCAGCTTTATCTGCACAGGACAATCAGGTGCTAACTCCACACTGCCTCTGTTTTTCCACCTCCAACCCCCATTGCCTCTTACAGCTGCTGTTGGAGCGATGTTTGGCCTCACCACCTGTGTCAGTGCCCAGGTCCGAGAGAAGCCAGATGACCCCTTGAACTACTTCATTGGAGGCTGCGCAGGAGGCCTGACATTGGGAGCACGAAGTGAGTGGCCATCCCCTGGGACAATGTGTAGTCACTGATCACTGCAGCCCCTCCCTCCCTGTCCCACTCCTGCTGAAGGCAGTCATTACCTTCTCGACAGCAGTCCAGCCTGCCACGCTCTGTCTTGCCCTGCCACCTCTGTCAAACATAGTGAGAAGAGGCCTGTCCTGCAGTGGGCATCCCTACCTGTCCTTTCACCATTAATGTGAACTAATATGGGACTAATTGTGGGAACTAATGCAGCTGTCTCTGCCCACCAGGGGCCATGTGGGTCACCATGTGACCCACATCCTGACTCTGACTTAGACAGACTTAGCCCCAGCTGCCTTCCTCTCCCTCTTTGTAGTCCTGGGGGTCTGTGGACAGGAAAGCCATGCCAGCCCTCAGTTCAACTGTGGAAAAACAGTGGGAAAAGTCTTGAGCAGGGAAGTCAGGAGTCAGGGCTGACCACATCCATCCTCCCCACACAGTGTCTCTTGAGCTAAAGGATAGTTGGTGCAGGACAGCCTGGCCTCAGTTTCTCCATCTCCTTAACTCTATTGCTGGACTATTAGAGAGGTCCCTGAAGAAGTCTAGCTCCATCAGATCCCATCTCCCTGGGAGGCTCTTGGGTCACACCTGGAGCACCCCATGCCTGATGCTGTCCTTCTCCACAGCTCACAGCTATGGGACTGCAGCCATGGGCTGTGTCTACATGGGCACTGCGGCCGCCCTGTTCAAGATTGGCAAGCTGGAAGGCTGGGAGTTGTTTCCCACCCCCAAGGTGTGAGCCAAACCCCCATGGCAAATAAATGCTATATGTCCTGGTGTGCAGTGTCCTAAAGGCAGGCTTGCGGCATGAGACAGCCATGGGGGAGGGGCATAGCAGAAGGCAGATGAGGTGACAGAGGCCCAGGCCTGCACTTGTCACACAGTTTCACAGGCAATCAGGGGGAAGACCACATGCTCCTGCCCACCAGCCTGCTGTGGGCTGCCCAGAGACGGCTGACAGATACAACTCAGATCCCCATGGTCAGCCACCAGTGAATGGCAACCCGGCCACCCCCACGCGCAGGTTGTGGACTTCCCCTCCTGGGCCTATCCCCAAAGCCAACAGCTTCTGGAAAACACGCCTGGGCCACACACATCAGTTGCTCCAAGTTTCTGGGCAGTGGAGCAGAGAGCCCTGGACAGGCTGTCCTATCCTGCAGGCCTCTGCAAGCCCAGGGTCGAGGATGGAGCCTTTTCAGCCTAGCCAGGTGACACAGGGCCCAATCCCTGCCTTGTAGGATCCTTGCCTAGCAACTGACAGCCTTTGATTTAGGCGGCCCTGGAATGCTAGCGACGCCCAGCCCAGCACTGGCTGAGCTTCCTGGCAACCTTGGAGGAAGCAGTGGGCTCCAGCAGGCTTCAGGGCCATAAATCAAGGACTGGGTCCTGCTTGAGAAGCCTGGCTCATGAGGCCCCTGCTGGGCCCAAACACTCGTTGGTGGAGGGCCATATCATTTGCCCTCCTGGAAGATTAGACCTGGTCTGGGGCCCAACCTGGGTGGCATGTATCCCCCTGCCTCCCAGCAACCCATCCTTTGTAGTCCCAGGTGCTAGCTCAGGGTTAACCTTGAGGGCTGTTTGTTTGAGCTAGACTTGGGGCTCTCCAAGAAAGGAATAGGAAACCCCAAGAGGCACAGAAGGTACAGGGGCCCAAGCCCCGAGTGCTGGAGTTCAGATGCTTTGAGTCCTGGACTCTTGCCTGTGTCCCTCAACACAGGCACCAAGCCTCAGCTCTGCCCAGGAAATGGGAAGAATGGCTTCTCTCTGGTCATCACAACAGGTCCCTCCCAGTTGGGCCTTGTGTATCTAGTCCTGGTTCTGACTGTGTCCCCATAAAAGTTAGAATGGACTGGGGTAGCTGCTCAGGAATGCAGTCCTGTAACTACGTCAGGCCTCCATCTCCTTTCCCATTCACCCAACCTGAGGGACAGAAGGAGCTCCAGCAGGGCCTGGCATGGTGCTGCCTTGCTCACTGGTTACCACCATGTCTTTGTCTTCCATGGGGCTGAGAAGGAACATTCACAGCTGACAACATTCTGCTTCTTGCCCCCTTGCCTTTCAGGGTGCCACTGGCTCTGCACATAGCCCACCCAGCCTTTTCTGGGCCAGCTGCCAGGGCTAGAGTGGCCTGCTAGCCCCCTCCCCCCAGCCCCTGCATCCAGACCCCCAGAAAGGGGCAGGATGGGGTGGCTGCTCACCAGGCTCCAGGGAGCCCCAAACCCAGGCCCCATTGGCTATAAACATTTACTAGCCAGAGAGGGGCTGACGTCACCTCCACACAGAGGCCCCCATCTGGAATGTCCCGGCAGCCTTCTGTATGGAGCAGTGGGACCATCATGGCAACACAGGTCCAGTCTGGCTCCCTGAAGGCCTACAAGAGAACCTAACAGGGAGGGGTGTCAGCAGAGACAAGATGTCCTTGGTCCAGAGCAGATGCTGGTGATGATAGGCATTCCCTTTTCTAGAGCCCATCCCTACACAAGCTACGAGAACCCTGGCTTGGCCACAAGTGGCCCATGGGGTCTCAGCTGGTGAACAAAAGTGTCAACAGGAGTCCTACCTCTTGCCTCCATCTACCTCGGGGCCAAGGCTCAAGTTCTTTCTGCTCCAGCCACATAGACCTCCTCTATGCTCCAGCACACCAAGCCCCTCTATGCTCCAGCACACCAAGCCCCTCTATGCTCCAGCACACCAAGCCCCTCTATGCTCCAGCACACCAAGCCCCTCTATGCTCCAGCACACCAGGCCCCTCTATGCTCCAGCACACCAAGCCCCTCTATGCTCCAGCACACCAGGCCCGTCCTGCCCTAGGCTCTGCACACAGGCGTCCCTGCCGCCGCCTGAAGGACTCTTCCTACTTGGTGTCTACAGCTTTTGCATATCTCCTGTGGTTCTCAACTGAAGCACACACACCCCATCCTGACAGGCAGCTGCACCGTGTTGTCATGTCATCTCGTGTTGTGTTATCTCGTCCTGTGTGTCCCTGTGTGAAGCTGGGCTAGGTTTTGGCTGCTACACCCCTCGTCCCATCTCAGCAAAGTTCAAATAATTATACATGAAATTACCGTCTGAGAGAGGCCTCTGGTTAGGCACTGGCCACTGAGGCCTGAGCTAGCAACCCAGGTTCAATTTCTGAAATCTACACAGTGGAAACAGAGAACAGACTCCTGGATTGTCCTCTGACTTTGGCACAGAGTACACAAATAAATGTGAGTCTGGCTTCTGCTGAAGAGCGGCCTAGCCAGGACAGCCAGGGATCTTGGGTCAAGCCTAAGCTAAGGTGTATTTACCACAGGACAAGGTAAGTTGGGGTGGGAGCTGTTCAGGCAGACTCTCAGAGCATGCCTAGGCCACAGGGGGCCTGGGTGGGGCACTCTTGCCATCCCAATACTAGAGGTGGAGTCAGGAGAATCTTCTGTCACAGTGAGTTTCAGACTAGCCTGGGCTACAGAAAACCCCGTTTTGAAGAAAGTCAAATGAAAAACTTTCTGTCTTAGTAAAGCCCTCTCCCAGGGGCAGCACTGGCCCACCAACCAGGGGGAAACTGAGGCGCACACACAGCCTTCTACTCCTGGGTCCTAGAAGCAAGCCCCCTTCCCCTACCCCTGTTAGCACACACAGGCCCCTCACAGCCTGCCAGGGCCCTGAGGCTTTCCAGAAGTGCTGGGTGGGTGGTCACTGCCTCCCTCATCTCTGGAAGGCCCTGTAGGTCCTAATCCTGAGCAGGGAAGGTGTGAGCCAGGTCGTGGGTGGGGAGGAAGGGGGGTTGGGGGTATCCCACCCACACACGCATGGAATGGGCCACAGCTGCCAGGACCTGGCTGGAAACTTGCAGGTCCACTCATTAAAGAAATCGCTTTGTCTTTATATGTCTAAAATACACTTTTACGGTGTGTCTGTTTCAATAGGTAAAACACACTTGGGTTGCCCTGAAGGTTCCAGAGGCTGTTGAGAATGAGTCTTAGCCACTCCCACCTGGTGTCCCCTTTCTCCTGCCAGCAGGCCTCCTGTCTTTGTGCTTCTTTTCTCCTCAGGGCTCTGCTGGCCTCGTCTCTTCTCTAACTGCAGCTCAGATCCTATCCTGGCATTTGGAGAGCTGTCTGCTCTTTTTAATGGCAGTATAATATTTTAGCCCTCTTGAGAATGCCACTCCCCACTCTTCATTAAAGCCCACTCCTGGGGGAGCCTGCCCTGTACCCACAGGCTATAAAGTGCTAATTAGTGAACAATTTTCAATTTATAGAAAAACCGAGCCTGAAGGACAGAGTCCCATAAACCACCATTGTTATTCCTTTGTTCACACAGGTCCCAGACTTGTACAAACAGGGACGTTTGTTGCTACTGATAGGTACTATCAATACCTGTTAGAAACCAAGGCTTGGTAGACCCCAGAGTCTCTAAGTGTGAAAAAGGACCAGTCTACTGCTCTAGGATGGTGGGAAATTTTCCTTACCCTAAAATCCTCCATGTTTCACCTCTGCACTTCTCTCCCCTGTAGCTCAAGGACCACCAACTTTCCAAAGTGGCTCCTTACACTCAGTCATGTCCATTTGAAGGACTTTTCTAGTCTTCATGCCCACTGGCCCCTTGTGTAAAGCGGCACACTACCCATTTTCTAGATGTACTGCATATTGTTCCCTTCACCAAGGACGGACTGCGGACACTCACTGCCCTGTTCCTGCCACTGCTCCTGAGATACGGTCTCACTGTATGGCCCAAAAGTCATCCTTCTCCGGCTCCACCTCCATAGCCTGCTGGCTTCCAAATCACAGAGATCACATTAATAGTTCAACAAACAGATACGTGTGGGCTTAGATAGACACAAGTTTTTATCTTCTTTGGGTAAATACTGAGAATGTGACAGTGGGATCCTGTGGTCAGAGCAAATTAGCTTTGTGGGAAATTACCACCGCCCTTGGCCTTACTGTTATATCCAGACATCCATGGAGGAGAGGAAAGGCAAGCAGCAGCATGGGGATTGATTTAAGGGCAGGAGGCCGAAAGGCTAGTTCAGGAGAACCCAGGGAGCTGAGTCTCTTTCAAGTCCCCAGCACAGCTGGGAAGATCCAAATGTCCTGGCTGTCACATGTGCAGCCTCACTCAGCCCCCACAGAGGCCCCCTTGGCAGTTAGAGATCCAGGACCTGTTTCCCATCTACATGGTCCGGGGATAGCCACAGGCTGTCTCTGGCCTCTCCTCTCGAAACAGTAGAAGAAACTGGATGTGAGTGTGGGGAGCAGGGTATGGATACTTCCTGTCTCAGGCCGGTCCTTTGAGGGCTCCCTTCCTAGCCTGTGCTCATTTCTTCTGACTCCCATTATCCAGCCACCAGCTGTAGGAGTGGGTGCCCCTCCTACCCGCACCGTCCTGACCCTCACCATCCTGCCTTCCCACCCTGCCCCCACTAAGAATAAATCACCAGCAATGTGGAACGGACTGACAGGCAGGGTTGGGGGGGGATGGAAAGGAGGAGAGGTGGCCTGCTGTCCCCTCCTACGCAGCTGGTCTCTGACACCTGACACCTGGAAAGACCATCAGTAGTCACCTGACTGACACCAAGGAGGCCTTTTTGAATGGCCCTCATTAAACACCCTTGAGGCCTGCTTTTCTGTTTTGAGACAGCCTCTTGCCACGCAGTGGCCCAGGGACTCATAATCCTGCCTCACTCAACCTCTTATTGGGATGACAGGTATTTGCCTCTAAAGCCAACTTGGACCTTTTTCTAAGGCTGGATGGCTCTGGGGAGCTGCAGCTGCCTGAGTTGAAGTGCAGGAGGAACCACAGAAGGTGAGAAATCGGAGAGGGAGTCTCCTAGCAGGGCGAGCTTGTGCTTGAGCTTGTGCTTGTTCCAACTGTCTGCGGGAGGTAGGGACTCCTGGTGACCCAGAGTGACTGGGAACTTAAGCAAACTGAAGCAGATGTCCTTGATGACCTGTCAATGGTGCAGGGCTAACTCCAGATCCTTCTCCAGGCGACCTTCAACTGAACCACTGGGATCAAAATTTGGGGACTCTGACAGAACTGAAGAGGTGAAGACACCTCTTGGGAATTTGCCTAGAAAAAAACAGCTGCTTAAAGTTCAGAGGTGGAACCCCGTCTAGAATCCCCCAGTGAGGGGCTAGGAGCGTGGTCAGTGTGGAGCCCTGAATGAGCCCTGGTTCCTTAGTGCATCAGCAGAGAGAAGTACCTCTTAGCTCCCAGTCAAGTCCCCGAGCAAGGCGAAGGCCCTGCGCCTCTCCCCAGTTAACATTACTCTGGTTCTTCAGCCTTCAGGGAGCTGTCAAAAACGATGCTGTCATCCATGGGCCCTGCATTGAATTTGGATTTTACCACTCTGTGGGCCCTGTGACTGTGAGCTCATGTTACCATGCCTCAGTTTCTCTGTCTGTCAAATGGAAATAATAGGCCAGCAATAGCTATGCGGACACCCTGGTGGCTCGCTGGAGCAACCGCTCTGATTTATGCCTCCTGTCTGGCCCACCATACTTGGGGGCCCCGCCAGGCTCCAGCCTTCCTCCTGGCCGCCGGGGAGGGGCTGAGCGGGAAACAGGCTAATTTTAGTTCTGATGACACCCCCCTGGCTGCCAGCCCTGTGCAAACATCCCCAGTCAAGCTGGAGGTTCAAAGCGTCCCCCACCCCCAGCCCGCTGCGGAAAGATGCTGTTTATTCATTCTTGTTGGCCCAGCAGCCCCAGCCTGCCTGTGCCTGCCACCCAGGACTCTGTCCAGAGCCAGTGTCACCCCACCCGTGTCACCCTGGAAGCCCCAGCTCACCTGAGGCCTCTCCAAAGCCAGTGGGGGGCCAAGGGCTCCTAGGGCCCAGCGGGGGGTCTCTCTGGGAGCCCAGGCCCCAGAGTCTGTCCAAGCCCATTCAGACACCGCCTCTTCTAGGACCTGGGGATCTAGGTTGTGCTCCACAGGTCTGAGGGTAGAGTCTGTCAAGGTGGGGAGGTTTGGGAATCAAACTTAGGATGCCCATTCATTCATTCATTCATTCATTCAATTTATTGAGCTTCCATTCCTTTGTCTGACAGTGAGGAAACTATCAGAGACAAAGAAGCTGGTGATACGGGTAAGCCAGGGTAAATGATGCAAGGATGGCCACACAGGATGTTGCTCTGAGGAGGAGCAGGCACGCTAGGGAGTGGGAGATGATAATTTCCCCGAGTGAGGCAGGCAGGTCTCATATAGTCCAGGCTGTGGCCTCCAGCTTGCTCTGTAGCTGA
The DNA here is from genome assembly GCF_011762505.2 of Arvicanthis niloticus. Taxonomy (NCBI): domain Eukaryota; kingdom Metazoa; phylum Chordata; class Mammalia; order Rodentia; family Muridae; genus Arvicanthis; species Arvicanthis niloticus. The sequence goes on from NC_047660.1 coordinate 137,669,510, forward strand.
GGGTGGAACCTGGGCCCCATGCATGCTGGGTGAGTCCTCTACCCCCTGAGTCACAGCCCCTGCAGAAATATGAGGCACCACTCCACATGGGCACAGGTTCTGGGGTCAGAACAGTGAAGAAGCAGAGGGTCCTGGGAGCGTGAGAGGCAGATTGGCATTATACCGAATTCTCCTCCTATTCGGACATTAAAGTTTCTGGAATTGTCACCACGCTGATTTAGGAGGTAACAGGTCTGAAGACTGCAGCCCAGCTGCTGAAAGTCTCAGTAGCTGGCAGGTGGATTCCAGCTGTAACTGAGAGCTTCCGGAACATTCTGAGAGTCCAGGGAGGGTGAAATTATGGCTCTCTAGAGAATGTTAATGGGATGGCAGGGCGGATGGGGACAGATTCCAGAATGTCTTCAGCACGTGGCGTCTCCATACGCTCCCTGTGGCGCTGGGCCTGTTGCCCAGGTTGTTGACATTCCTAGCTTTTTTTTTTTCCTTATCCTAGGGTGGGACAGGTGTCCTAGAAAAAGAAAGTCCCCCAAATAAAAGCCCTAAAAAACCTTATGATTTTAACCTCTTCCTTACAGCCTCACTGTTTTCCTTCTGGCAAAATTCTTAGCTTTTTTCCCCTCCCTCCCTCCCTCTTTCCCTTCTTCCCTCCCTCCCTCCCTCCTTCCCTCCCTCCCTCCCTCCCTCCCTTTCTCCCTTTCTTTCTTTCTTTCTTTCTTCCTTTTTTTTTTTTTTTTAAACTTTTCAAACCACCACACCTCTACTCCTCAAGACATGCCTGAGAGAAAGGCCCCTTTGTTCCTGGCCCTGCATGGTCTCTGGAATTTTCTCTGCCTCCAGCTGCCCTGCACCTACAAGGTCTTGTTTCCTTGCACACTATTTGGCAAGGGGCTCTTTTTCTTTTCTTTTTAAATTTCTTCCCTCTACTTGACAAAAGATGGCCTGGTGACATTTATTTCCAGAAATTGGAAATTAAGCACGCCTGGCCCACCTTTTCGCCCACCACCAGCTGAAACTTACGCTGCATGAACCTGGCAAGTTTGGAGTGCCAGGGCAGGCAGACCCCGACGTGTCAGGGCCCCCAGGGTGAGGACAGTCCGGGGGCGGGCAACAAGGGGGCTGCCAGGTTTCTGTCACATTGAGTTTCCCTGACTCTAGCTGGATTTCATTGCTGTCAACACTGGGGGGATGGGAGGCAGGGAGATGCCGAGTCATTCATTCATTCATTCATTCATTTTAGGGTCTCTCTACATAGTCTTGGCTGTTCTGGAACTCATTCTATAGACCAAGCTGGCCTCAAATTCATGGAGATTCCCCGGCCTCCTTACTGCTGGGATTAAAGATGTGTGCCCCACACCAGTCCAGGCCAAGTTCTTAACAATCAGGAGGAGGATACTGAGGCCCAGGCTTGGGATGATGTGTTTTCCAGCTCTTGTTCACAATCCTATAGGAACATAAAATCCCTTGAGGTTCCTGGATGGATGTCACAGAGCCTCCCATCCTCACAGATGGCGCTGCTGCTGTGAGGGTCCATGATTCTCTGAAGACTGGACTCAAACAGTGTGTAAACGCAAAGAGTGTTTTATTCTGAAGAAGTAGCACATGGTGGGGTCTCCCTATTACCAAGCTAGACACCCAGGTGAGCTAGACAGCCCAAGTTGAAGCACAATAGGGGGTTGCAGGGTAGGGGGGGGCTTTGTTCTGTTCTATCTCTAGTCAAATGCAGTAGTGAGAAGGGGGAAAGTATAGAACAGGAGTTTCTCTGTAACTGTGAACAATAATCAATTGAGATAACCTTGGGACCAGCTTGTCTCACCACTTGCAGCACTAGTAAGGCTAGAGTCCTCCCCAGCCGAGGCTGGAACCTCCCCAACCACACACAGTTTCCAGAGAATGGTCTATACCCCAAACAAGAGGCCTGAGGTCAGATAGATCCAGATTTTAGCACAGACCCATCTGCTGCAGGTGGGTTAGGACTGTAAATGAGGGTTTCTGAGATGTTCTGGAAGTAGGGGCGCTACTCTTAAGAATGCTGAGGGAGCCAGGCAGTGGTCATCCCAGCACTTGGGAGGGAGAGGCACGTGGATCTCTGAGTTTGAGGCCAGCCTGGTCTACAAAGTGAGTTCCAGGACAACCAGGACTACACAGAGAAACCCTGTCTCAGAAAACAAACAGAAACAATGCATAGGAGGAGATGGAGATAGAGTGGGCAGCGGTGAATTCCAAGGCTCCTCTGAGCCTCTGTTTCCCCATCTTCACAGTGAGTACACAGGGAAGCCAGAGAGGTATGTTCCAGCTGGCCCAGGTGGGAAGATGCAAAGAGCCCTTAAAAGGCCACAGTGTGGGAGCCTGGGGTACTTCTGACAAAGCCATCAGTGACCCCAGGCCTGAGCTGCCCACATAGAACACCTGGCTCCTGTTGTGTGTTAAGGGACCCAGGAGGTCTCAATTGTAGCTTCTTTGAAGTATCAGGGAAAGAGTTGGTCCTGAGTCCATGGGAGATGGGCATGGAGCCCCCACCCTGAGTGATGTGGTGAATCGTTCCCCAGTCTGGGAGCAGGTCTCCTCTGTCATTGCAGCCTGTGGCCTCAGGAATGAAATCCCAACAGGCTTATAAGCTGGGGCTGAGAGAAGCAGTTTTAGGACCTAACAAGAGCCAAGACCCTCACCAGATGGGCAGATGGCCCTGAGCCTGGGGAAGGGATCTCCAGCCCCTGCCCCAACCCTAGACAATAGCATCCTTTACACAGAGAGGGTCAAAAAAAGCCTCAGGTCCCACAGCATTCTCAGAAGGAATGCTGGTCCCGCACTGGGCAGAGGTCCCCTGTCATCAAGGACTGGCCCTGAGGAGTCAGTGGCTGGTCCCTCTGCTCATTTCAGGGCTGGGCAGCCATGTTCAAGACCTTGTCTACTGCCGGGCGGTGATGGCGCACGCCTTTAATCCCAGCACTTGGGAGGCAGAGGCAGGCGGATTTCTTGAGTTCGAGGCTTCCTGGTCTACAGAGTGAGTTCCAGGACAGCCAGGACTACACAGAAAAACCCTGTCTCAAAAAACAAACAAACAAAAACAAAAAACAAAACAAACAAAAAAACCTTGTCTACTCTTTCCAGCCATGGAGCATGGTGGAAACCAGGAAGATCAGGTTGTCCAAACATTTCTGAAAAAGAAAGTGCTTGGGAAAGAGGTAGTTTGGAGGCATAAAAGCCAAGAGTGACTGAGGAAGTGGCTTGAAGAACGGACAGAGTTGTGGGGGCAGGGTACACAGGGAAGATGTTACTCTTGCAGTACTGCCTGCCATCAAAAGGCTGTGGGATGTCCAACACGAGGGCCTGAGTTTACATCTCCAGAACCTGTGGAAAGAGCTACACTTCCTGGTGTGTGCCTGTCCCCCAGCACTGGGAGGAGGAGAGAGGAGGATGCCTGGGATTTGTTGATCATACAGCCCATATGAACTGGTGAGCTCCAGGTCAGCGAGGGGCTTTCCTCAGAAAACAAGATTGAGAGCAAGGGAGACAGCTGAGGCTGACCTCTGTCCTACACAGACAGACACACACACACACACACACACACGGCTGTAGGCTCATTTCCAGCCATGCATTCACACACACATACTCATATGTACACAATACACACATATATGTACACAAGCATGCACATACATACACTCATGCACACACATACACAGGCATACACAATACATGGGCATGCACACAGGTGCACACACATGTGCACACGTGCATGCACACACTTGTATACACATACTCATGCATGCATATATACTTAAGCGCATACACAATGCATGCACTCAGACACACATGCACACACTCCTGAACACACTTATGAATGCACACACACATGTGCACACACAGGCCTACAGGTTCATTCTTAGTCCCCATGGAGAGATGGAATTCTCTGGGAGGGGTCAGAAGGAGCAGGATGGTACAGAAGTTCTGAATGATCTCTGAACCCCAACCCTCCCTCGTCTGCAGTTTTTTTTTGTTTGTTTGTTTTTCGAGACAGGGTTTCTCTGTGTAGCCCTGGCTGTCCTGGAACTCACTCTGTAGACCAGGCTGGCCTCGAACTCAGAAATCCTCCTGCAAAATGTTCCGGCCTTGGCCCGTATGGGGATCGAACCCGCAACCTTGGCTTTATTAGCACCACGCTCTAACCAACTGAGCTAACCGGTCAACTATCTTGTCTGCAGTTGAGATTCCAAGTTGGAGATCAGCTAGGACTTGGACTCAGCCCAGGGTCAGGTGCTAGAGACCAGCTCCAGCATGTCTTAAAGACCTGAGAAGGCCCCAAATAGCTCAAGCCTCTCTATTCACTTCATTTCAGTGTCATAAAGCATGTGATTTCAGTTTTATAATCTTCAAACATGTTCCAAGGAAGCAGATCACTTTTTTTTTTTTTTTTTTTTTTTGGTTTTTCGAGACAGGGTTTCTCTGTGTAGCCCTGGCTGTCCTGGAACTCACTCTGTAGACCAGGCTGGCCTCGAACTCAGAAATCCACCTGCCTCTGCCCAGGTGCTGGGATTAAAGGCAGGCACCACCACTGCCTGGCTAGTATCTTTGTTTTTGTCCTGTATAACCATGGCCATAATAAAAAGTTTACTACATTGACACAAGATCTGGTTGCCTGTTGACCATCCTTTTCTATTGTCTAAATCCTTGGGGTTTTGGTATTTACATAGATTGGTTCCTTGTTTCTGAACTCATATCGTCATGTTCATGTGTATTCGTTAATTTCCCTTGTCTATTCTCGCAAGGACTCCTCTCTGTACCTTTCTGAGAATAATTATGTAACCAGGGGAAACTGCTTAATTTATACTCTCTTCTTTATAAAACTTTCTCTAAGGGCTGGGCAGATGGCTCAGTGGTTAAGAGCACTGGCTGCTCTTCCAGAGATCCTGAGTTCAATTCCCAGCAACCACATGGTGGCTCACAACCATCTGTAATGGGATCTGATGCCCTCTTCTGGTGTGTTTGAATACAGCTACAGTGTACTCACATACATATAATAAATCTTAAAAGAAGAAGAAGAAGAAGAAGAAGAAGAAGAAGAAGAAGAAGAAGAAGAAGAAGAAGAAGACTTTCTCTAAGTTCCTAGTTGATTCAATAATCATTATTCAATTCTATCATACATTTTTTAATAAATCCACCTTAGAATTGTTAAGAAATTTCTACTGCTGGGCGGTGGTGGCACACGCCTTTAATCCCAGCACTTGGGAGGCAGAGGCAGGCAGATTTCTGAGTTCGAGGCCAGCCTGGTCTACAGAGTGAGTTCCAGGACAGCCAGGGCTACACAGAGAAACCCTGTCTCGAAAAACAAAACAAAACAAAAAAAAATTTCTACTCTGACATTACTGTACTCAATACAGAAAAAGTGATTTAAAAAAAAAAGCCACCAAGAGCATACAGTGTTATACTAGAGGAAAGAGTCCCAGCCAGTCCCAGGAAAGACAACCTAGGCTGCAGGTTCTGTCACACTAGTCTGTCATCCACAAAGCACTCAGATGCTACTACCTGGAACAAAGCCATGGTTTCCATAAAATGAGTCAAACCAGGATCAGGGCTCAGCCCTGGGGTCATAGGCTCAGCTGAGAATCAGGGATCAGCCCATGGTCACAGGCTTATGGTACTGGCCCTGGGAGCATCACCCTGTCACCGGCTTGATGATCTGACCTCTATCACCCCCACTGGGCTGCACCCAGAGGCCTCCAGCCTGCAGGAGCTTCAGCAGAGATGGGCTCAGGACTATGGAAAATCCCTGCCAGCCCCAGGGCTGCTGCTTCCCACTACAGCCCAGGCATGCTGATGGATGGATGCCTGTTGCTCCAGGGGCTGCAGGGGCCCTCACACCTGTGTGTTGATGTGTGATGAACCCCAGTGCCACCCCCACAATCCACATGGCCATGGGTCAAATGAGAGTGAGCCATGTCATGCCAGAAATGGGAGGAATACAGGAGTCTTGGGACCCCTCAGACTTCCACATACTACCCCCTTCCTCTGTGTCGTGGAAGGAAACGATGGTTCTACAAACACGAGTGAGTCCCCCATGCATCTACTTTGCTGGAACAGAGACTCAAGCCACAAGCCCACGTGCCCATCCCTCTACCTGATGCCTCTTTGGCTCCTGGTTGCCCTGTGCTCAAGGGTGACTTCGTGTGACCCCCTCTAGCCTCATTGTCAGCCGTCTTGGAGATGTGTATTTGTCACATACCCATAATTGCTGAAAGCACTCTGGACTTCCACTGCCTCACGGCCCTGGCACAAGCTCTCCAGCCTCCCTCTTTGTCATCTAGACAAGGGGCTAAGGAACCTTTAGTGCTCTAAGCTACACAGCCTCAGCCAAAGGCATAGGCGGAACCTTGAATTCAGGGCACTGTTCCTTCGGAGGCTGATACACGTGGCTGGGATAGCCCTGGAAATGGGCTGGGACTATAAAGAATAGAATTACACACACTTCCTTCTTCCTCTGCTCTCAGCTCTTCAGTACCCAGGGAAGGCAGCTGGTGCTGACAAGCTCTTGGACCAAGGCTGCTTCCTGCTCCAGGTAAGGCCACCTGGGATGACAATTTAGCTTGTCCCATTCTGGAACATCTCTCTTGGAAGAGACCATTTTAACTCTTCTAATCTGCCCTTGCTTGTTTTTGATCCCTGTATCAGCCAGGGCTGGTCTAGGACCAATGGGAAGGGTCTGATGGCTTGCAGAGTGGCCCAGACCAGAACCAGCAGCCAGTGTCCATCAGCAGGTGTTTCACAGAGTGGCCTGAGTTTATGGAGCAGGGAGATTCTTCCTGACTTTGGGGGGATGAAGTTAGAGGAGTTTAAGCCTTATGCTCATCCAGAGCTGGACTGGAAATCATACAGTCCACAGCCTACCTGGGCCTGTGCGTCTGTTCATTCTCTCACACGACAAACAAGGGACAAAGCCAGATATGGACTTTTCTGCTTGTCTTTTCAGTTGTTCCTGTTGTTTTTCTTTCTGAGGGTTTCACATAGCCCAGGCTGGCCTCAAACTTCTTATGTAGCTAAAGATGATCCTGAACTCCTAATCTTCCTGCCTTTGTGTCCACCATGTCAGAATGACAGTCGGTGCCACCATGCCTGGCTTGGGGGACAGAACCCAGGGCTCCATGTGTGCCAGGTGAGCGCTGCTCACTGAGAGCCACCCCTAAGTCTCTGTTGTTTTGAGATGGGTCTGCCACAGAGTCCAGGTGACCCTGAATGCTGCATTCTCCTGCCTCAGTGACTGAAGTGCTTGGGATCACAAGTGTATTAGCATGCCAAGCTGGGTTTTACTAGCTTTTGTTCCATTCCAGGAAAGTGGGCTTTTCCAATTCCTCTAGGGAAAGTATCTTGGAGTCAGTGTAGACAAGATCTGGGCCCCTTCTTTGTTCTCCAATCTGTGCTCTTCAAGTCACTTTTGGAAGCCATCACTCAACAATGGGTTAGGGCTGCCCAGCCCAGGATGGTGGAAACTCTGATCGTGAACTTTATATCTTTTTGTTGTTGTTGTTTGTTTTGTTTTTCGAGACAGGGTTTCTCTGTGTAGTCCTTGCTGTCCTGGAACTCACTCTGTAGACCAGGCTGGCCTCGAACTCAGAAATCAGCCTGCCTCTGCCTCCCAAGTGCTGGGATCAAAGGTGTGCGCCACCACCGCCCGGCCTGAACTTTATATCTTTGTGAAACATAATTTTTTGGAGCATCAGGTAACAGGAGAGAACCCATTCAAACCTAAGGCTGGGCCAACCTGCCGTGCTACTTTCTTCTTTCTTTTCAAACACCTTGCTAGGAGGCTATATTATGGGCCATAAACACAGACCTGGACTAATCCCTCACTCCACCTGCCAGCCTGATTCTACTTATAGGGTAGGAAATGTAAACAGGAGAGGATTATGGGATAGGTGAGAACAGGTGTGGACCTCCAGCCTAGAAACCTCCCCCCCCAACCCCCGCCCAGTTCCACTCCACAACCCCCATCTGGGAGTGGGGGCAGGGGTTGTAGTCAGGGAGTGGAGCCCAGCAGAGCATCCCCCAGTGATGGCTTGGAGGTGGGGCTCAGCCTTACTCCCCTTACTTGCCCCAAACCCTGGGTTCCATTTCTGACAGAAGGAAAGGAAAGCTTTAGAAAGACCAGTAGCCATCGCTGGCCATCTGTTTCTAGAACTTTCTCAGCTCCCCAGACTTCACCATAGTCCAAAAGATGTGACCCACAAAGCTATGATACATAGTACTTTCTTTTAAAACCTTGCATTAATTTACTTATTATGTGTCCACGCGTGCCATGGCCCGAGTGTGGAGGTTGAATAACAACTGGCAGGAGTTGCTGCTCTTCTTCCACCACGTAGGACCTAGGAATGGGGTCCTAGGTCACAACTGCCACCTCAGCCAAAGCCATCAGGCCAGCGCTGGGTGTGGTTCAGCATGGAGTCACCCAGCCACTGCCGCAGTCTGTCAGCCCTGGACGGTTACTTCAACCTCATTATGTCCTATCTCAGAGACTCTGATATCTTCACGCCCTATGGCTGGCTGGAGCCGTGGCTGGAGCCTCCAATCCAAACCCAGGCCAACCTCTCTGCCACGACTGACTTGGTGGCCTGGGTTGTGTCCACATAAGTTGTCAGGCTTGGTTGCAGTGAAAAGGCAGTAAGAGGAAACATTGAGAGATTGACATTTTCATGTGTACTTTCTTAGTGACAGCTGTGCACAGCACCTGTGTTTCTTTTTCTTTCCTTATTTTGTTCCTACTGGCTTTTTTTCTCCTGTGTATTATATTATTCATTCGTGTATGTATATGAGTGCAGTGCCTGCAGATGCCAGAAGGGGGCGGTGGGTTGTTTGGAGCTGGAGTTACAGGTGGTTGTGAGTCGCTGTGTGGGAGCTGGGAATAGAGGAACCTGGCTCCTCTGCAAGAGCAGCCAGTGTTCTAACTGCTCAGTCATCTCCAGCCCCAAGTGCCAGGTGTTCCAGGGCCCTTAAGCCAGGCAGGGTGAAACACCACAGCACCCAGGGAGGCTGAAGTATGGAGATCACCATGGGTTTGAGGCCAGCCTAGGCTACATGAGACCCCCATCTTCAAAAATCTAAAAGATAAGGGCTGGGGCGTTGGCTCAGTCTGTTGCCCTGGAATGGAGATCTGAGTGCAAATTCCCAGCTCTCACATAAAAAGCCTGCACAAGCACATACATATGCCTCAAATCCCAGAGCTGGGGAGGTAGAGACAGGAGGATGCCTGGGACCCTGTTCAGCCAAACATGAGCTCTAGACACTGTCTCAAAATATAAGGCCAAGAAGAATTGAGGAAGATACCTGTCATTGGCCTATCCAGTTCCCAGCAGCCATGCTGAAAGGCCTCTGTGGCCCTCTAGCTGGATGGCATCCAAAGATGGCTTCCCCATCAGTCTATAGGCCTGGGCTGTGTGTAGATTGGGGCACCACTTGGTAAGTTGGGGAGATGTGAGGAAAGGGCTAAGGGTGGGTCTGGATCACCAGTGACTCTGGGTGTACATGGTGGGATACGATGAATGGTTGTTCCAGGACTGAGTGAGTGCGGAGACCCCACAGTGAGTTTCATCTACAGATGAACGCGGGGCCTCATCTGTAACCTCAGACCTTCTGGTCGTCTTACCCCTTCCAGCCAGAATCCTAGAATTAGAACTCCAGAAACTTCTGTGGGATTTTGTATACAGAACAAACGAGAAGCGTATGGGAATGTGTGACATCCGGATGGGACCAGAAAGCATCTTTCCCTGGAGTTGCCTGCCCTGGTGCAGGGTCATTTCTCCTGTATTAAGGAGGAGGTGGACCCCAGGGGCCAGGTCCTTGGTCTGTGGTTCTTTGCTGTAGGTGACATCCCTTGAGTACTGTCATCTGTCATATAAGAAACACTAACAACCTCTCTCAGATTTGGCTGGATGTGGTGGTACATGCTGGAGAGGAAAGGGTTCAACACCATCCTCAGCTACTGAGCTAGTTGAGGCCAGCACAGGCTCAGGAATGAGGCCCTTTAGGAATATTAACATTGGCACCTCATGTTCACACAGCACATGCAGGCCCAGCACAGCAGTCATGGCAGTTAGTGACCTACCTTACCTCCCTTCTCTTCCCAGGTCTCCTGGCTCGTGGATATGACCCAAGTATCCCGGGGACAGTGTCCCTGGTGCCTGTGCCTCTTGGGGCTGCTGGTGCAGCTTCTGCTGTCTTTGTGCCTCTTCTCCTATGTCCAAGTACCCCATGGCCAACCTGGCCCTCCAGATCCTGGTTGCTCCCCAGGACCAGCCTCCACTCCAGCCACCCGTGGTCCCCGGCCTCTCCTCATTTTACTGTGGACATGGCCCTTCCACCACCCAGTGGCTCTGTCCCCCTGTTCCAAGATGCTTCCAGGCACGGCTGACTGTCAGCTGACTGTCAACCGGAGTGTGTACCCCCAAGCAGATGTGGTTATCGTCCACCACCGTGAAGTCAGCTCCAATCCCAGGTCACAGCTGCCACCTCAGCCAAGGCCACCAGGCCAGCGCTGGGTGTGGTTCAGCATGGAGTCACCCAGCCACTGCCGCAGTCTGTCAGCCCTGGACGGTTACTTTAACTTCACCATGTCCTATCGCAGAGACTCTGACATCTTCACGCCCTATGGCTGGCTGGAGCCGTGGCTGGAGCCTCCAGTCCGAACCCAGGCCAACCTCTCTGCCAAGACTGACCTGGTAGCCTGGGTTGTGTCCAACTGGGATTCTAAGTCAGCCCGGGTGCTGTACTACCAGAAGCTTCGGGGTCACCTCCACGTGGATGTGTATGGTCAAGGACATATGCCACTCCCCAAAAAAGACATGATGGAGACTCTGGCCAGATACAAGTTTTATCTGGCATTTGAGAACTCCCTCCACCCGGATTACATCACAGAGAAGCTGTGGAAGAATGCTCTGGAGGCCTGGGCAGTGCCAGTTGTCCTGGGGCCCAGCAGGAAGAACTACGAACACTTCCTGCCCCCTGATGCCTTTATCCATGTGGATGACTTCAAGAGCCCAGGGGATCTGGCTCGGTACCTGCAGGAGCTAGACAAGGACAGCTTGGGCTATCAGAGCTACTTCCGCTGGAGGGAGACACTTAGGCCTCGGCTGGGGAGCATGGCCTTGGCATTCTGCAAGGTGTGCAGAAAGCTGCAATGGAACCAGAGGTACCAGACAGTACCCAGTGTGGCCTCTTGGTTCCAGTGAGGTGGCTGGCCAGAGTCCTGCAGGCAGAAGTGGCTCACCTAAAAGGCATCCTCTGGAGCCCCTGGGTGTGACACCTTTATCTGGGCCCTCTATGGGTATCTCAGCTGCCCAGAGCCTTAGTTCTGGAGTCTTCACATAGAACTTTGCTCACCAGGGATGTGGGTAGCCAGAAACCTGAGGGACATCAAGGGAACCTGCTCCTGACACACACTGCTCCAGAACCACTGACTCCCCAGGATCCCTCCCACTGGTTGGTGATGGGTCTGCCTCAATTGCTTGTGGTGTTTATGAAACAACTAACTCCTGTGGTGGTGGTATGATCTGTCACAGCTATCCAGATGGGACCTTAATCTATGAGTCTAACACAGGATGAATGTGTGTCTTTTCCCTGGGGACAATCCATAACAATTGGGAGTGGATGTGACTGGGATGCTAGGCCTTCTGGGTGGCCCTGTGTGGTGCCTGAGCCTGGTGCAGAGCTGAGGCTGTGAGAGACACCTTGTTTACGTTTCCATCTCCTGTGGGTTCCACCCCACTCTACAGGCTGGCATGTGGGAGACAGGAAGCCAAGGTCTCTGCAGGCCTGGGGGGGGGGGGGAATGCTGCCTCCCCTCACACGGGGACACACACACACCTGGGCAAGGGAGTCTCGAGTACAGCTTTAGACTCCCAGGGACCAACTCTGAGACTCTGAGGTCTGACCACACTGGAGAAACTGAGGCCAGGAACAGCCCCTGAGGGGTTTCCACAGCACGTGAAGATTCTGGTGTTTGGCCACCATCAGCTGATTCAGCTGAAACTGAGTGAGAAACCCATCCCCTCATTCCTCCTGTCTCAAGAAGGCTGTGGGCAGCTGGATAGAGCTCCCAGGCAGGGGCCTGGCTTCAACCTCTCTTCCACAGAGAACACCCATGAGCTGGGGGCCAGCACCATGAATCCCTGCGGCGCACCTGGGAAGCCTTGCTGAGTTGGTCTGGGTGAAGGGGTGCAGTACTGGACAGGGGCAGACACCCCTGAAAGCCCCATCCTGAGTATCTGGAGACGCCAAGGTCATAGCAAATCGTTCAATGTGTTCTCACCCTTCCTGTCACAGGCCCCTCTACCCTGATCTCCAGGAAGCCAACACTGCCTAGCACCCTTTAGGCCTGCCAGGTGTTAAGGTAATACCTGCACCCCAGCCCAGCACCCCAACCTGTGGCCCACCCCGTATTCTCATGCCCAGCCAACGTTTTAAGAATACAGGTCCCGGGTCCTTGGGGACCCAGTTGAGCTGACAGGCGCTGGCTTGGGGCTGGATGAGGCTGGCACCCGCCCCAGACCTGTCCCCACGGGGAGGTGGACAGTGAGAAGAGGATATTTTTAGCTAGGGAAGGCGACAGACAGCCAGGGCCCTGGAAGCCGGTCTGGTGCAGGAGGCCGGGGCCCACCCAGACCTCAGACTCTTCAGCAGGGTAAAGGTTATGCTTCCATCTGTGTGTCTTTCATGTATCTGTAAAGATACACCTCGTGAGTGGCATGGATCACCACAGGTGAGGACAGTAATCGCTGTCATTCCAGTTTCATTTGTCACCCACGGCTGAGGCATATTTGTTAGGGTTTGTGTTTGAGACAGTCTTGGGCAGGCCTAGAATTTGAAATGTGACCAAGCTTGTGCACCACTGCAACCTGCCTCAGCTTTTGCTCTTTCTCTCTCTCTCTCTCTCTCTCTCTCTCTCTCTCTCTCTCTCTCTCTCTCTCTCTGTGTGTGTGTGTGTGTTTAGTGTCTATGTGTGTGACCTGCTCATGCACACAGGTGCCCTGTATCTTCGCCACTGGTCCACTTCTCAATGACAGAGCTGAGGCTTCAGGTCCCACGTTCCATATGAGTTCAGTGTCTGAGAAAGTCCTGCGGCGAGGGCGTGGCGTGTGCACACAGATGCGTCTGACTGACTGTGGAGCTTCTGGCACATTCCGGAAGAGAACCCCTCCTGATGGTCTTCGGGTAGGAGTGGGACTGTGCATGCACCCACTCCCCGCACATGAGCTGCCTGTGGAGTCGTCAGTTCTGTACGTGCAACGCCACTTGACATTCCACAGCGCAAATCCCAGCTTCTGCCAGCCCGCAGATAAAGTTCTCGAAGATCTGCCTCATCCCTGGTGCCTGCACTAGAGCTCAGTGTGTGGGGGAGGGAGATGGAGGACTCAGGAGTGAGGACATTCCCACATCCCACCTTACCCCACACCTCTCTGCAGTGTGCACACTTCCTTCTGGGCTGTGACTCAACAGCCCCCACAAAAAAAGGGGGCTCTTATCATCCCTCCCTCCATCTGGGCCCCAGTAGGCTGACGTTGTCCCTGCCCTCTGGTCTAGTCAGTCTTAGGATGCTTGCTCTAGGAAATGGTGTCTTTCCCATTTTGTAGTAATGCAGGGACTCAGCAGCACATGCCTCTCGCCTTGACAGTTGGAAAGCTGAGGCAGAAGGATTAGGGGGAAGTTTGCCAAAGACAGTTTGGAGTGGAGTAACACTTTTTGTTTTGTTTTGTTTTGTTAATTCTCCCAAAATGGCAGAGTCAGGAGGATCTCTGTGAGTTGGTGTCCAGCCTGGGCTACATAGTGAGTTACAGGTCAGCTAAGCTACAAAAAGAGAGACCCTGTCTTAAGAAGTAAAACAAACAGCAAACAAACAAACAAACAAAAACATTAAAAAAAAAACCTGGATGTGGGGGTGCACAGCTTTAATCCCAGCACTCAGGAGGCAGAGGCAGGAGGATCTCTGTAAGTTTGAATCCAGTCTGGTCTACAGAGTGAGTTCCAGGACAGCCTGGACTTCACAGAGAAATCCTGTTTCCAAAAAAAACAAAAAGAAAACCAAAAGAAAATAGCCTCAGCCTGCTGTCCTGCGTCAGACCCCGGACCCACATGAGCCACATGGAGCTGGAAGAAGAGAAAGAACTCCCTGGAGTTAACCCCAGATCTCCATATACCCCATATCATGCACATTATTACATTTTTAAAAACTAAACATTTTAAATAATTTTATTTATGTGAGTACACTATAGCTGCCTTCAGTCACACCAGAAGAGGGAACCAGATCCCATTACAGATGGTTGTGAGCCACCATATAGTTGCTGGGAATTGAACTCGGGATCTCTGAAAGAACACTCGGTGCTCTTAACTCCAGCCCTCTAACTTAAAGAGTCGAGGGCAGTGACGCTCCTGGCCAGTGCAACACTGGGGACACTATCATCCTGGCTGGCCTGGAACTCACAGACATCCACCTGCCTCTGCCTCCAGAGTGCTGGGAGTACAGACTTGCAATGGTGTGGCAGCATACCAACCAACACTTGGGAGACCAAAGCTAGAGGATTCCCATGAATTTAAGTCTATCCTTGGTTACAGATAGATATCTTTTTTTTTTTTTTAAATCAAAAAGAAAAGAAGACCCTCAAAAGCTGTGTGTGGCAGGGCTTGTCCATTATCCCAGCACTTTGGAGAGGCTCAGGAGTTTAAGATACCTGGCCTAACAAAAGTGGGATGCCAGGGGCTAAGTGCTCATATTGCTTTTGCCGAGAACTTGAGTACCCAGTACCCAGGCCGGGCAGCCGGCAGCAGCTTGTTGCTCCAGAGATCCAAGTCCTTTGTGCTCTGTGGACACCATGCCCATGTACACAAACCAATACAGACACTTGTACATGCGATTTAAAAAGAAAAAACAAAACTATATTCTCAAATACAAGGGTTCAGTGTGTGTGTGAGACTTAGAGTATTCCAGCCTCAAATCCCCCAGTGAGGGGCTTGGGCCATGGCCGGCGTGGAGCCCTACCTAGAATCATCCAGTGAGGACTTCCGGGTGTGATCAGGGGTGGGGGGTCCCTGCTTAGAATCTCCTAAGGGCTGGGAGCAGTTCCATCCCTGACAGAAGGAAAGTTTTAGAAAAGATATGTGTGATTACGTTGTTACTGTCAGCTATCCCTGGTCACCCGTCTCCAGAACTTTCTCAGCTCCCCAAACTGCCTCATAGTCCAACAGACCCAGCATAACATCGCCACCTGTGACCCACAAATGAAGTTATTAACACACTCCTTTTTAAAAGTATGTTTATTTATTGTATGTGCACGCACGTGTTCGTTGTGTGCGTGCGTGCATGCATTTATGTGTGTGCGCAGGTCTGTGTGCGCGCATTATGTGTGTGCAAATGAACGTGGGGGCAGAGGTCGACTGCAGGTATTGGTTCTCCTCCACGTGGGTCCCAAAGATCAAACGGAGGCTGAGCCCTCCCTCCACTACCGCTTCCCCTCTCTCACGCAGAGCCAGGAGCTGAGGTGCGTGTCTATGCCTTTGAAAACATCTGTTTGGATGCTGACGTTCCCTTTGGTGGAAAAAATGGGCTCACACAAAAGTAACAAAAGTTGGTTTCATGGGGAAACATTTTGAGATTGAAACATTTTAATTTTGAAATTTAAACTATTTTTTTTTTTCAATGAGAAGCTCTGGATGTGGTGGTGACCCCAGGCAGGAGAAACAGGCATTCAAGGCCATTCTGGGTCACATGGCATGGTCAGTCAACTACATTACATCAATCGAGTTTTCTAAAGAGTACAAGGCCAGCTACGCTCACCACTCTTGCCCCTGCACATTGTGGCCACGGGCAAGAGTGCACAGGATGCAAGGAGGAGCCCAAAGACAGAAACCGGCCTGACAAGGAACAGGCAACAGGCAACAGAGGAATTCCAAAACCATCCATCCCCCTGCCTGGAGCTCCTTGCTAACAAAGGGGCTGGCATCATGTTCTTGGTTTGTTTGTTTTTTTTTTTTTTTTCTGTAATTTTTTTAAAAATTTTGTTTCCTGGTTGTATCTTTGAGTCTGCGTTTGGCTTCCTACCTACACTGTAGCTGAGGACGCCGTGACTCTAATTTATCTACTCCCTTTGCAAATGCTGAGATGCTGTGCCACTGGGGGGTGGGGTCACTCCAGGACGACAGACAATTTCTGCCGGGTAGTTTTAAGTCAACTCGACACGAGCTAGAGTTATTTGAGTAGAGACAGTCACAATTGAGTGAATGCCACCACCAGATTGGCCTGTAGCTTGGCTGGGGTGCATTCTTTTGATTGATGGTTCATATAGGAGCACCCAGCCCATCGCGGGTGGTGCCTGGCTGGTGGTCCTGGATTCTATAAGAAAGCAGGCTGAACAAGCCATGAGGAGCACGCCAGCAAGCAGCATCCTCCATGGCCTCAGCATCAGCTCCGCCCCCAGGAGCCTGTCCGAAGTTCTGACCCAACTTTGCGGATGATAACTTGTGACTTGAAGCTGAGATAATTCCTCTCCTACAAAGTGGTCACCCTGCTGAATCACAGCTATAGAAACCCTAAGCCACACACACCTCCTTTACCTGCTCCTGACAGACTCCACAGGGTCCCTCCCACTGCGTCTGCCTCAATTGCTTGTGTTGTTTATGGCACAAACTAACTCCTGAGTTGCTGGGGGCGGGGTCTGTCACAGCTGTCCAGATGGGTCCTTAATCTGTGAGTCTCACTCAAGGTGACCATGTGTCCTTCCCCTAGGGATGATTTGAGCTCAGATCACCAACACCTATGTAAACTGCCATGTATAGCAAAACGTGGCTGAGTCTCCATGCTGAGAGCTAGAGAAAAGAAGGCCCTTGGGCTCACTGGCCAGTGAGTCTTGCTCAATTGGCAGCTGCATTGTCAGTGAGAGACCTTGCCTCAAAACACATGGTGAAGAGCTACCAAAAATGATCCCAAGCCTCTGCTGTGCCCGCCATTTCTCTGCACATGCATAAAACTGGTCAGTCAGGCCGGGCGGTGGTGGCACACGCCTTTAATCCCAGCACTTGAGAGGCAGAGGCAGGCGGATTTCTGAGTTCGAGGCCAGCCTGGTCTACAGAGTGAGTTCCAGGACAGCCAGGGCTACACAGAGAAACCCTGTCTCGGAAAACCAAAAAACAAAACAAAAAAAAAAACAAACAAAACAAACAAACAAACAAAAACTGGTCAGTCAGCTTTCACCTTTGCTGTCTCTCAAAACTGATGTCCCCTGGGGCGAATTCCAGGAAGATGGGCTGGTCAGGCTGAGTCGGGGTGAGAAAGGGGACCCAGGCTGCCTGGCATACTAGGTGGGCCACTCAGCCAAGGTGTTGGGGCAGGAAAGCAGGCTGAGGATTGAGGCTCACGAGGGTGTCACCTTCACTGGGGAAGTGCACAGGATGGCTGAGAAGTGGGTTCTGTCCACAGTGCCCACTCAGCTGAAAGCAACGGGGCACAGCTGTCATCAGCACCTGGGAGACGGAGCAGGGTGACCAGGACTTCATAGCCACTCTCCTCTACATAGGTTGGAGGCCATCTCGGGCTCCTGGAGACTGTTGGCAACAACAGAAACTGGGAGTGGGTGTGACTGGGATGCTAGGCCTTCTGGGTGGCCCTGTGTGGTGCCTGAGCCTGGTGCAGAGCTGAGGCTGTGAGAGACACCTTGTTTACGTTTCCATCTCCTGTGGGTTCCACCCCACTCTACAGGCTGGCATGTGGGAGACAGGAAGCCAAGGTCTCTGCAGGCCTGGGGGGGGGGGGAATGCTGCCTCCCCTCACACGGGGACACACACACACCTGGGCAAGGGAGTCTCGAGTACAGCTTTAGACTCCCAGGGACCAACTCTGAGACTCTGAGGTCTGACCACACTGGAGAAACTGAGGCCAGGAACAGCCCCTGAGGGGTTTCCACAGCACGTGAAGATTCTGGTGTTTGGCCACCATCAGCTGATTCAGCTGAAACTGAGTGAGAAACCCATCCCCTCATTCCTCCTGTCTCAAGAAGGCTGTGGGCAGCTGGATAGAGCTCCCAGGCAGGGGCCTGGCTTCAACCTCTCTTCCACAGAGAACACCCATGAGCTGGGGGCCAGCACCATGAATCCCTGCGGCGCACCTGGGAAGCCTTGCTGAGTTGGTCTGCATGAAGAAGTCTTGGGAGAGTTTACTCTGGTGAAAGGGTGCATGTCCTCAGTCCACAGATCTTTGGGAATGCTGGACAGGGACAGACACCCCCTGAAAACCCCATCCAGAGTGTTTGCAGATGCCAGGGCCATAGCAAGCTGAGATAAGAAATGGCCTCACCCTTTGCTGGGTGCAATTTCTTTCTAGACAAAATATTCCATCCTGCAGGAAGCTCCTAAAGCAGAAACTTAAATAAAACAGCGTCAGGAAGTCCCTGAAACCGACCAGCTTCACTTGACCCCTCCCTGCCAGAGTGAGCAATAAAAGCTGAGCTCAGGAAGCCAATCTGCCTGGAAGATGCTCAGACCAACTGAGGCACTGGAAAGGATGGTTTGCATCCTGACGTCCTGCCTGCAGGCTCTGCTGTGAGCATCAGGTCCCCAGCTTTCTGAGCTGTCACTCGTGCCTTGGCGATGCAGCTGTCTCGGAGTCATTTCTGCACCAGTACATGTCACTCATACGCCCACCAGTGACCCCAATAAAATTCATGGCACCATGCTGGACTTTGGTGGTGTCCATACTAGGAACTGTCATAGGCTCCCTACCTGGGGAGAGTGGAAGTGTGTGTGTGTGTGTGTGTGTGTGTGTGTGTGTGTGCGTGCGTGTGTGTTGAGGCTTCAGGCTAGAAGGAAAATCAAGCAGATGTTAGTTACATCAGTGCTGAAAGCCCTTCCTAGGAACCAAGAACTTGGAACCATGGGATGGATGGGGCAGAGTGAAGAGGAGGGGAATAGGGCAAAAGCAACAGAAGATGCCTGCAGGCTTGACCTTTAATAGAAAAGAGAGAAAAATCTGTGATCCAGCCTGCAGATGGGGCATTAACCATGCCCAGCACAAGAAGCTATGGTGACTCTGGTATGCTCAATATCTGCACCGATGGAACTGAGGGAAACCTGAGACCATGCTCATGGGGGTGGATGGCAGCAGTCTGGGGGCTGTGGAGACAGGGAAACTGAGCCATGTGACTTCCCATTCCACCTTCAGGCAAAGGCTACAAAGGCTGAGACAGTGAATCAGTCCCTGAGGGACTGGCTTATCAGTGCCATTGGAGACACTTGGTTATCTCCATCTAAGGTCTCACGTATAGGGTCTGGAGGGCCATAGAGGAGGGGCAGGTGCTGTTGCGGGAACCAGGGTGGGGACCTCAGAGCAGGGCTGCAGCTTTGGTGGCTTAGGTGAGCACATTGGGGTTGTGGGGAGCACAGTAGCTCTATGAAGTAGGAAAGGCTTTGGCAGATCTCAGTGGCTTGATGAGCAATCAGCAATGCTGACGAGGAAGTCTGTCTGCATTCCTCAAAAAGCAATGTGGCAGGACCTGTGTCTGGTGGAGTTCCTAAGGAGGAACGGACAGAAAACCCCCTGCTGCATGCTGGGAGCATGAGAGAACACAGGTGACCAAGCTATATCCGCTGTGCCTGCAGGCTCTGCTGTGAGCATCAGGTCCCCAGCTTTCTGAGTTGTCACTTGTGCCTTGGCGATGCAGCTGTCTCGGAGTCATTTCTGCTCCAGTACGTGACCCCTCACTCATATGCCCATCAGTGACCCCAATAAAATTCATGGCACCATGCTGGACTTCGGTGGTGTCCATACTAGGAACTGTGATAGGCTCCCTATCTGGGGAGAGTGGAAGTGTGTGTGTGTGTGTGTGTGTGTGTGTGTATGTCTGTCTTCTGTTTTGCATCTCCCCAGGAAAAGTCTTGTCACACAGCACCCTTCCCCACCCATTCTCCATTGTGGGACCCACAGACCTCCCATCCAGATCGCTGGGAACCCAACACTCCCTGGCACCCTTGATGCCAGTCAGGCATCAAGGTGACACCAAGGCCAAAAAAACCACAGCCCAGCCTATGGTGTAGCCCATCCAAGGAGGTGCCAGCTTGGGGCTGGATAGGGCTGGCACCCACTCCAGACCTGTCCCCATGAGGAGGTGGGTAGTGAGAAATGGATATTTTTAGCTAGGCAAGGAGATACGGCTCCAGCTCTCTAGAGATGACAGGCCCTCAGGTAAGCTGGTCATTGTGTAGCCCAGGCTGGTCTAAAGGTCATGACGTCATGACCCAGGGTTGGAAGGACAAACTTGGCCAACAACACTGGGTATCATCTTTTTTCTACTCTCTCCTTCCTCACTCTGTATTTACTCTTTCTCTCTCTTAAAAAGAAGATGGATGGGGTTGGGGATTTAGCTCAGTGGTAGAGCGCTTGCCTAGCAAGAGCAAGGCCCTGGGTTCGATCCTCAGCTCTGGAAAAAAAAAGAAGATATGTATGTTTTGTTTGCACCATAGGCATGTGGTGCCAAGGACAGGAGTTGTCACTCTGGAACTGAGTTGCCATGTGGGTGCTGAGATTCGAATCCAGGTCCTCTGCAAGACTAGCTGGTTGTCTAACTGCCAAGCAGCCTCTCCAGCTTCCACCTGCCTCGTTGTATGGTATAGCAATGTGTGGGTGGTCTTAGAGGATGTCCTGCCCGGCTTTGTGTGTCAACATGACATAATCTAGTCATCAGAGTAAGGAGCCTCAGTTGTGGAAATGCTTCCACTTTCTTAATTCGTGATTGATGTGGGCGGGCCCGGTGCACTGTGGGTGGAGCCATCCCTGGGCTGGTGGTCCTGGGTTCTGTGAGAAAGCAGGCTGAGCCAGCTAGTAAAGCAGCACCCTCCTGCCTCCAGGTTCCTGCCCTGCTCAAGTTCCTGTCCGGACTTCCTTCGCTGTGGCACAGTGATATGGAAGAATAAGCCGAATAAACACTTTCCTCCCCAATTTGGTTTTTGATCATGGGGTTTCCACACAGCAGTAGAAATCCCAAGACAGATGGTGAACCCTGAACTTCTCCTAGGCCTCTCCCGTGTATCTGTCCAGTGCCTTGGTTACAGGCCCACATGGCCATATGCACCATTTTCCGTGGGCTCCAGCAAGGCCATTTCCCATGACTGCTTTTTCTTTGTTCACATCTCTTTCCCTTTTCTCCCAGGCCACCAGGAGCCATCGCCTCCCTTGGGCAACCCCCATTCACACCCGGCTCCCCCGCAGATAAATGAACAGAGGCACGCGAGTTCCCACACTTTATGTGAATTCAGTTCTCACGAGGGTCGGCAGGGCCCCTTCGCAGGTCGGGGCGTGAGGTAGCGTCACACGCACGCACACTCCCGCGCCGACAGCTCTTGCAGCGTGTGGTAGCGGCTGTGCACGTCCAGGAAGGACACCTCGTCCTCGTAGGCCGTCGGGCGGCAGCACGGGTGCGCTCGCACCCGCTCTTTGCGCACGCGCCTCCGCTGGCGCAGGCGCCGCAGGCCCAGGTCGTAGATGCGGATGGCCGCCTCGCACGCGCCTGCGCAGTAGCGGAACAGCACGGTCTCATCCGACGTATAGCCCAGACCCAACTCGCTCACGCGCACCTCTAGTTCACGCAGCCCGCACGGCCGCGCTCCTGGCCGCGCACGCCGACGCCGGGGACCCGCTCGACGGCGCAGCCCTGGGACGCGGGCAGCCCAGGGAGAAAGTTCTCGAAGCTCCACCGCGTCGGGGGCGCCCTGCAGCAAAGCGCGATCTGTGGAGGGAAGAAAGAGACAAGGGATTGGGTCAGGAGGGCGCTGGTCCGCGCTTCGCATGCATAGTCCTGAGTGGTGTGGACATACACCCTGGTTCTAGCATCCTGGTGGCTGCCATGATCCCCAACCCCTACTTGTCTGTAGTTGAAGGGCATGCAGAACTGAGGGGGTTCAAGAGGCAGGAGAGGATTATTTCAGGGGCATCCTCTGGTATTCTGTGAGTTTGAGGCTGGTCTGAGCTACATGAGATGCTGTCTCAAAAAAAAAAAAAATCAAGTCAAAAACCACACCCCAGAATCTAAGGGGCTCAGCGTTCCACGTGCAACCTGCCTCACCCTCCCTGGTCAGTGCTGGTAGACTGCTTTCACGACCGCCTCAGACTGCCTGAGCCTTGGTTTCCCCCACAGGAGGGTGAACCCACGAGGCACCATTTCCAGGAAGCCCCCTCCCTCCGGGGGCGGGGCTTACACTGGGCCAGGCGGGCGATGCGGGCGTCCAGGGTGCGTGGAGGGCGTCGCAACGGGGCGAGCGCGGGTCCCAGGCGGTGGCCCAAGAGCAGACCCTCCTGGCACATCCAGACAGACAGCAGAGAGCTACAGATGAGCGACACCAGGGCCACCGCCTTCCAGCGCCTCATCCTGGGCCTTGGCCTGTGGGGAGATGATGGTGGGGGTGGGTGTGTGCACGACGGGGTGCGGTGGTGGGACAGTGGGTATTTCATTTGGGGGGAATAGGGGGTGCAAAGGCCTTAGACTGAGGGTGTTTGGCATGTCCTAGCAATGGATAGGGGGCCCAGGCAAGGAGAGGGCGACAGCAGGAGGTGACCCCGGAGGAGGGCTCTACCCTTGGTAACCTACTGTGTGCCTCAGTTTCCCCTACCGGGCTGCACGTCTTCCATCAAGGTATTAGTACTTCTGCTCACTGCACACAGTGTCTAAACACCCGCACACTCCCGACCAGTGCCCATGTTCCCTGAGGCTAGACCACCTCCTATCTTATCCTGTGTGCTGTGGCTTGGAAGACATTTGCATTCAATTTGCATGGCCCCAACACAGGTGCCAACTGTGTACCAGGCTTGATGCTGAGTACACAGGAGACATTTGGGGAAACTGAGGCGCCGAGCAGGTCAGCGGCATCTGGTTTGGCGTTTTGTTGTTTTTGTTTTTCCTTTTGAGATTTAGCCCAGGCTGTTCTGAAACGCTTGTGTATGAGCTGACCCTGCGCTCTGATTCTCCTTCCCTACTTGGACCCAGGGTGCAGTCTGCATCCCCGGCCCCACTTGGTTATTGAGCACCAACTGTATACTGAGGCTTCAAGACTCTCCATTGTCCATTGTCCCAGTAAACCATGCGTGCATTTGTACTCATCTGACATTTATTGGGCGCCGATGGTTTGCCTAAGCTCCACTCTGAATTCAAGTCCAAGTCACACGACTGCTGGGACCTCACACCACACTTGTGCGCTGCCCAGGGAGGCCAGGAGTGGACGTGGGGTTCCCGGGGCAGAAGTGACAGAGTGCTGGGAACCAAACCTGTGTCCCCCGCGCCTGCGGCCCTGAGTCATTTGTCCTGGCATGACCGTCCTCACGCCCAAGGCCCGTGCCTTATTATCATGCCTCTGGAGGCAGTGCCTCAGTTTCCTCTCTGGGCTCTATGAGGAAGCATGACAGCGGAAATGCCAGTACCGGGGGTGGCCCGGTTGCACCCACCCAGTGGTCTCAGACCGCGTACCCCCAGCTGAGCTCTGAACTCATGAACAATGGTCCTTCTGTCCGGGGTCACCCGACTGGTTTGTGTCTGGCACGGAAGGGGCGCGGGTATTCTGGGGGGGTGGTGACATAGGTGCGCAGAGGCCCCTGGAAGGAGGCCAAGGGTCACCACATCCTGGCAAACATTCTGCCCAGGGTCACATTCTCCTGTTCCTCCCTCCTCCAAACCTCAGTTTCCCCATCTGCAGTTATGTCCAGCAGACCCACTCGTGTATGCAGAGGAGATGTGCGCATGCCCGGGCACCGTGGTGCTCAGCCTGGCTAGTAGCCAGAGCCTGGAAGTGAGCCCTAACCGCAGCGGCTGCAATCTCCTACTCATCCTTCAAAGCTTGGTTCCTTTAGGACCAGGAGCGTTGCCTTGCCCCATCTCTGCGGCAACTGTCCCACCCCAGCTGTCGTTCCGGGGTGACTTAGTTTCCCCATCTTCAGTCAGAGCCAAAAGGTGCAGGGGAGGGGAGGGGAGGGCTAAAGTCAGTGTTCTGAGCCTGTTATCTCAGCCTGCTCACTCCTTGTAACCCACAGGGTCTCCTGTAGCCCAAGTATGTAGCTGAGGATGACCCCGCACTCCTGCCTCTCCTGCCTCCACTCCTCAGTGCCGGCGTGATAAGTGCTACAGCTTGCGGTTTTGGGGTCATTCAATTCTAGAAAATCATGGGGGCATCGGGGGAGGAGGGACTCCCAGACCTATACTTTCCAGAATCCGTGCCTCAGTTTTCCCATCATCTCTAACAGTTTTCCCCAGACTATGGCTGCTTAGTGGTTCCAGATGGGGAAACTGAGGCCTCCCAGAGCCTGGGTCCTCACCTCCTTCCGCGGGCCCCACCCGCTGGCGGGACGCACATCTGGGGGGCAAAGCAACAACATCTGCGGAGCACAGCTGGTTCCGATGAGCTGTGGGGGCTGTGGCCTGGGGAGGCATTTAGGGCTTGATGGGTTGATGGGGAACACAGCCACTCCCTCCCAGTCGAGAGAAGGGGCAAGAACCCCAGGGCTGCTGCACCTCTAAAGCTCTAGTGATGCCTGACTGACCAAACTCCTGCTCATACCTCAAAGCCCCAATTCCAAATGCCCCCCGCTACACTTAAAGAGATTTCATCTTATTTCCATGTGTTTGTCTGCGGGAGCACGCGCTGTAGCGTGCCTGCGTGCGTGCAGAAGTCAGAGGTCAACTGTTAGCTTAGCCACCCTGTCTCCATACATTCTTAAACACAGGACAGTGGTGGCTCAACGTCGCTCAGCAGATGGATTTAAAATGGGGAAGGGGGTGGAGTCCCCGCGACTCTGCAGCCTCTGCTGGGAAGCCCCTTTCCTTCCCACCTTGTTACTCTCTGTTCCCGCCACCCCCTCCCCACCCCACTCCAGGCAGAACCAGAAAGGTGGACTTTTCCGGGCGGGACATAAGGCACAGCAGCACGTGCCAGCCTTGGGGCTGGTTGTGAGCAGGAGGCCGCGCATAACCGGATCAGGCTAATGCGGGCTGAGCCGCTGGCGCAGGGCCCTGAGGGAGGCTGGGAAGAGTCCTGACCATCTGGCTTGGAAGGGAAACTGAGGCAGGCCCCGGGTGGCAGTAACAGGGCGGGGAGGGAGGGGACTTGCCTGCCCTCTCCTTCCTTCCCAAATTCAAAGTTTGGTCTTCGATAAAGGTGTCTGTTCTCCCAGCCTCAGTTTCCCCACATGAGAGCTGGGAGCCTGTCTGAGCCTCAGTTTCCCCAGACGGGAGCTGGGAGTCTAGGCGGGGCCCGGCACTTTCTTTTTCCTCTTACTCTGTTTATTTATTGAACTTTTAAAGGAATTCTTTTTCATTATTTTAAATATATGTGTGAGCCCGAGGCAAATGCAGGGGTGTCGACCCGGAGGCTGCGTAGTCATCACGGACAGCTCCAGTCTCATTGACTTATTTGTAACTTTGCTCTCATCTCTCTTTTGAGTCAATGTAACCTAGGCTGGACCCTATGTAGCCAAGGCTGACCTTGAACCCCTGATGCTCCAGCCTCCAGATCCTGAGTAGCTGTGACAATAGGCTGGAGGCGCCACACCTGTTCCCCATGCTTCCTCTGTCAACCTTCTCCTCCCCACCTGCCACCGGGTCACCCTGACTGTCCTCAAACAAGCGAAGCGCTGCCCCTTTCTTCCCCCACTTACAGGACTCATCCTGCCAGCCCCAGTTGCAATGCCCGTCCTCCAGGAAGACTTCCCGGAGTCTCAGCTCATCACCTAGTCACACGTTCCCGCGTCCCACGTCCGAGGATGCCAGTGCGGCACTGCCCACAGGCAAACATTTGTCGAAAACATCTCTGGCTTTTGTGTTTGTTATTTTTTTTTGGTTTTGGGTGCCTGACTCTGAGTTTGTGTGATTGTTTTTTATTTAATTCTGAGAACAGGATGGTAGCATTTCGGGACAGGATGCCCGGCTGAGGTGGGGTACCCGGCTGAGGGGGTCCTGGTTGATGGGGTGTACCCAGCTGAGGGGATTCTTTGCTGAGGGAGGCATTTCTCACTCCCTGGTACAGCCAGCCCTTTGTGGTTGCATAGGCAGGGTTTGCAGCGGGCTCAGGACCCCGGTCTCCGATGGAAAAAACAAAACAAAACAAAACAAAACGGATGAAAGAGTGGAGGGATTGTCAGGCCGGGCTAGGGGCTGGGGTGGGACAAGCTGGTCAGGCTGGAATCTACCCGCTACTGACATCCTGCTAGTCACACCCCATGTGGCTTCCTCAGCCCGGGGCACTGACACACACAAAGGGTGTCCCAGAACACCATGGATGTGAAGCCCTGAGAAGGCGGTGGCACAGAAACCCAGGGGTTCAGTTCCCAGCACTCCCCCCTCGAAGTTCCCCAGCCAGACCCAGTGAGCCAGGCAGGTGGCAACCTTTACACACACACACACACACACACACACACACACACACACACACTGCATCTCAGCATCAGCATCTACCCTGGGCTTCAGGATTTCTGCCTCCGGTCCCACCTGAAGTCTGCCCACTCTCTGCAGCATCCTTGGGTGGGCCTGGTGAATTCTCACCCATAAACCGAGTTATCTGGGGATAATCTGGAATCAGAACTCGGAAAGTGGGGAACACACCCCCGTTTCTAATCTGAGCTTTGCCCTTAAGGGACCCCCCCCTCCTCCAAAGAGCCCCACGCCCTCTTGTGGCTGAACAGCGATTCAGGAGCCCAGTGGCCCGGCCCTTACCGGGGAGGACACGGTGTCCCCGGGAGCGCAGGGAACGCGCCCCTGAGTGTTTACTTCTGTGCGCCGCAGGGCTGCGCGCGGCTGGGCCCCCCTCCCAGGGTTTCCAGTGACTGCGAAGTCCCCCTATTCCATTCTCTCTGACCGACGGGGCGTTCACGGGGACCCGCAGGTCAAGCAGCCTTCCACAGGCACCAGAGGTCGTAGGAGCCCAGAGCGCACCCCGTCGTGTACGGAGCCCGGCAGTGACCTGGGAGGGGGAACTTAGGGACTCCCCCCGCACTGCACCCCAGCACTCCGCTTACCTGCCGCGGGCTCCAGATGACCCGGTCAGTGGTGACTCCTCTGGCCACCCGAGCCCGGCCCGGCCCCAGCCACTGCGTGCGCCATCCGGATCGCGGGGACCGGAGGCGACCCGGGGACCCCGTGCCGGAGGAGGCCACCGCACAGAGTGCGGGACACGGGCCGGGCCATGGGGTCCCCCCCCTGGCCTCTCTTTCTCTGTCTTCCCAGGGCTCTCCGGGCTCAATGAACCCCGGGGCGGCGCGCGTAAGAGGCTGGAGCGCGCTCAGGACGCGGGGCCACGCGAGGACCGCCGGGCGCGGGGCACACGGACGAAGCTACCGCGCGCTCTCCCTCTGCTCCCGCCGCGCACCTCAGGCCGGCTGGGCTCTAGGGGGCGTGGCCTTCCCGGAGGCGTGGACGTGGGCGTGGCGTAGGGTTTCCCGGGCTCAGGAGCCGCCCTCGTCCTGCCCACAGCTGTAGGGGCGCTCCGGGAGAGCAGGTGGCAAGAACGTGGGAGGCCCTAAACAGCCACACTGATCTATCGATCAGTCGGCCCATCCACTCCTCCTGGCGACTCTCCTTTATCCCAGACTTTGCGCCCCGAATCTAGTCCTCGCTAACTTTGCACATTCCTGCCCCATGTCCCCAACTCCCCACTTAGCTCCCTAAACTACCAACGAGGGAAAATCTTTACAGCATCAACACCCCCCACCCCCGCGCTCTGAAGCCATCTCAGAGTCCCAAGACACCCCGCGACCCTCCCTCCCAACCAAAAGCCACTCTGCACTCACTCATGGTCCCCTCACAAGTCCTCCCCACCCCAGCCCACTCCTCTATCCACTCCAAGAAACCCTCCCTGGGAAACCCAGGGAGGTTCATTCTCTTCTCAGACACCCTAGATATGTAGGACTGAAGATCCTGTTGTCCGCAGTGAACTAAACCCATCAACGCTTCCCACCATCCTGCCCCCCCCAGCCCCCAGAGCACCGTGGGGGTCCCAGTTTTTCACAAATGACTTCCCTCCCAAAAGCACCCTATCAGGGACTTGATCACTCAAACCCACCACACCCTACTTCTCTGCTACCTGCAATCCGCAAGCGCCCCCTAGCGGAGCTCGGTCACTCAGAGGCGGGGTGGCAGGGGCGAGACCGGCTGTGGCCACACCCCCGCCATGCCTAGTAGCTGAAAAACCAAGGTTGAGGCTCCGCCCTCAACATCCCTTGCCCGCTCCTCCTCAGCTCCCTTGGCTTGCCACCTGCCCTGGACTTAAGGTCCACTTATCCCAGAAGCCTTTTCAGGACCAATCCGCCAAACAGCCTGACCCCTTCCCAAGGGCCTACGCTGGGGAAGCCCCACGCCGGTGGAGTTTATGCTCATGTGCATGTCGGGTGCAGTTGGTATTGAGAGTTAGTTTGTGGGTCAGAACAGCAGACTCTGAAAGTCACCTGTGTGTTCAGAGACCTGAGGCAGCTGATTTCTTCTTGTGTTTGCAGCTTCCCAGGGCCCAGGCCATGGCAGGGGCGAGGTGGAGGATAGGATCAAGGTGTGTGTGGCGGGGATGGGACAGGGAGATAGGGCAAAGGTGTGGCACGGGGAAAATGGGGAAGGTGGGGCGGGGAGGGGGACTGGGGGAGATGGGTAAGGGCATGGGGAGACAGGTGAGGGCCTGGCATGGAGGAGATGGGTGAGGTTCTGGCACAGGAGAGATGGGACGAGGGTGTGCCACAAGGGAGATGGGGGGAGGGCTTGGCACACACAGGAGAGATGGGGTGAGGGCCTAGCATGGGGGAGACAGGTGAGGGCCTGGCATGGGGACATGGGACATTCAGGATGGGTCCTTCCATATCTTTCCCATCCCTGTTGTCACTCAGAGCTGAACACCTGGTGAGCACGTGCTAGCACAGACAGAGCTCTGATAGCAGGACACTTACCTGTAGGCTCTGAACATACAAGCGGCACACTGACTTCACACACAGAGGATCTCCCCTGAGGCTCCTGCACACAGACTCAATTCTGCTACAACCTGGTGCTGGATGACACACACAGAGACCCACACCAGGCAATACATACAAACAATATAGCTGCTTCCTGATTCCTCTGTCACATCCACTACTGGTACAAAGGCCCACATAGACACACACAGCATGCAACATGTGCAAGAACACCCCACAGCTCCGGTGAGCACACACATGACACACGTGGGGGGCTGGCGTGGGAGGCCAGGGCCTCCTTGCACACAGAACTAGCCAGAGCCCACCCCTACTGGGCCAGCCCCCATGAAGCTGTCACCAGCCGTCCTGTGGCCACCTCTGCTCACCCGGCCCAGCCGTGACTGGGGGTGGGGCAGGCAGACACATGTGCCCACCATGTGGACGATCGTAAAATGGTTGTCCTGGCAACAGCAACTTGAAAGACTGGGCTCTTCCTCTGGGATAGGGGTGCAAGGGTAGAGCTGACACCATCAGGCGAGACAGGGGTAAAAGGTGGGGACACAGAACATACACCCACCTTTGACCCCGTTTCTGGGGCACATGGTTTGTTACAAACAGGGAATCTCATCAGCCTCAGATACACAAAGTGGCTCCCTTGCTCAGGGCCGGACGTACGTGGTCACACCAGAAATACAAGTGTTATCTGTCACAATAGCCTTCCAGATCACCTACACATTCTGCCACCCCTTTAGACAGACGGCAACTGACAGACGCCCTGTCAGGCTTGTGACTCACACCTCAGCTGGGAACTGGGACACACACACACACACAAGAGCATCAGAATTCTTCCAGAATTCTCTACACCAGCTAAAATGAGGCTGATGCCCCTGGGATCTTGTAGCATGAGGGACATGGCTCCATGGAGACTGGGCGGTTGATGTCACCTCCCCTTGGAGAAGGGTCACAGCCATCTAGGTGGTTGACCTCAGGGCTGCTGGGCTTCGGTGTTTGTAGTATTTTATGTTTAGACTCTTGTCCCATATGCAGGCTGTGTAGGACAAGGGACCAGTGTCAACAACACTTGAGCCTCCCACTGTAAGAGGACAAATGTGGGGTGGCATCTGGTGTTCTGTCAGAGCCTAGACATGGGGAAACTGAGGCTCAAAGATGCACAGACATAGGCAGTCCCTTTCTTTGATCCATATCAACCAGGTTATGGGGCCCTGGCAGAGATGATGGCAGCCTGAGCCCGGAGCCCCACCCACCGTGTGCTGGAATTCATTCTTCTTCTGTATCTATCTGTTCCTGCATCTCCAAGCAACACCAGCCACAGCCTGCCCTGCCACCAGCCTGCCTGGTAATCGACAGGTGGTTGTGAAACCTGAGGTTCAGAGAAGTCATGCAGCAGGCTCCAGGTCACACAGCAAGAGTCTGTGTCTTGGGGACTTGGCAGAATGTCACGGTCCTGTCCACCCACCCACCTCCCCCACCCCACCCCACCCCAGAGCCAGCCTGATCTTCCTGGAGGCCATCATTCCCAAGGGGAAGCACTCTGTTCTTGGGTGGAGACCCAGGCAAGTCTCTGAGAGGCTGCCGGCCTCTGGCCAAAACATGAATTTGGCTGGTGAGGAAGTTTCCATCTTAGTGTTAGGAATTGGCCCAGGTTCAGCTGTTTGGAGGATGGACCCCCCAAGGAAGCCCCCAGGGACTAGCCCAGAGGGGGTGGAGGTGGCTGGGAACTCAGTGTTGTCCTCTATTCCCCTTGGCCACCTCATATGACAATTAACTTTACATGCACCACGCAGCAGTGTGTGTTGAAATGAGAGATTACCCAGCCTCAGGTTAGCCATCTGTAAATTAGCTCCCAGGTGTGTTCTAGGCCCAGCCTTGGGTACCCTCTATAGAACAGGGTTATCCTCGGAGCGCCCTTCTAGCATGGGTTTGGTTTGAGGCTGGAGCTTGCTATGTAGTCAAGGAAGACCTTGAACTCCTGATTCTCAGGGCATGTTCCTTGTGCTGGTTCCGGGGTGCTAGGAATAGAACCAGGGCTTCAGCGGTTGCAGCGAGGGCTCCACCCTCTGTAGCCCAGGCTGGCCTGGAAATCCCCATGTTCCTGCCTCCGGGGTTTTCAATATTGGGTTCTGGGCCTTTGGGGTGACTGTCACATCTAGTTTAGGAGACAGAGGGGCCTTCTGCATCACTTGACACACTCTCTGGTGAGGGTGGGGGTGTCACGGGCAAACCGAGGCTAAGAAGGGACCTTAGCAGCCCGTGGGCGGCAGGAAGGAGAGAAGCTGCAGATGCAGGCTAGGATGGTAAAAACAGGACCGGAGCTGTTCCCCTGGGAGCCATCGACAGCACGGGGTCAGAGGTGGAGGCCGGGTCCCTGCAGCCTCCGAGGTCAGGAAGGTGGGAAACACATCAGGCGGGCCACCTGGGCAGCGGCTCCTGCGGAAGGAGCTGGGGGTGGGCGGGGCCTAGCGCAGTGGGCGGGGCTGGCGGCGGGCTCGTTCACAGGCCGTGCTGCGCACGCACACACTTGCAGGCGCCGCCAGCTGCTGTAGTGCTGAGCTCTCCTCAACCCGCTTGGCCCCGGCTGCTCTAATCCCCCTGCTCCCGACCTGCAGCCCCGAGATAAGGACCCAGCTGCAGACGCAGATAAAGGAATCTGCCACACAAATCCGGGAGGCCAGCCGTGGGCACCCAGCCCAGGGCTGCACCTGCTAGACCTAATGGGGGGGGAGGGGCGGCTCAGAGGTGGGGGTGGTGGTGCCCAGGTGGACACAGAACTGGAGACAGAAAAGGAGGGAGCCCGAGCCCAGCCTGTAAAGCCAGACCATTTGGGAAGATGGGGCAGGGGCATTGCCGTGAATTTGGGATTGGCTTGGAATGGAAAGCGAGTCTTTGTCACAAAAAGACAAAAATGAGAGACAGAGAGGAGAGAGTATGCCAAGCACGGTGGCAGACACACTTGAGAGGTGGAGGTAGGAGGATCAGGAATTCAAGGTCATTTCTAGCCACAGTGAGTTGGAGACTAGCCTGAGCTACCTGAGACCATATCTTTAAAAAAAAAAAAAAAGGATGAAAATAAAATCGTTGAGGGTAAATAAATAGGAATAAAAGAAACAGAGAGAGGAAGATGGGAGGAGGCAGCAGTGGGTCCCTTCAGTCTTCTCTGCTCCCACTTGGTGCCCAGGTCTCCTCAAATGCTAGCAGGGTCGCAGCCACCTGCCTCCCTCAGTTCCTGGTGTCAGCTGAGATCAGTTCTGGGGATGGATTGCTGTAGCTCCAGGGGATTACCTGGATCCCTCAGTTCAGGGAGCCACAGACTCTCCCGAAGGCACCATGCCAGGTGACTTGGGTGTGGAAACGGCCCGAGGAGAAAGGGGTGAGTGCACTCTCCGTGCTAGGTGAATGGGGTACCCGGAGGAGACTAGGAGGGAAGGCTGGTTCTCAGAAATGAATGGAGGCCATCCTTGGATGGGAAGGACCGGGGTGGGGCAGGAGGAGAAATGGAAGCACGGATGATGGAGTCTGTGCTCAGGATTGGAACCGGGCCTGGCAGACAGTATACTCTCACTGGTTGCCGAGCTCCTGGTAGGGGTTCGGCACCATCGTATTCACATCACCACGAATGCTGCACATCACATCACGGTTAAGGGTCTGCATTCTCTCATAGTTATCAACTGCCAGGCGATCACGCCTCCTGCGGGAAGCCAGCCTGGGTTGCCTTGCACAGAGAGGGACGAAGTCGCTTTGAAGAGGGATCTTGTCCCTGTCGTTGCCTTTGCAGCAGTTTCTTCCAAGAGTGTGTCCTTATCCCAACCCAGTGTAGACACTACAAAGGAGCCCCAGCCTTAAAATGCAGTTATTCCAATCTTGTCCAGTGGGGGCGGTAGAGAGCAAAGGATCAACCGGTGCCATTGAGGTCTTAGGCTAATTAATCCTCTCTAGGTAGGCCTCAGTTTACCCTTATGTTATACAACCAGCAGAGTTCGTGCGTTGAGGAACAGTATGGGCTACAGAGTAAAACCCTGTTTCCAAGAATTAAATGAATATAAGTTCTGATTGGGTTGGCTTGGCTTTGGTTGAGACATGTGGCTCCGGTGGCCTCAAACGTTACCTCCCGATCCACCCAAGTACCGTTCTTAAATGTTTAAGTAAATTTTTATTAAAATAGTAATTGTAGGATCGGTATGGAGAAGGGCCTGATGTCAAGCTCAAGGAACCGAGTTCAATCCTGGGACCCACATGCGAAGGCAGGGAACCCCTAAAATTCTCATATGGCCTCCACATACGCCTGTGACACACGGGAGACCCCACACACAATGTCACTTTCAAAGAAACGCTGGCACACGCCTTTAATCCCAGCACTTGGGAGGCAGAGGCAGGAGGATCTCTGTGAGTTCGAGGCCAGCCTGGGCTAGTAAGCGGCTGTCTCAAAAAAAAGGCAGCACAATAAAAATAATACAAATTACCACGCGTTTATGGGTCACAGTGGCCCACGAAGGGCACTGCCAAAGGAGAGCGTGTCCCAGTGAAGTCATTTGATCCTTCAAAGCTGTTGCGATTTTTTGTTTGTTTTCCGAAACACGGTTTCTCCGTGGAGCTCAGGCTGTTCTGGACCTCGCTCTATAGCT
Organism: Arvicanthis niloticus; assembly: GCF_011762505.2. NCBI lineage: Eukaryota > Metazoa > Chordata > Mammalia > Rodentia > Muridae > Arvicanthis > Arvicanthis niloticus. The sequence continues at coordinate 137,703,074 of NC_047660.1, forward strand.
CAGGCTGGTCTCGAACTCAGAGATTCACCTGACTCGGGCTCCACAGTGCTGGGATCAACAGTGACCCACGAGTGGCCGACGTGAACCCGCCGGGACCTGGAGCACTTCCGGTTCCTGTGCGGCCTCCCCCCCCCCCCCCCCCCCCGGCCGTGCGCACGCGCGCCTTAGCATTTATTGGTGCGGTCTGAGCGTGCGCATTTCTTTCTGTAGGCTCCAGAGGACACGCGCTACCCGGAAGACTTTCTTGCCACACTGCAGAGCCGGTGTGAGGGGCGTCGATGGCGGAGGCTGCGGAGGCGGCAGCCGAGAGCGGTGGTGGCGGTGACTCCCGGGTTGGCGAGTGCGAACGGGGGGTGGCGCCCATTAAAGCTCAGTGAGTCCCTGGCGCCTGTCAGCAAAGCTGATGTGCCCTTCCCGGCGTCCGTGGCGCGGTGCAAGTGGTGCATGCTGGGAGGTGTGGCGGCATCCTGGAGAGGGGCATCCCGGAGGGGCCAGAGTCTTTACCTACCCTCTGCTGATTCTCGAGTGTAACAGTTGGTTGTCACAAGCAATTAGGCTGGCTGTGCGCATATGCAGTTTTGGGGAACCAGAAGCAGGGCTCGAGGTGCATGCTGGGGCTTGTAGTCTCTGCGATGGGCAAACATGGCTCGCGTCTAAAGACCTCCTGGGAAGTGTGGTAGCTTGAGTCTCGTTGCCAAGCATGCTGGGATTTGTTGTTCTTTCATAGTTGGACCATTCTACCAAGAATGTTGGTTTTGTGTGTCGTAACCCTTAAGGCAATGCAGTTCTCTGAGCAGGGACACAAATGGGTCCTTCAAGTGTAAAATAGGTGTCCCATTGGCACTGGGGTGCCCCCAGGTAAAAACTGGCTGGTTCTAAGTAGGGGAAACCTGCAAGCAGAAGCATGTGAGCTTGGCATTGACCCCCAAGCCCCCTTCCCTGTACACAGAGAGCCCCTTCTCTGGCAGGTACCGCACCACCAAAGAACGGTTCCACGAATACCTGGATGCAGACAAGCAGGAGGGTGCATGCCAGGAAACGCCCACAGGAGACCCAGATGAGCCAGGGGCCAAAAGAATCCGCCTGGAAGACAAGCAGGAGAATGGGAAGGCAGAGGCGGCAGTTGAGTCCCATGAAAGGCAGGTGCCCAAGAGGGCCCGTGGCCAAAACAAAAGTCGGCCCCACATGAAGCCAGCATGCTATGACAAGGAGAGGCTCTGCCCGTCCCTCCTCCAGGTGAGGGGTTGCTCTACAGGATTGGCTCAAAGTCTGCAGGTGCTGTGCTGTGACAAATACACGTGACCCTTGGTCTTCAGGGACTCGACCTAGCAGTGCCTTGACTTGGTCCATGGTGCTGCCTTCAGAATGGACAGCTTTCAGCCTCTACACACCACACTTGCATTTCTTTAAAAATTAATTAATTTTTTTTTGGGGGGGGGCAGGGTTTCTCTGTGTAACCCTGGCTGTCCTAGAACTCACTCTGTAAACCAAGGCTGGTCCTGAACTCAGAGAGCACTCCCAAGTCCTGGGATTAAAGGTGTGTTCAGCTAATGTAATTCACTTTTTAATAGTGTTGTATTTCCTGGAACTAGAGTTACAGGCGGTTGTGAACTGCCTCTTGATTACTGGGAATCAGACCCAAGTCACGTGCAGGAGCAGCTGGTGTTTGTGACACTGGACCTGTCACTACAGCTTGACACCAGTCCAGCTTTCAGGCTGGTAAAACAGGCATGCTGGGGTTGCTGACACTCACCAGGACACGTAGATTGGAGAGTCATTGCTTTGCCCACCCTGGCCACTCAGCCCTCTCCTGGTCCTTTCATGTCCCTCACAGGAGTCGGCCACTCCGTGTGCATTTGGGGACCGTTGCCGCTTCCTGCATGATGTGGGGCGCTACCTGGAGACCAAGCCGGCAGACCTGGGCCCCTGCTGTGTGCTCTTCGACACCTTCGGCCGGTGCCCTTACGGTGTGACCTGTCGCTTTGCTGGAGCACACCTAGGGCCTGAGGGTCAGAACCTGGTGCAGGAGGAGGTGGTGGCCCGCTGTGTGCAGCTCCCTTGTGTGCGAAATGGCCTAGACAGGGCCCTGCAGCAGCAGCTACGGAAGCGCCAAGTGTGCTTTGAGCGAGCTGAGCAGGCCCTGTGCCGCCTCACCCAGGGCCCCATGCCCCCCACTGTCCCCGAGACCGCTGTGGCCGTGCTGACCCCGGAGCAGAATAGCTGCCATGCCCAGCTGGACACTGTGGGAGAGGCCAGCACCCCGCAGGGCAGCCCTGTGCCCACCTGTGGGCCCTTGACAGACGAGGACGTCATCCGGCTGCGACCCTGTGAGAAGAAGCGGGTAAGGTGCAGGCATGGCAGCTGTGCTCCATTGTCCACAATACCGTCTCAGCAGAAAGAGCCTGAACAGCCCCAGAGGGTCAGAGCTAGGGGACAAAAGGGTACCATGGAAGGGTACCGTGAAGGGGAAGGCGTTGAGACTAGAAGCTCTCTAGACAGGAGACCAGTCATTGATAAGCTTTTTTCCCCTAGACAGAGGGACCTGGTGTGTACAGCGGCCGGCAGCAGAGGGAGGCCACTGGGGTGTGGGGAGAGGGAAACGTGTTAGACAGTGGGAGAAGGCGGCCTGACGTGTGCGTTTCCCCTCCAGCTAGACATCAGTGGAAAGCTGTATCTGGCTCCTTTAACCACGGTAGGAGGTGGCTGGAAGTGGGCGGCTCGGTGGTTCCCTGGGGCATTACCAGTCCAGAGTCTCCGCTTTATTGACCTCTGAGGCCTGACCATGTCCATGTCCCGGCCAGTGTGGAAACCTACCCTTTCGCCGCATCTGCAAGCGCTTCGGTGCAGATGTGACCTGTGGTGAGATGGCCATGTGCACAAACCTGCTCCAGGGACAGATGTCTGAGTGGGCTTTGCTCAAGCGCCACCCCTGTGAGGACATCTTTGGGGTGCAGGTCAGTGTTTGCCCTGAAGGAGGTTGCCATGGCCTTGCCTTCCGCTGTCTGTGGGACAGTGTGATGACCTCAGTGGGCCAGTCATTGACCAGACTCTGCCTGGTGCAGCTGGAGGGCGCGTTCCCTGACACCATGACCAAGTGTGCTGAGCTGCTCAACCGCACCATTGACGTGGACTTCGTGGACATCAATGTGGGCTGCCCCATCGACCTTGTCTATAAGAAGGTGATGGCTGCTCTGCCCTGGAGCCTGGGACCCTGCCCTGCTGGCCTTGCGCCTCAGTTTCCCCATCTGGACATGGAGCACATTGAGTTGGGTGGCAGGCAATTCAGTTATATGTGGGTGCCTATAAGGAGTGTCTGTTTCTCGGGAGGTCATCAGGGTCTCTGTGTCCCACAGGGTGGCGGCTGTGCACTCATGAATCGCTCTGCCAAGTTCCAACAGATTGTGCGGGGCGTGAATGAGGTAACCTGGGCTCTTCATCACTATGCCTGTCCTCCATCCCAACCTGATTCTGCCATGTAGCCTCCAGTCCTGCTGTGTGCTTCCCCTCTGCCCTTGCCCTCAAGGTCTTGGACGTCCCATTGACTGTGAAGATGCGCACAGGTGTCCAGGAGCGTGTGAGCCTGGCACACCGACTGCTGCCCGAGCTGCGGGACTGGGGTGTTGCACTGGTCACGGTGGGTGTCAGAGGCAGTGGGGTCACATCTTGGGGTTTCTGTAGCTCTCCCTGTCCCTCGATCTGTCTCTCTTTTTGGTTTCTGGCTGTCTCTCTGTGCCCCTCCTGCCCTTCTTGAGCCCCTCGTCCTGTTACCCTCCACCTTTGCCCCTCATTACTGGCCCCCTACCCCCAGCTCCATGGACGTTCCCGGGAGCAGCGCTACACCAGGCTGGCCGACTGGCCCTACATAGAACAGTGTGCCAAGGTGGCCAGCCCCATGCCCCTGTTTGGTAGGTACCCAGAGCCACCGGGGTCACATCTTTCAGCTGGGAAGACTGGGAGGATGCTGGGTCCCTTGGAAATCTCAAGACTGATTGATGGACACCATCATTGTCCATGGGGCCTGCCACTGTCAAGACCCCACTGTGTCTCCTCAGGAAATGGGGACATCCTTTCATTTGAGGACGCCAACTGTGCCATGCAGACAGGTGTTGCGGGGATCATGGTTGCCCGGTGAGTAGCAGCTGGGCTGGGACGGCGACACTAGAACTCTTTGCACCTGGGGCTCCTGTGAGGGCGCAGCCTGGCTGTTGAGGTGACTGGATCACTGAGCGTCTCCTCTGCAGTGGTGCCTTGCTCAAGCCCTGGCTGTTCACGGAGATCAAAGAACAGAGACACTGGGACATCTCGTCCTCAGAGCGCCTGGACATCCTGAGGGATTTCACACACTATGGCCTGGAACACTGGGGCTCTGACACACAGGGTGTGGAGCGGACACGGCGATTCCTTCTTGAGTGGCTCTCCTTTCTTTGCAGGTGGGCATTGAACCAGGCAAGCAGCTGGGGAAAGAGATTGTAGCCTCAGGCCTCACTCAGCCTCATTGCTTCCTCTGCCCTCCTGACCCACAGGTATGTGCCCGTGGGCCTGCTCGAGCGCCTCCCACAGAGGATCAATGAGAGGCCGCCTTACTACTTAGGCCGTGACCACCTGGAGACACTCATGGCCAGCCAGCAGGCTGCAGACTGGATTCGCATCAGGTACCCACTGGCCAGGGCTCTGCAGGTTGATGCTGGGAGACCCAGGTCTGACCTGTCACTTTTGTCCCCACAGTGAGATGCTGCTTGGACCAGTACCGCCTGGCTTTGTCTTCCTGCCCAAGCATAAGGCCAACGCCTACAAGTAGCCAATAGAGACAATAAATTTTATTCTTCTATAATCTTTTATTTTGTTGGTTTTTTTGAGACAAGATCTCCTGTGTCTGGGCTGGCCTTGAACTCCTGGAACCCTAGGCATGTACCGTCCATCAAGCTTGGCTTTGTTTAGGTGTCTTGAGGTGGCTTCTGTTCCTCTTCTCCTGGGAGGTGGCCTTGGCTGGTACCTGGTTCCCATCTGCACTGTTTTCTGACTTCCAGCTGTCCTGTTTTGTTGGCCAGTGTCTTTGTGACTTTGAATTCAGTGACTTGCATTGAGGCAGCAGCAGTGACCTGGCTCAGGGAGTGGAGAGAATCACCTCTTGCCCACCCCCTCCCCCTCCCCCGGAACCTGAGTGGTGAGCCTGCCCTGGACTGGAACCCTCCACTTAGCAACGGAGCAAACAGAACCCAGCGGGACTCTGTCCCCGAGGTGCCTTTGCTGCCACCCGGGCCCCCCCGGGGTGGCCTGTCTCACCCATGCAGCACCCCAAAACCCTCTACCCCCCAGCTATACCCCAGGAAGGCTTCGGCCTGCAGAGTCTGGAGGGCCCTGAGGTGCCAGGTGGCCCAGAACCCCTTCCCACCGTAGGTACGATGGTGGTGGCGGGCAGGGGTGTGTGATGGGCCTGGGGCCTGGGCTCCTGCCCCACCCACTGGGCACCTTTGTCCACAGCCAATGCCAACCTGCACTATCAGACCCCCAGCTTGGACCAGGATGTGCTTCCAGCCCCTCCAGCAGGTATTAGCATCCCCAAGCCTTGCTATGAGCAGGCTCCTTACTCACCCAAGATGAGACCCTAAAATGACCCTGGGTCCCCTCTGTACCTCAGACAGATTCCCCCATAGCTAAACTCACGTGCCACATTTCGAAGTGACTCTGGAGACCAGGCTGAAGTCTGCTTTGTTGACAGCAGCCATCACTAGGCAAGGCTTTCCGAGAGGCCCGGACACCCAAACTCGGGTGCTGTTCCCGAGAGGCATCAGAGGAGGGGACCCCAACAGTTTCTGTGTCTTGGTAATCAGACCAGTCCACAAGGCCCCTCTGGCCAGGGCTGCATCCTATGTACCTGGGCTTTGGAGGCCCTCCTATGGTCTGGTGGCCCCATGGAGCCCCACTCAAGTGTTCGCCACCCACAGGCTTCCAGATGGCTCCCTGCGGCTGCTTCTTCGACCCCCGCATCTACCGCATCGAGTGGGCCACCTCCGACTTTGGCCAGTCATCCCTGTACAAGGTGGCAGTGGCTGGGGGTCCTGCCTTGTCTGGTGGCTACTTGCTGGAGGCCCCATCCTACCTCAAGGCCCCGGGGCCACCACCTCTACTGTACCCCCACTACCAGCCGGCCCCCAGTGGGCCACAGTACCTCACACATTACCTTCCACCGGAGGAGCCTGTGCCTGAGGCGCTGGGCTTCATGCGGGACGGAGGGCCCCTCAGCTTCATGGAGATGCTCAGAGACGGCCTGGCACCTCCACCAACCCCCAAAGAGACTCAGTCATCTCCCCTGCTTATCACAGTCCCCACAGCACACACGCTGCCACCTGGGCCCTACAGCCATCTCAGTGGCCACACCAGCCAGTTCCCAGGACCCCAGGTGACCATGAGACCCACTGAGGCTTCCAGGGAGCTACAGAGCAGTGGTGTGGCCAGGCCGGGTCTGCGATTCCCTCCTGGGCCTGTAGAGCCCAAGGTGGCCAAGGTGGAGGATGTCACCCCAGTGGGTTCAGGCGAGACCATGCCTCCTGAGGTGCCTCGTGCGTTCTTCCTACCAGACAAGGTCCTTCTAGAAGATGCCATGAAACTTTTTGATTGTCTCCCCGGTGGCACTGAACCTGAGGTGGCCCTGCACAGGGGTCCTGGCCCTGGACTGCGGGACAGTGGTGGTGGGGGGGATGACTTCCCAACCGACATCCGCTCCCTGCACCTGCCAGATGACCTGCTGTCCTTTGACTACAGTGTCCCTGAGATCCTGGATGCAGTGGCCAACGTGGACTACTTTTTCAGCTTCAAGGCCCTGGATGATGAGCCGCTGCCCCATCTCGGGGTCCCTGTCACCGACACGGTGGCCCCTGGCCTGCGGTCCCATCAACCGGGGAAAAAAACCAGCACATCCACCAAGAAAGGGAAGCCAGGCGGCAGACACAGGCAGACCACAGGCCAAGCTGGCACTGCCACCACAGGACCCAGGCTGGACCCGGGAGCCACTCCCAATTAAAGCAATTTGATTTCTCAGCTGTGTGTGGACATATGTCCTGTGGCCACGACCGGGCAAGACTGCTTGCTGAGACTGCATGGTGAGGCCGATGGGGAGGGTGGGGTGGTGGCAGTCACATGCCGTCAGAGTTGAGCCGGGAACCTCAGGATTGGAGTGTCAGGTGTCAGGGTTGAAGCTGAACTGTTTGTCACTCCTGCATTCAGGTAGCCTGGGGAGGGGTTGGGGGCCAGGCTGGGCCACAAAGTACAGTTTCATTTTCAAGAAAAGAAGGTGTGATGCTGTAGCTCAGTTGGTAGAATGTTGGGGGTCAGTTGGTAGAATGTTGGGGCTCAGTTGCTATTCACAAGAGCCTGGGTTTCCTTCCCAGTGCTACACAAACTATGGTTGGTACGTGGTTGTAACCCTAGCACTGAAGAAGTGGGAGGAGACAGGGTCAGAATTCCAAGGCTAGCCTGAGCTCCCTGATTCAAGGCTAGCCTGAGCTCCCTGAGGCTCTCAAGAACACAGTCAGTCACCTGGGGCTGGCTGGGGTTGGGAGGTCTCTTGAGAAGTGTTTTTTTTTTTTTTTTCCAGATACCCTACTGAAGTGGGTTCCCTTGTATGTTTGGTGTCAAAGTGTCCTGAGAGGAGTGGACACTCACCTGGAGATGCAGTGTATAGGGCAGGCTACACACTGCAAATGGCTGTCCTCTTCCTCCAGAAGTGAGTGCCAGATCACTGCACCTCACCTGGGCCCCATGAAACCAGTTTATGGAAGGCAGGCAGGGAGGTCACCTCTGCTATTTGGGGGCTTTGGGGTTATCTGGGGGAGCTGGGCTTAACCTCTCATGGTGGCTGGTGCGGGGCCTGACAGGGATGGTTGATTGCAGGAAACATGGAGTTGTTTGTGGGAACAGGTGTGGGCTTTTGGGGAAGATGCTTGCATGCTGCCTGAGGGGCAGGCAGCAGCCACTTTTCTCAAAAGACTAAAGGCGTCCAAAGGGTGTGAAGCCATAGCAGCCAAGAGTGTGTGAAGCAGGTGGGCTGGCCTGGCGACCTGGAACCCATGCGGGGCAGGAGGATCAGGGGTTCAAGGGCATCTACTGCTCTCCATGACCTTTCCGACCAGCTCCTGGGAGGCGGGGGCAGATGGCTCTACATAGTTCTAGACCAGTTAGGGAGTGGCTCCTGTGCTTTGAAAGGAAGAAGTTTCAGCTGGCTGTGCACACCAGTAGTTCCAGCATTCTGGGGATAGTGACAAGGACTGCTGGGTCTTGCTGGCCTATTTTAGTTTCACTGAGACTGTTTCTTCCAACCTCCTCCTCTGGCTTCACATCATTCACAAAGATACTAAAGAAAATGGCTCCCAGGGAATCCTGGGCTGTGTCTGGGGCCAAGGATGGTGATACATCAGTCAGAACACTGGGAGGGGTCCTAGGAGGCAAGGGCACACTTCAGAAAGAACGTTTCCCTGTGTGTGGGCATTTCCACTTTAAAAGAAAAAAGATTTATTTATTGTATGTGAGTACACTGTCACTCTTTTCAGACACACCAGAAGAGGGCACTGGATCCCAATACAGATGGTTGTGAGGCACCATGTAGTTGCTGAGAATTGAACTTGGAACCTCTGGAAGAGCAGTCAGTGCTCTTAACCACTGAGTCATCTCTCCAGACCCTCCACCCTTTCTTTTTTTTTTTTTTTTTTTGGTTTTTCGAGACAGGGTTTCTCTGTGTAGTTCTGGCTGTCCTGGAACTCACTCTGTAGACCAGGCTGGCCTCGAACTCAGAAATCCACCTGCCTCTGCCTCCCAAGTGCTGGGATTAAAGGCGTGCGCCACCACCGCCCGGCCCACCCTTTCTTTTTAAACAAAGAAGTATTTCATGTGTGGGGGTGCTTTGCCTAGATGTGTCTGTGCACTCTGCACTATACATGCAATACCTGTGGAGGCCAGAAAGGGACGTCATGTCTCTCAGACCTGCAGTTACAGATGGTTGTAAACCGTCCTGTGGGTGCTGGGAATCAAACCTGGGTCCTCTGCAGAAGCAGCCAGTGCTCAAACCACTAACCCATCTCTCCAGCTCTGAAATCTTAAAAGTTTTTCTCAAACCATGAAGGACCAGTATCCCTTGAGCTCTCTCTCCATCATGTTGGAGACCAGAGTTGAAGCAGGTTAGGCCCACCACCACTAGACTCACCTATTGGGGACATCTATGAACCAAGGGGCCACTTCTGGACAAACACAGCCAAGTTCCTAGGAGAGGCACCTGTTGGGTGCCAGGAACAAGAGCATGCATTTATTCTGTTGGGTCTGGAAGGGCTACCCTGTGCAAGCAGATCCTGCTGTCACCAGCTCCAAGCTGGCCTTGCTAGGGACACAAGTCCATCACTCCCAGAAGAGATTGACCTTGAGAGCAAAGGCTCAGCTTTTGAGGAGCCATGGGCCCCAGAGTGAGTTTGGAAGACACTCATCAGATCCTCTGGGGCTGGAGTATGGATGGAGGTCTATCTACTCAATAAAGGACAAACATGGTGCCAGGCAAAATTCCAGTGTGTATTGTTTTCCACAAGGGGGAGCCACTGGTCGGTGCAGTCACTGTAAGCATCAGTGTCCTTTAAAGCTGTGTGTCTAAAGGCTCCATGTGGGTGACCAGTGCCGCCTGAATGAACAAACATGGACGCCAGGTATGTTGCGATGGACACATTCACAAGAACCTTCTAAGAACAATTACAGCACAAAACTATTGGGGGGAACATTTTTTTCCAAAAAGAAACTATAGTATTTCATTAGGTGCTTCTTAGGTGTGGGAGGGTGGGGCTCGTGTTGGGGCAGAATTCTCAACATGGTGACAGCAAGCAAGGTGTGATGTGTTGGGGCCTCTAGAACTCAGGGCCCAATAGGCCTTGGTGTTCATTTGTCCACAGAGATCTCACGTTCTGGGGTTGAGACGGGGTTGGCCACAGGCCAGCAGCAAGCATGGCTGTTTGGGGGAGGTGTCTGGAAGACTGCAGAGGCCCAGGCACTGCCATGAACACAGGTTTCGGAGTACTGTTGGGAGGTGTGGACACGGTGCTGTCCCCTGCGACTGCTTGGGGGAAACCCAACCCAGGCCCCCCAGATTATCTTGGTGTCAACTGTGAATTGGACAGAAAGTCTAGAGTCAAGCAGTTAGGCCGAGTATCTGGGTTTGACTGGCCCTGCTTGGAGCCTGTTATCTTTTTGGGGCTTGGCCCTGTCCAGGATGAGATGAGATACAGTTAACATCTGTGACCCAGGGCGTGTGCCTGGAGGCCTTGCCTGTCCACGAGAGGCCATGAGGCGCATGGAGACGGCAGCAGAGTCTCCACACAGTGGCCTGAGAGCAGGACAGTCCCTCCCACTCTGGGCTCTGCTAGAGTGGGGTTCTTTGACATGGTGGTTAAGTTGGGAGCAACTGACTGTTAAAGCCACCAAGGTGGCTGGGACATTCCTGGGGATGTGCCTCATAACTCACACACACAGCAGGGGAGGGTGTTGACACAGAGGCTGTCCTCTAGGGGACACCTTAGCAGAGTATGGCAGCTTGAGTGACCATCTTAGTTCCCCACAGTCTCTGGCACCCTGTGGGTGGGGCACCGCATGCCAACTTGGGTCACAGTAAACATGGCATCATTGAAGAGGCACTAGTGTGATACAGCTGAGAGTCCAGGTCCTTAGAGGGCCAAGTGACGCCTTCCGGAAGCACGTGGAAGACGCCTAGGGAAGGGGCTAGATGCCCTGCAGTGGGTGGCTGGGGTCACTCCGTTCCCGCTTCACCAGGGGCTCGCCCAGGCTGCGGCCATCCACATCTGCCTCACTGCTGTGTCCATCCCCAATGTCCTCTGCAGGGATGAGGGGACAGAGGTGCCACTATGAACAGAGTGGCCTGTGAAAGTTGTCTCACCTCTGCTTCAGGTCAATCTGCCCTCATGTCCTGTCTGGTCACCCCTGGATGCATCAACAGGTTGGCCCTCTAACCCAGGTCTCCAGTGGCCACTAGCCACTGGCCTCAGCCACCCAGACTGGCCAGTGATAATTTCTCCTCACACCCTGTTAAGCTACCACAGGATACCACTGGAGCCCATGCCCAGTTGCCAGGATGCCCACCACCTGCACACCAGTTCCTGGGATCCTCAACCCACCACAGAGGCTGCCACAATGGCACCTCTAGTACTGTGCAAGGGGCTGGGGACCAGGACACACCCACCTTTGTCCAGCAGGGTCAGCGACAGGGAGGCCAGATCATTGAACTGTAAGAGAAGGGAGAGTCACAGGCCTGCACAGGTGACAGTTATGGACCCCTCCAGTCAAGCCCTGGGGTGAGTGACTAGGAAGGACTAGGCTCTGAAAGGGTTGTGTGGGCTAAGCCCCTGCTCCTGCAGGTCCCCAAAAATGGCTCCCATAGAGCACAAGCCTTCATGTGGCTTCAGTTCTTTGCCTTTTTAGGAGGCAAATGTGTGTGTGTGTGTGTGTGTGTGTGTGTGTGTGTGTGTGTGTGTATTTGTGCACATGTGCAGTACCTTCAGAGGCCAGAAGGAGGCATTAGATTCCCCTGGAGAGGGAGTTACATATAATTGTCAGCTACTATGTGGGTGTCTGGGTGGATCTGGGCCTCTGGGTCACCCTGGCCTCACCTCGCCCATGACAGCAATGGGTGTCTCCCCAGTGGCCTGGGCCACCCGGTGCTCCACCAGGTAGAACATGTACTCATCATAGAGCAGCCGGATAAGGTGGAAGGAGCCGAAGCTGGCGGCACTGCGCAGGGTCAGGTCACGGATCACCATGGAGCTGGGGACACAGGGACAGAGAATGGGTCCCATCTCTGGAACTGAGCCTGGGGTATTGGCCTGGCTCCTCTGGGATGCTCTGAGCTTGCAAGTACTGCAAGGGCTGCCTGCTGGAGGCCATCAGGTTCCCAGAGGCAGGGGTCAGCCACCCATTCCCAGACAGACACAGGGCCAGAGGGGGTGCAGGTGGCTGGGTACAAGACAGTATACTCAGCACCTTTTTGCTTGATTTTTAGCTCTTTTAAAACATACATCTGGCCGGGCGGTGGTGGCGCACGCCTTTAATCCCAGCACCTGGGAGGCAGAGGCAGGCAGATTTCTGAGTTCGAGGCCAGCCTGGTCTACAGAGTGAGTTCCAGGACAGCCAGGGCTACACAGAGAAACCCTGTTTTAAAAAACAAAACCAAAAACAAAACCCCCCCAAAAACAACAACAACAACAACAACAAAACAAAACCAAAACCAAAAACCCAAAAAACAAACAAAAAACAAACCAAAACAAAAAAACCAAACCAAAACAAAAAAAACACCATACATCTGATTTGTTTATTTAATATTTATTTATTTTTGAGACAAAGTCTTTCTACAGAACTCGAAGTGTCCTGGAAATCACTGTGTAGACCAGGTTGGCCTCAAACTCAGAGACCCTCTTGTTTCTGCTTCCAGAGTGCTGAGATTAAAGTTGTGTACCACACAGATACCTCCCCCTTTTTTACTGTGTTGTCTGCCTGTGGTGCACCCTGAGGGTGCAGTGCCCCAGGAGGCCAACTGCCTAGAACTGGAGCTGCAGATGTTGTAAGCCACCAGATGGGGCTGGGAATTAAATCCCAGTACATTGCAAGAGCAGAGCCTCCTGTCCCACGGCAGAGCTGACATTGCAGGTGAAGGCTGTTACATGAGCTCTTCTGTGTTTTTAATTTGTTTCATTTTTATTCTTTTATTTTTCTATTCTCTTTTTTGAAGGGGTGGGGGTAGGGGCCATAGGGTGTTTGGACCTCAGGGGTGGCACCTCCCTACCATGGATGTAGGGTGACCCAGCTCACCTGTAGAAGGACCACTTGAGCAGGAACTGGCGTGCGGCCTTGGGGAAGCTGGGGCTGCCTGCGTGCTGCTTCAGTACCTGGGTGACTACGTTGTCCAGCCAGCTGGCCCACTGGTCCAGTGAGCTCTGCTGCTGCAGGGTGACCTTGAAGTCATGCTCCAAACGCTGCACCAGGCTCTCCTCACACTGGCACACCCATGAGGCCTGCTCCTGCAAAGGCATAATTGGTGAGGGCCTGGGGATCTTCTATTGTATTTATTTGAGACAGGGGCTCATTCATGTAGCCCAGGCTGGCTTCAAACTGCTGAGATGACTCTGAACTCCTGGGTTGATGTGTCGCTGGGGATGGGGCCCAGGGTTTGGTGTATTGCTAGGAGGGTACTCGGCCCACTGAACCCCAACTCCACCTTTCCTTGTTTATGGACAAAGTCTCAGGAGGTAGCCCAGGTTAGGCTAAACTCCCAATCTTCCTGGCTCAGTCTCCTATGTGTGATGACAGATATGCGCCACTGTGCTTCACAAAGGCTCACAATCTGAAAGGATGGCCTCGAAGCCCCAGGGGCTGTCTTCAACTCTGCAATTGTTTGTACTTTTCTGGCAAGACAGAACCAGACACACGGTCCAGCTGCTGGGAGCATTTGGAATGCAAACAGACAAGAACAGAACACTGCTTGTTAAACCAGCTAGCAGAGGAATCCAGACAAGGTGGCCGGTGGCTGGTGGCTGTGCGCAGGCCTCAGGCTTTCTGCTGCACATATACAGGCTGGGGAGAGATGAGCTACCTGCTGCATCCAGCTGTGCTTTGCTGGGCAGCCTGGGTAGGGAGGACTCAGCCCAGAGCAGGGCGGAGCAAGCGGATGTCACTGCCAAGTTCACCTGCACATTGGCAAAGTCCACGCGGTTGAGGTCACTCAGCATCTGGTTAATCTGTGACGTGTTCTGTAGCACGGCACGTGCCGCCTGTGCCAGGTGGTTGAGGGACGTGTAGCGCCGCAACGTCTGTGCGAAGGCACTTACGACACCCACCTATGAGGGACCCAGGTGACAGGTCAGCAAAGCCCCTGCAAGGGGGATGGACAGGCAGATGTGTACACAGACACTTGCACATGTGCACACATGCACGCACACCACCCTGCTCCCTGCAGGCCTGTGGAGACTCAGGATAGCAGAGGAGAAAGGGGCAGGATAGAGGAGCCTGTGGGTAAGAGGACCCATGTTAGCCCCTGGACCCATCTCACTGAGGAGTCATCTAGAGTGCCTGAGGAGGGGAAGCACATCCCACTGGCTGAGCAGAGCAGCCACGGGTGCCCAGCAGTCTGTGCTCTGCCCATGATGGACTGTGCCCTCCAAACATGCTCCAGGATAGACCCTTCCACCCGTGTGTTGCCGCATTAGGCAAGTGTGAGTACACACACGGACTGGGAGGGGGCGTGAAGGTCGCAGCCAACCATCACAGGCACATCTGAGGGCTTCTCCTCCTGGCCCTGTGGTTGTCCCTGCTGGAAGCCTCAGTGGATGGCAAAGACACAGATCCCGATGGGGTGGGATGTCCCAGCACTCAGGGAACTGAAGCAGGAGGATTATGAGTTGGAAGACAGAAATTTTGGGCTAAATGAGACTGTTTTGGAAGATTCAGGGAGTGGGGTGGGGGCCTAGAATCCTCACACCCACCAAGCTGGCTTATGTGTGGGTGTGGTTGTGGGTTGGGGTTAGTTTTTTTCTTATCTATTAGTATGTGAATGCACACATGTGATGGTGTGTGTGTGTAGACGTCAGAGGGCAATTTGTGGGAGTTAGTTCTCCTTCCACCATGTGGGTCCCAGGGATCCACTCAGGTTTGGTAGCAAGAGTTCTTACCCACAGAGCCACCTCCCGGACCTCTGCACTGTACTTTTTTGAGACAGGACTTGCAGATTAGGCTAGTGGCTGTTCTGGCAAGCCCTTAGTGCTGGTGTTACAGTGTGAACCACCATGCACAGCTTTTTTTTTTTTTTTTAGTGATAGAGTCAACACTCAGGTCCTCATGCTTGTGTGGCAAATGTTGCCCCCTGAGCCGTGGCCCCAGCCCCAGCCCCCAGCATCCTGTACACATGTTCCAGAGTACCTGGCCACAGATATATACTGAAGACTCTGGTAAGGGAGGGAAATCAAAGTCCCACTTGCCAACCAATGCAGCTGTCTGCTCTACAGTGGCCCAAGAATGTCACCTCCAGACAAGAGTATGGTCCTTTCCCTGCCAGCTCCTCTCCCACCCCCACAGCACCCCTATTTTCCTGGACACACAAGAGAAGTGGCCTGGGCAGCCCAGAGGAGCCCAGACCCACATGTGCTGGTACCTTGGTCTGGATGACCTGCTGAGGGAAGCCACTCATGGCATTGATGAGCCAGCCCTCTAGGCTCTTGGCGAAGTTCCTGATGGCCTGGGTAAGGGAACCTGGAGGGGTGAACCAGAGGCTCATGGTGAGTGGCATGGGTAGGGTGAGGACTCACCCAATGGGTTCCACCAGATGCCGGGTAGATGATGCCAGTATAGGCGGAAGTACTATGGAGGGACAGGTGGCAGCCGGAGGGTGACTAGGGCCCTGGACACCCAGGGAGGAAGTGCCAGGTGAGAGTGAGGAGCAGACACTTGTCCCCAGCTCTGAGGAGACACTGGGCCTTGTCTGGGAATACTTGTGGCCACCATAGTGATGGAGCTCCTGCTATGGAGACCAGGGACACTGCCCAGCACCCAGCATTGCTGGGCTGCCACAATCAAAATGTACACATCACCAGAACCACAGCATCAGGGTCAGATATGTGCACACATGAAGTGTGTTATGTCAACATCTGAATTTATTTTATGCTGACTTGCCTTAGAAGAAATTTAGACTTTCTACAGAAACCCTAAATCTTTTTTAGATTTAATTTTCAGGGCAGGGTCTTTCTACATAGCTGATCTAGAACTCACTCTGTAGACCAGGTTGGCCTCAAACTCATAGAGACCTGCCTGCCTCTGCCTCCCAAGTGCTGGAGTGAAAGGCGTGAGCTACCATGCGGGGTAATCAGGCTACTTTTACTTTCCTTTTAATTTATTTTAATTATAAATATTATATTAATATATTAATATTAATTAATATTAATATATTAATATTTTTAAAATTTATTTTCAGACTGTTTTTGAAGAAAATATGTTCCAACATCATTGTTTTCCTGAGATTCAGAATGTCACCCTGGCTGGTCCCCAGGACAGGCCACAGTTCTCTGTTTCTAACTTCTGGCAGGAAGCTGCTTGGGGATTTGTAACGATCTAGACTGGTAGAAACTAAGTCCCACATACATGTGCCTGCAGGGAGTGCATCCAAGATGGAGGCTGGGTTTGCTGCCCACTCTGGGGCCATGGGGACTGAGCTGGGCAGGGCCTGTGTGGGTCCAAGGCTGTCTGGATTTATGGGTGATCCCCTCTCTAATGGGCCAGTCTTGGCCATTTCTCCTAGCAAGCAGCCCTGATGCCCATGTATGGCCTGATGTGCCCTTGAAACTGAGGTGGCCACCATGGTTTTCCTAATTGATGACTCTTGGATGCCCATGTTCCAGGGAACCTTCTGGAAAGCTAGGCACCTGCCCTGGCCTGTTCTTAGCACCTTGCTGCCTGGCAGGGCTCAGGAGTCAGGAACGTGGAGGAGCTGGCAGGTGAGGGGACACCACAGGATTGAGTGGTGGCTCTGGGGGGCAGGGCCTTGGGACGGGGCTGCTTACTGGGGACGGGCCGCAGCACATCTGGGATGAGGGTTTCCACCAGCGCCTGGTACAGGATGTGATCGCAGCTTCGCATCCACTGTAGGATGGGCTCACATCTACACAGAGAGATGAGCTTGTCCTTGGGGAGGACGGTGACCTCTGGCTCCTCATCGCTGTGGGAGAGGGAGGGGACATAGGTGAGCCCAGAGAAATGGGGCATATACCACACAGAGTGCAGAGAGAACCAGCCTCTAAGCAGGCTCTGCTCGGGGGCGTAGGGCACTGTCCTGCCCCTTGCTCATGCTGCTCAGGCAGCTGTGTAGCCCCTTTGGGTCCCCCAAGGATGGTGCGAGTCACTGCAGTCTCTGGGCTGGGTCACAGCTTGGTAACATAGGCATGTCATTCTAACCCTCAGGAACCCAACACAGGAGGGTGACAAAGCCATGCTCAGCCTGAGCCACAGCGAGAGAGCAGCGGCCATGGCTCAGGGGAACAGGCCCTGCCTAGCATGTGCAGACCTAGCATGTGCAGGCCGAGCATGTGCAGGCCCAGCATGTGCAGGCCCAGCATGTGCAGGCTCAGGGTCCCCAGAACTACAGCAGACCAGGTGTGCAACTGCTGTAGAAGCAGGTGGTGTCAGGACAACACCAAAGCACGGAGAAGGGGTATCTAGGCACCTCCTTAGACAGCCTAGACATATGGAAGGTGTCATCAGAAGATTGCCTTGGGATTAAATTGGGGAGCACATGGGCTGAGTCTGCCCTGCTCTGAGGTCGGGGTGTCACCTGGCAGGCAGCGAGGCACGGCCATCACTGGAGGAGGCCTTGCAGTTCCAGAAGGACAACCACAGCTTCTCAATGTACTGAAACTGGAGGTTCATGACGACATCTAAGGTAGCCTAGGAGTGGAACAGCCTGTCAGGGGCTAGGCTTGGTCTTGTGCCTGGTGCTCCGGACAGCTGCGGGGTCTTCTGAGGTCCCCAAAGGGGCCTTGCCAGTGAGGAGAGAACAGGCAGAGGCGGTGCCCAGGGAGAAGGTCCATCCAGTTGGGGGACATGGGCTCTGGCCTCCAGTGAGACACAGATCTAGTGATGGTGCAAGGGAGCTGCAGGTGGGGGTTGGGTCTGGTGAGTAGGTCGTTACCTCACAGTGCCTGCGATAGACCAGCTGCAGGGCCTTCACGTCATGAAGGGTGACACTCTCTTGCAGTAGCGTGCTGCCTAGATCAGGTGCTGGGAACTCTGGGAAGACGTGGGACACATCTGGGGGAGAGATAATCCACACATGTCACACATACAGGCTCCAGGGGACATAGGCACTGGAGACTTGCAACAGTGCTGTCACCATGTGGCAACTGTGAGTGTCAGGAACTTAGGTATTATTCTGGACCCAGCGTAAGCAATGTCTCAGGAACATCACCGAAGCAGCCAGTCTGGGGCTGGGTCAGTGGCTAGAGTGCTTGTTGAGATACATGAGACCCTGGGTCCCATCCCAGCACCACAGTGACCTGTCACCCTAGTACTCATGAAGATTAGGAGTTCAGATCAGCCGGGCTATAAGACAGTCACAAAGGAATCTCTGTGCTCAGCTCTGGGTGCACTGCCGGTACCCAAAGTCATTATGGCAGTCACCTTGCCATTCACTGTCTGCCATGTCCTAGTCATTCATTAGTCTATGGTCATCTTACATATCTGCTGTCTGAGTATACACTGATCATTCTAGAATCTCAGAGGTGTCAGCAGACTCATCTACAGCTGGATATACAGTGGAGCGGGCCCCACACTCACCTATGTACTGCTGGTGATGTTGGCCCTGAGTGGCCATGGCCTGCTCGGGCGTGCCATGCATGTTGCTGTGAGCACTGCCATCCCCAAGGCTGTCTGACTTCTGGGCTGGCCGATACCTGGGCAGAGGACACACATGCTACCATGAGTCCTCAGCAGCCCTTTCTGGGATAAGCCCAGGGAGCACAGAGGACTGGTGTATGTGAGCATGCACGTTGGTGGTATACCATTTTTAACAGCAGTCAACAACAAGTATTCTTTCCCTCCCAGTGGTGGGACCTGACTGTGGCAAGATCCAGCACCTGGACAGACCTGGGCCCAGGAGCAGTGCTGCTGGGTACCAGGCTCAGGGGCAGAAAGCTGTCACACAGATGTCCCCACCATCCAGTTCCAGAACTACCACTCCACCCCTTCCTGTCTTTGTGACTGTGCCGGAGCTAAGAACTTCTTGGGAGGAAGACTCTGCCGTGTGTCCTGTGTCTGGCTCATGTGCCCGTTCACATCAGAGCAGACATTAGAATGTCCTTTATTTTCCTGGCTGAACGGTATTCCAGTATGAGCAGAGTACCCTTGTGTGACACAACCCACAGCATGTTTCCATGCTGTTTTCCCTCTGGAGGCAGGTGACCCTTGACATAGATCCTAGATGTTTCATTACTATGTGGAGATTCTGACTTTGGATTTACTTTGGGCTGGATCTACTAGAAACATCATATGGGTGCAGAGGGGAAACACGGTCAGAACAGTTAGCCTCCTAGACACTGCTGGCCAAGCTGGCTGACAGTCAGCCAAGGGCAGTGAGGTGAGGTCTCGGGGGAGGAAGAAGGTACCACTGAGGTGTCTCTGGGATGTCCCTTGACAAGGATGAAGGCTTGCTCATGTCTGCTGATCCTGAAAGGAACCAGTGAGGGGCTGGGGGTGTGGTCAGGGGTAGGGCCCCTGCTTAGAGTATTTGAGGTCCTCAGTATCCCAACAAAACAAGGTAATTAGGATCTGTGGTTTCAATTATAATTTTCTTCTAGAAAAAAAATAGAAATATAGATACCCAAAAAGAAAATAAATGAAAACAAAAGAAAAATGTGTGTTGCCAAGATCTGGGTGGGAGGGAGGCACAGGGGAGGACATGGTTTAGGCAATAAAATGTCCCTCATCTGACACCACATTTCACCGAGTATCTGTCCAAACAAACTGGAGGCAGAACACAAGTCTTGTGGAGTGTCTTGCCTGTCATGTTTGGGGACACTGCTGCAGCACCCTGGGATTGAGGACTGCAGGGCCTGGCCGGCCTGGCTGGCATCACCCACCTAGGCTTCTGATGTGTGGGCTGCTGCCTCATGGCCATGTACTGTGTGTCTTCCTGCAGTCGGTTCAGCGGGGAATCTGGCTTCAGGCGGATCCCATAGTAATGGTACTTTGAGTTGCCCCTGGAATAAAACATTACAGGGTAGACGCTTAGGTTTGGCTACTCTGGCTTGGCAATCATGCGGCCATTTCTATATGTAGCAGCCTCTGGTGGGGAGGCCTCTGGCCTCTCTCTTGTTAGTGTGATAAAGGCTCTGGGATGTCTGGCACGGAGAAAGTGGCCAACTCTGTCCAGCCCAGGTCTTACTGTGACTATGAATGACAGCTCTCACCCAGTGTCCCTCACACCTCACCTCACAGCTGGCCTGAGACGCACTTACAGCCTGGGAACATGGTGACACATCTCAAGTATGGATGACAGGTGTACCACACCAGGCTCTAAACTCCATTTTGAAAAAGAGTGTAGCTTACGAAGTAACAAGAAGGAACAGGAGGTGGCCTTGCCATGCTCAAGGGGGGACACACAGGTGGAGGCAGGAGGGCCAGCCGTTCAACATCATCAGATATGTAACGAGTGTGAAGCTAGTCTGGGCTACATGAGACTGTCTCAAAAGAAAACAATAAAAATAAAAACAGCTTATTCAGAGGAATTTCAAATGGATTTAAAAAATGGAATGAGCCCAGTGTAGTGGGACAGGCTTTAATCTGAGCACTTGGGAGGCAGAGGCAGGTGGATCTCTGTGAGTTCAAGGACAGCCTGAACTACATAGTGAGCTCCTGTTTCAAAACCAAACCAACAACAAAATTAATAAAATGAGTGTGAACTCTGTGTCTTGGCCCTGTCCTGTTCTCTCTTCCCAGTGACTCTGCACCTTAACCCTGGACAGCTGGAAGTCATGAAGCCTCCACCGAGGCTGGAGGCCTGTGGGCTTTGGGGAGCTGGGTCTCTGGTATGGGAAGAGAGGAGGCTGGCATGAGATGCAGGGAGCCCTAGGGGTTATCACCCACCTGGTCCCCAGGCGTCGTGTGCGCAGGCCCATGAATACAGAGCGGATGAGCTTGCCGAAGGATGCAGCGTTGACTGGCTCCAGCTTGTGCTCCTGGCAGTGGCGTAGGTAGTGGTTGTACAGGGAACTGCGGGGCAGGCTCACACCCTCCGCTGTCTCGTAATTGTCCAGAAGCCACTGGAGCTAGAGGACAGATGGGCATCAAAGGCCTAGAGTCCCAGGACAGCAGCTCACTTCTCTGTGCTGGCAAGGGCAGTGATAAAGCCACCTGTGTGGTGCTCACATCAGTCCCCTGAATAAATATGCCAAGTACCTCCGTCTCTCCATTATCCATCTATCTGTCTGTCCACCCATCCATCTACCCACCCACCTACCCATCCATCCATCCGTCCATCCGTCCGTCCATCCGTCCGTCCGTCCATCCGTCCGTCCGTCCATCCATGCATGCATGCATCTATACAGCTTAGCCTCCATGCTCCTTGACTTATTTTATAAACCCTCATGTGATAGAGACATGCCCACAGCATTACAGTCCTGGGATTACTGAAATCTCCTAAGCCCACAGCAAACAGACAGATTCTGATGCAGAAACACAGGACAGTGAACAGGAAGCCTTGTGTTCTAGTGAGGAAGGACATGACCAGACTGATGGCCTGCCCCAACCCCAAAGGTCAGAGAGGCCCTGAGAGTCAGTAAAAGGTGCGAGCTGGGGCTGTGAGCAGAGGCCAAGGCTAGGGAGGTATCAAGAACCCGATACCTGGTCCTTGCTGTGCGTGTTGACACCCTGTCTTGGGTCTGTCCTACAGGTAAGACACACGACCTGACCCTGTGGCTGCACTGTGACTAGATATGATACTGACAAGGAGGCTGAGTCCCTCCATTCATGAAGCCATTGTGTCTTATAAATGGTGCCTGATGCCTGTCCAGCCCCTCCTAGGTTGATGTCCTTTGTCCCCATGCTTGCACTGTCTCCCAGGGGAATCATTATTAGTGACTGACAGGTGCATGGCCACATGGCTGTGTCGGGGCTGCAGAGGAAAGCCAGCTTATGCTCCTCTCTAAACAGGGATTGAACTCTGGGGAATTCTTCCATGGGGCCAGGCAGGGAGTCCCTGCCATGACCACCACACAGAGGCCCATGTTGCTTCTTAATGGTCTCCCCAACTCCTGTGTCCCTCCTCCATCACCCTGGGGCCAGGCTCAGTATGCATCAGAAATCCAGGTCAGAGGGCTACTTTGGGGAGACAGCAGAGGCTCCAAACAGGATCACATCTGCAGGGTGGCCAGTTGAGTGGACAGGAGGCTGAGTGCCACACTGTGCTCAGAGAGCACAGAAGGCCTGGGGATTTTTTTTTTTTTTTGGTTTTTTTTTTTTTGTTTTTTGTTTTTTGTTTTTTTTTTTTTTTTTGTGCACCACGGGATCAAGAGCTGTCTCTCTGGAGATGGCAGGCCAGAGCCGGCTAGAGGTGGACTGGCTCAGCCTCTGGGCAGACAGAGCAGGCTTCAGGGTTTGAGTAGAGCTGGCCTCCAATGCTACTGTGATTGATCAAGACCATGTGGATCTCTGAGCACTGGGTTTGGGCCTTTGGGCCATTCTGCCTCCTTGCTCGTCCCAGCCAGCAGCTGTACCCAACCCTCCACCTGTGAGCCTACCATGGGACAGATGTCTTTGTTGTCCTCTCTGACCCCCATGCAGGTGCCATGCACCAGCTGTTTCCCCCCACAGAGCATAGTCCTTACTTTCCACCAATGGGGTGAACAGGTGGCAGTTTAAACAAGGAAACAGACACATGCTTGCTTCCCCATCCCTGAATCTGGGAGAAGACAGGAGGACCAAGACACGAAGGCCAGCCTGGGCTTGGGACAATGTTCTCCAAGGGACTGAGCTTTCCTGCCCAGGAGTTTGATTCCATCCTGAGGTATGGACATTTTGCCTTTGCTGCCCCCTCTGCCCCCTCTGACATTCTGGACACCGTGTCCTTCCCTCCCCATGTCAGTGTAGATAGAACTCAGCCACTTCAGGGCCACCCCTGTGCCTCCCACTTGACAGAACATCGCGGCCCAAGGCTGAGGCCAACATTAGCCCAGGGCTTAGCCATGTTCCCCTTCCACTCCTCTGGGAGCTTCATCTGGCCTGGCACACTGCACAACACTGCAGAGCCTATTCCAGAGCCTGTGAGGACCCAGCTCGGATGTGGCTCTCACATATCAGGGTCACTTGGACCCTTGGGCTTCTCTTCTTATCTCTCCATCCACTTGGGTCTGTGCTGTGTCCCTGACACCACAGATCTGTGAGGCAGGGGCAGAGCTTCATTGTTTGTGTTTGGTGCCCCAGGACATTGATATGGCACTTCAAGACCAAAACTGAGACCAAGGAGTCATTGAGAGGAGGCTCTGGGTATGGAACCTACAACCCTGCCTTTCTTTGTCACCTGATTCCAGACCTTTTCTGAAGGCTGGAGATCTGAGGAGGAGGAGGAGGAACAAGAGGAGGGGAAGGAAGAAGAGGAGGAAGAGGAGGGTGAGGAGGAAGAGGAAGAGGAGGAGGACAGGAGGAGGGCTGGGGTTTAGACAAGGGGATAGGAAGGCTCACACAGGGAGGCAGAAGAACAAGAGTGGAGCAGGCAAGATGGCTCGGCCAGTGAAGGAGATCGTTTAATCTCTGGGATCTTTGTGAGGGAAGAAATGATTCTCCCAACTCTGAGGTCTGCAAACACAATGAGGCGAGCTCACACCTTCCCCAATAAACAGAGAATAATTCTTTTAAAAGAGTGAAGGTTGCTAACTGGGCCCTTGAGGGTGCAGTGTTGGGATGGACACAGAGTGTCTGATAAGGGTCCTGTGGTGGATGGCTTTTGTTAACTTGACCCAACCTTGACTGTCTGGGAAAAGGGACCTTTGACTGAGGGATTGCCCCATCAGATTTGCCCGTGGTACATTTTCTTAATTGGTGATTGATGAGGATGGGCCCAGCCCATTGTGGCTGGTGCCATCCCTGGGCTGGTGCCAGCCATGGGGTGCGAGTCAGTAAGCAGCACACTCCACTGACTCTGCATCAGCTCCTGCCTCCCAATCCCTGCCCTGACTTCCCATACGATGAAACAAACCCTCTCCTCTCCAACTTCTTTCAGGCCGTGGTATTTATCACAGCAATAGAGACCTGACAATAGGGTCTGCAACAACCACCAATGGCCATGTGTCGAGGGACTAGCATGGCGCTACACTTCAAGGTGGTGGGCCTTTAAGGGGCAGGGCTGGATAAGAGGACTTTAGGAAGCAGTCACCTCTTCCTCTCTATTTTGGCCTCATCCACCACAGACTCCTGCCATGTGTCCTGTGTGGCCTAGTCCCAGCTGGCTGCAGGATGGTGCCTCTAAAACTGAGTCCAGCTGACCCAGTATTCTTTTCGTGTGGACGCTCCTCAGGTGTGTGTCACAGTAGTGGGGAGCTGCCACTGTGAACATGTCCTGCAGCAGTGCGGGATTAGTTCTACATCTCAGTTTCAAAACAAAATGTCAAATCGTTTATCAGACACATTCATTCTAGCCTGGCAGTAAGGAAGGGCTAAGGTGCACTTTGTAGACATAGAGGGTGGGCCAGTGGGAGTTCCTGTGTGGGGTGAGCAGACGCCCAGCTTCAGGAAGAGCTGCTGCCTTCCTGGAGGTTTTGGAGCCTGTGCTGCTTCAGGCCAGGCCTTGATGGCTGGTTGGATGGGTGGCCAGTCCCACCAGTTACTGTAGTGACAGCTACAGATAAAGCTGTGATTTTTTCCTAGGGGCGCTTCCTGCTCCAGCTGCCTCTGCTCTCCAGACCAACTGCAGAAACAGGGCCAGCAGAATGCAGCCTTGGGAGATTCATGGCTCCATTCTCAGTGGCCACCAGGAACATGGCTCTGCTGGACACGGTGCACTACAATCCTCTGTGCCTAGATGGAAGGTACAACAGCTTTGCTGAGGCTGTGACATCCCACCCTCCAGAAAGCCACGGTGCCACAGGAACAACATCAAGCCACTGCAGGGACAAAGGCAGATCACTGCTAACTCTTCTCTCCCTCCCTGGCTCTGCCTCCAGCCAAGATGCTGCACTCTTTGTCTGCTACAGATGTGGCAGGCTTTCTAGTAAGATCTCATCTCTACTTCCCTTGCTCCAAAGAAGAGAAAAGTGAACACTGATGGAGGGGTTAGCCTGGGGTCCATATGTGGACTCTGGTTGGAGATCGAGCACCCCACACCCTGCAATAAGCACTCTGAGTGGTCCCTACAAACATTCTGAATGCCCTATAGACACAGCAACTTGGGGGCTCCATCCCCATGACTGGCTTCTAGGTGCCCCACAAGCTGTTGGTGGTCACAGCACTGCCTTTAGTCTAAGCCTCTGCGTTTGCTGAGAACAGGTTATTCCCAGGTTTCTGCTCACCTAGGTCCCTTCCCTTGAACATGACAAAGGCTTCTCCCTTGGGCTCTGTCCCTAGGAGGAATGTCCAACAGTGGAGAGGGCTGTTCATCCTGGAGGGTTGGGTCCCAGTGGACGAAATGTCCCTGTCCTCGATTTCTGGGACAAGGCACTAGCCACATACTGCCTGGGACAGCATCCAAGATTGTAAGCTCTCAAGGCTTCTAGATCTTTCTCTGGATCAGTGTATACCCCTGTCCCCAGAGAGCCACAGCCTCCCACAGTCTACTGTGAACCTGGGCCAGCAGCAAGGTTTTGGAGAATCACCAAATCAAACTGGACAAAAAGCAGTTGTTAGGAGTCTCAGGGAAGGTGGCATGTGGGGGCCATGTCAATGGCCACAGCCCAGTCCAGCTTCTGTGGTAGGTCTTAGTTTTTGAGAGGCAGACCCAGTCAGGTATGGGGGCACACTCCTGTCATCCCAGCTGTCAGGAGTCTGGGGTAGGAGGATTCCAAGTTGAAAGCCACCCTCAGATACATAGGCAACCCCAGGCCAGCCTGGGCTACATGAAAGTCTGCCTCAATAAACAAGAGTAAGTAAATGAAATGCCCAACACAGTCAGGCATGTGATCCCAGCTCTTGGGAGGTTGGACAGGAGGATATGGAGCTTGGGCCAGTCTGTGCTACACAGCAAGGCCTCTCTTTCTTCCCAGTAAACGAGGAAGCATGGAGGGGCACATGCTGGGCAGGAGGCATTCGGGTGTCAGAGGGGACAGAACATCTCTTCTCAGCTTCCCAGGCAAAATGCGGAGCCAGACTCTCCCCCGTCCTACTCAGACAGGCCAGTGTTACAGAGGGAAGACCAGAGTGGCTGCTGCCTGCTGCCTGCCTCACATTTTCAAATTACACAGCTGAGTGGCTTCATGGCAACCCAGTCCCAAGCTACCTTCCCTTCTTAGGAGCTGTGTTTTTGTTTCATTATTTTGTTTTTTATTATCACTATTTTTAGATTTACCTTATTTCACGTGTCTGGTGTTTGCCTCCATGGAATTCTGTGTACCATGTGTGTGCAGTGCCCCACAAAGGCCAGAAGCCTTGGAAATGGAAAGCCATGGCTGTGAACTGCCACACGGATGCTGGGAACCTGACCTGGGTCCTCTGTGAGGGCAGCTAGTTGTCTAACCACTAGGTCGTCTCTTCTGCTGGGGATTGGTTCTAATGCTGTGTATTATTTCGGATCCCAAAAAGCCGCGCTTCCAGACCTGAGGGTCCCTGCCCTCAGCTGGCTTCCATTGATAATAAAGAATTGCTGTACAGACACTGGCCGGGCAGGGAGATGGGCAGCACTTTTAGATTGTGAGGGCAAGAGACTGAGAGAGGAGAAGAAGAGGAGGATTGCAAATGATGGGAAAGCAGAGGAAAGAAAGAGCTGCAGGAAAGAAAGCAACCAGCCATGTGAGAATCCACGAAAGCGGCCTTAGGTTCACTCCCCTGATTGGATCTGGGGTAGCAGAGATGAGATGTTGATTTAGCAAGTTGACTTAGGAAAGTTGGAGGGGAGAATGTATGCTAACTGCAGGGAGGATTAGACATGTCCACTCATTGAGCCAGTCAAACCATACCAAAATTAGCTGGTGTGTGTCTTTCATTCTCAGACCCAGAGAGCTCTTGGGCAGGTGCAGTGTGACCCGCTGGGAGCCAAAGCAGTTTAACTAATTCACTCACTGCTGCAGATGGTGCACAATGTGGCAGGCAAGAACTCACTATTAAAAATTATTTAGAGATTCTTGGATGGAATCCAGACACCATGATATAAAATTAAGACGAGGGGAGAACTGGCTTCTTAGCAGGCCACAGGTTTGCCTAAGTCACACGGGATTTCTTCCCACAGTTTGCAACTATACAAAGGGCTTGAGCTCGGCAGGCAGCGCTGGGAGCCCTGCAGCTCTGGGTCCGCTGGCTGCTCAGAGGAAGGCAGAGGCAGGCAAACCATAGATGCTAGCTACCTCCCACAACCAAACAAATAAAGGATAGAGATAGTTAAAATTTAATTGTTTTTAAGGATAGAAGGGAGTATACTGGCAATTGTTTAATTGTTTTGAAGTATACATGGAATAAAGAAATCCAGGCCTTTGACCTTAAATGTAGGAAATAAAGGCATGGAGATAAAATAGAAGGAATAAAAAAATGCATTCAAAGAAATGTGAAAGTCTTGCCAGGGCAAATATTCAAAATCTTTGAAGATGGTCTACATGAGATTTCTGGGATTGCTTAACCTGGTATGGCAAAAATAGAGCCTGGAAATAGGCTTATACAGTAAGTAGAAGGGAGTTTAATTAAAGTTAAATTCATAGATGAATAAATTATTGATCTTAAATTATAGGTCAAAGAGTAGGGGGTAAGTAGAAAAAACTTACCTTAGACAGATAATAGAAGCTTATGTTAATTCAAGTTACATAAAGAGAAGAAAACATATGTATCCACAGATATATTGATCTCCATAGAAAGGAAGACTGAAGTATATTTAGATAAATAAATAACTGAGGCTTTTGATCTTAAATTTTAGGTTAAAAGCATGGGATGTGGAGCTTAACCCATCTCAGACAGTAGAAACTTAGGCCTTGATCTCACTATCAAAAATTAATTGTGTAAGAACAAAGAAAGAGATGGGGGGGCACTACCTCAACCAGATTGTTTTAATTGCTTTGCGTTGTTTTAATTGTCAAAATGAAGATGATTATAAGTTTGGTGGTATTTATGATATTAAAATTCCTCTAGGAGAGGCCAAGCTATACAGTTAGTGACTGCTGGTGACTGGACCAAGGACTTGTTATTTTGGTAAACAGGCTCTGTATCTGTGTTGACAGGGAAGGAGAAAAGGCTTTGGACATCTCCCAGAGTGGTATGGATCAGATATGACAGGGGAAGACCCCCTGAAGATCTTGGCTCCAGAAAAGAAAAATTTGAGAAAATCAAACAGGACAGGTAACTTGATCTGCTGATCCCTCCACATGGGAGCAGCCCGGGAACTGGCTTAAACATAAAAATGTCTTTAGCCAAAACTTCAGCTAAAATTAGACAATAAATCTTGTTGGTTATAGAATACTTAAGATTCTTCATGCCCTCCTTCATATGGCATGAATGAAGATTTATTAAACCGGTTATTGATCAAGTTAACTCATTAAAAAAGACAGTTGTCTTTCACCTGCTCTGACAGGAAGCAGATTCATCCTTAACTGATCTGTGCATCTTGCACAATCCACTGCTTCCAAAACAGCTTCAGGGATAGATGGTGGTTCCAGATGACCTCACTTCATCCAGCCTTTCAGATGGAAGCCAACACTTCAGTCAAGCCCTGAGCCTTCCAGCATACAGAGACTGGACAACAGATACTAAAGCTAGCTTTCTTAAGTCTAACCAAATTTTCTAATTTTCCCACCCCTCCCAACCCCTTTAAAAATAATTCCTCACCCAATTCAGCAGGAAGAAGCCGTGGAGAGTTGTCATCCCGGTCCCTTGGGTTTGGGTGTCTGTTATGGTTATTTTATAAATTGTAGATAGGTTGTCATTTTAAGGGATAATTTGGAAATGGTCATAATTTTGAACAGGAAGGAAATAGATGGGATGGATTACTGAATTTATTCTTAAACAAAGCATTGTATAACCACAATCTTACATTGGTAGAAATCTTTATAACTGATGCAAAATTGAAGTTATAATTTCTTACATTGGTGCAGAATTTATATACTAATATAGATCTAAGATTTTTCACTGTATAAATTTCTTGTATTGATCCAAAATTTGAAACCAATATTGTTACACTTAGATAGGCATTGTGCCCATGCAACTCATTTAAGAATACAAAACTGAGACTCAGTCCTCTCACCCCCCACCCCCCCCAGACAGGGTTTCTCTGTGTAGTTCTGGCTGTCCTGGAACTCACTCTGTAGACCAGGCTGGCCTTGAACTCAGAAATCTGCCTGCCTCTGCCTCCCAAGTGCTGGGATTAAAGGCGTGTGCCACCACTGCCCATCGACCCATCGACCCATCGACCCAGTTCTTCTAATAACGGCTGTTACAAACTGTTTAGGATGAGTGAGTAAGGCAAGTTAAGGGCCAGGTAATAAAAAACTCATAGTTATATTAGATTCTGATTTAAATATAGAAAAGTGTTTTCAATATTACTCAAATAGAAATGCCTAAGAGTAGTTAAGGTTTAACAGTTCAGACATACTTTATGTACATAGTCTTCAGAAACATCAGAAATCCACATTTAATGTTATTTTATTATTAAAGATCATTTGACAAGGAGACATGTCAGCTTCCGACAGCTTCCACATCCCACTTCAGAGGAGACCTTGAGCATTACGGCCTCCATATGGAGCTGCTCCAGTTGTGACAAGGTGGCCACTGGACAAAAACTGCCCTATTCATCTACAGACAAAAAGATTGTCCAGGAAAGGACACACAGTGTGAGATAGTTGACAGTTTAGCTCTGACAAGACAGAACAAACTAGTCCTTCATAGTTCCTGCTTCATTTCAAGGTCTGTCAGATGGTCTGAGCCAGAAGGATAAAGACAGAATCTCCAACATTATAAGAAATTAGGGGACTGTCCAGGTAGTCAGCCGTCTCTGCAATTTGTTTAAGCCTTGGAAACTATGTTTTTGTGTTTCCTACATATTCAGGTAATAATTTGTTCTCGGATTTCTGAGGGGTTGAAGACTAGTTATAGACTCATAAGCAAACTCAAGTTGTTTACTGTAGGGGAAGATGGTATAGATTTGAGAGGATGATGTTCAGATGATAATGCAAGCGAGAATCAGAACATAACTCAAGTACAGAACTATAAGCTCTTTTAAGTTAGGACAGAAGGCAGAGTACTTTATCTAATTGACAAATATAATTGACATCATATTTTTGACAAATATGATGGGCTGGATGTTAATTATATATCATACTTTGTAATTTACATAATTGTTATAGTTATGCTCAATTTGTATCTAAAAGCCTTTTTAAAAATTTGGGCAAAAACCGTGAGATGTTGGGGACTGATTCTATGGTATATCTTATTTCAGCACCCAAAAAGCTGTGCTTCCAGACCTGAGGGTCCCCAGCTGGCAGCCAATGGCTGGATAAAAAGACAGAGGCAGGACTTTAGATTGTGCAGGCAAGGGGCAGGGGGTGGGGGGGGGGGAGACAGAAGACAGAGAGAGACAGAGAGAGAGTAGAGATGGACAATAACCATGACTTGGAGGCAGAGGGATCAGATTTGAGCGCTGCAGGAGAGAACCCATCCAGCAGTGTAGGTGGAAAGGGGAAGTCCTAGAAGGGGAAGGAGCACTGCCCAGAAGATACCAGGGCAGCAAAGATGAGATATGGATTTAGAAGGTGTTGAGCCAGGAATACGGGAGGGAAATGCGTGCTAGTCATGGAGAGGCTTAGCCATTGAGCTAGTCAAGGCATATCAGAACTAGCTGGTGTGTGTGTGTCTTTTATTCTTGAATCCAGAGAGCTCTCAGGCAGATATCATCACCCGCTGGGAGCCAAATCAGTTTAACTAATTCACTGCCACATTCTTCCAACACTGTCATTATTTTTGAGACAAGGTTCAGGCTCATCTCTAACTCCCTATGTAGACCAGGGTGTCTGAGTGCTGGGGTTAAAGGCACACTCACCATGCCTGGTTTATGTGGCTTTTGGAGTTTGAACTCGAATTCACGACAAGGACTTGACTGACTAGACATCTTGTAGGCCCTCTTCTCCCCCACCCCCTTTAATCAAGTTCTCATGTAGCCTAGGTTAGCCTTAAAGTTGCTGTGCTGTGGCAGCTGACTTTGAGCTCCTGATCCTCCAGTCTCTTAAGTGCTGTTTGCAGATATGAAACACCACACCTACCTATATGATCTTAGGAACAGATCCTGGGGCCTTGGTGCCTGACTCCCTGAGCCTGGCCCAGCTTTTCTGTTTTGAGGTAGGGTCTTGTTATGCAGCACAGACTGGCCTCAGACCTGCCACCCTCCTGCCCTGGCATCCCGAATCTGGGATGACAGGCATGACCAGGCCAGTCCCTTCTGTCACCTTTCTTGATTATCTTAGAATTCATTCTTAAGATCTCACCACAGGTCTACACATCTCGAGATAACTTGTCCCCTGGGACAAGCTGGGTACAGGTGTTATCATCAGGGAACCTAGTGCCCATGAAAGCCTCTTCCTCACTATCCAAGGCTGCTGCTTCTGAGATTTTTTTGGTTAGAGTTTTTTGTCTTTCTTAAACCTTTTCGAGGTTGTATTTTGGCAGGTATCTGGGCTTTTCTAAGATCTGCGAACACTCCAGGCAGAGCAGGGTGCCGGGTGGGGGTCCCAGCGCACTTACATGGCTGTTGAGCAGGCCGCCTTTGTGGGGGGCGAGGCCTTCGCTTTTTTGGAGAGTCTCAATCGCCATTTCAAGCTACAAAGACATGTACAGAGACAGGACAAAACCAAAAAGGTAGTGGGGGTGGGGTGGGGGGAGAGAAGGAAATCAGATGGTTAGAGGCAGGCAGCCCACACCAGTCTCTCCTTAGCATCCAAATAACAAGGGCAGCTAGCAAGGCCAAGGCAGGGGGTTAACGGTGAATGAAGCCATGGCAAGTTCAAGGCTGTGTGCCATGCACCCGAGCCCAGAGCTCAAGACAGCAGCACAAGGCAGAAGTCGCTGGTGGCCCACGTTATGTCCCAGCACAGGATGAACCAAGCTCATGCATACGGAGGCTGAGGCCAGCAGCAAGAGTCCTCCTCAGAGACTCTCCCAATTCACTCGTGTTTGTATTTTAAGTATGGTTGTTTTGCCAGCATGTCTGTCTGTGTATCCTGCATGTGCGTGCCAGGTGCCTGTGGAGGCCAGAGAAGGCACCAGATGCCCTGCACCTGGAGTTATAGAGTGCTGTGCACCACTATTTGGGTTCTTGGACCTGAACCCTCAGGTTAGACACTGGGTCACCACTCCACCTTATTTTTTGCCACATGGTCTCACTATGAACCTTGAGTTAGTTCACTGACTGGCTAACAAGCTCCCGGGTCTTCCTGTCTCCACCTCCTCAGCTCTGGGGTCAGAGGCAGGTACCACCATGCCCAGCTTCTTAGGTGAGGGCTGAGAGGGTCACACTTCACCCAGTGAGCCCTCTCCCCAGGCCCTGAGAACCAAACTTAAACACAGCTGTCGTGTGAACTCAGATGTGAGCCAGGCAGGTCATTCAGCCCCCATCACCTGCACATATCCCACACTGCAGCTGCTGCTGCAGACAGCAGGTAACACTGATCCCTGAGCCACCTTCCCTAGTGCGGCACCAGGGACTCCTAGCTCAGGGACTCTGGGCCACTGCACACTGCCTGACAAGGAGTTGGAATCAGGAGACAGTGCAGGGGAAGCGATTGACATGGAGCCGAGGAAAGTGAGTGGGGACAGAATGAGCTGTCAGGGGTGCTGTGACCCGCTAAGGACCTGGGTGGAGCGGAGTGGGGGGAAGACCTCTTGCTGCATTGAGTGTGACCTGGCCTTACAGGTGGCAGTGGGTGCTAGCATCAGCCAGGAGAGAACCTAAAACACTCAGGGGAGCAGGGGCTCTCACAGGGTTTTGGGCAAGAGCAAGTGGAATGTTTCACTCACCAGGCACCCTAGAACCACAGTCAAAACAGAGGGCCCAGGGCAGGCAGGATAGCTCAGGGGTAAAGGTGCTTGCCACCAAGTCTGTCGACCTGAGTTCAATCCCTAAGACCCACGTGGCGTAAGGAGAGAATCTACTTCCACAAGTTGCCCTGACAACTATGCCATGGCACATTGAGTGCACACAATGAGTGCAGTGCAGTAAGAAAATAGAACAAAGAAAGGGTCATGGCTTCTGAGGCCCTCAGAGTCATGGTACATCTGTGATCTCCCTTAATGGCACCTGGATAAACCAGGACATCAGGGCTGTCTTTACACAGTACAAAGAGCACCATGGGGTGAACAGAGGCCAGGTGCACCATCTGCTCCCAGCCCCGCGCGTGCGGACAAGAAGACAGAAGCACACAGTGGCAGAGAGAGGCACAGACGGCCTAAGCCTGCAGCATCCTGAAAGGCAGCAGGAATGGCTCATGACTGTCAGCTGAATGTGCCAGCTTCTTCCCACTTCTGGAACCTTCCATGAAGGACCCAGACAGTCCCAAGCTCCATGAAGGCAGCCCACATGAAAGAGGTGGGCCGGGAAGAAGAGCAGGTTTGAACCCTCTGCTGAATGACTCTGTCACACTATTGTAAAAAATAGCCAGGCCAGGTAAAGGAGGCTTGTGGGGAGTGCGTGGGCTCATCTGGTCCTGCACAAGGAGTCCAGGTCAATGCTAGCTACAACTCTTTTCATCTTGTGTTTTGAGACAGGGTCTCCCCGTGAACCTGCAGCCTATTCACTCTGCTGGGCTGGCAAGTGAGCCCCAGGGATCCTCCTGTTCCGGCTGGGATGAAAAGTGTGCACCTCCATGCCTTGCTTGTATAGGCCTGGGGACTGAGCTCAGGACCTCACACTGGCTCTCCAGGCACCTTACACTGAGGCACCTCTCCAGGGCCCATCTTTCTCCCCCCTCCCCCTCTCTCTTTCTTTCTCTTAAATGTGAGACAGGTTTATGCAGCCCTGACTGTCCTGGAACTCACAGAGATACATCTACCTCTGCTCCCTGAGTAGTGGGATTAAAGGTGTGCGCCATGACACCTGGCCCAATTTTGTTTTTAAGGGTTATATTTTTCAAGTCAGATGTGGGGAGTGCCACTCACCAACCCTGTGAGGCAGGAGGATGTCAAGTTAGGGCCAGCCTCATGAGATGTGATCTTCCCAAATAATAAAAAGGGGTGGAGTCTACCACTGTTGCACAGAGTTTATAGTACAAAAGTTAAATCTATGTATTCACTATTTTTTAAAAAAAATTACCACAACAAAGAATATAGATTCCACATTGGCCCAGAAAGGTCATTAAACAAATGACCAATGGCCACAGCAAACCATGGGTGGGGGATGCAGCTCGCGCAGCAAGAACATCCACACAGTAATGCTAAAGACACCATTTTCTACAGAAAATTCTGAGATGTCCAAATAAGGAAAAACCATTCTGTCAACAGAGACCCTGGATTTAAATAATTAAGAAAAAAGAAAGCTCAGACACGGGAAATGTTTACAAACTGTGCATCTGATGGGGACTTCTTTCCAGGACATGAGTATTTCTCTACACCCAGCTGGAAAACGCCAGCCTGGCTGAGCAGAAAGCAGACAACTGAAGTAACATTCAACACAGAGTGAGCCAGTGAGTGAGCACCTAGTTGTTCACTGTGCCCAGCTAGTGAGGAAACACAAATTACCACCACAGAGATTCCATGGCACACCGACCAGGACGGGGAAGACAAAAAGTGTCAACAACTCTTGCGCCCTGGCAAGGTGGCTGAATGTACTTCCCAGGAATGGGAAATGGGCAGGTGGCTGTGTGTGGGGTACACTGTGCAGAGTCAGCAACTCCAGTCAGAGGGGTCTCCCCCGAGAAGGGGGGCTGTACACCCAGGGCTCTGCCTGACTTCTTCACCGTGCTCCCAAGCCAGAGGCTTTCCCCTTGGCCTCCAGCTGGGGATGCAAGGAATAATTATGGCTTCCACCACAACCTACCACATGCTGAGGGCAAGAAACAGCATCTGTGACTCCACCTCTGATAGCCCATAGGTGCCCAGCACGACAGAGAACAGACCCATAGCTGCCAGCATTGTAGGAAAGGGCATTTGTTTTGTTATGTTTGGGTGAGAAATGTGGCGTGGGAATCCAGGAACTTATACACACATCAAGTCCTTCAGGGCTCTGCACCAAAGAATGATGTGACTTCATGTTATTTACAAAGTGATAAAAAAAATAAACATTAAACAATGAGACACAGCTGGGCACTTGGGAGACTGAGGATTGTGGAATTGAGGTCAATCTGGACTACAGAGGAAGTTCTGGGCCAACCTGGGCTACACAGCAACAAACACTCTGCCTCAACTCCCCTTTCCCCACAAAAACTCCAAAGTCCGAAGCACAGCTATATTTAAGGCAGGTGAGCAGTGAGCTATGACAGCAGCCTGTGTCCCCTGTCACGGGTGTATCCTCCATCTGGGGATGGCTCTGGGAGGCTGACAGTGAGGACAATAATGACCAGGACAGCAGCAGGACTCAGCAGAGGACACTCTGTTCCCCAACGTCTTACAGGGCTCTCCTACCCGCACAGCTGTCACCTTCCCTCAGCACCTCAGCAGCTGGCAGAACGCAGACCTGGTCCTTGCTACTCACCTGCCTGAGTGCTGGGTGCTGCTGAGGTTAGCAGGGCTACCCGCTGGCCATGGGGCCTTTGTACATACCGTGGCAGGTGAGGAGCGGGCAGTGTGGGCCAGGGAGTGTCTTGTGCCGTCCATGCCCCCATGGATGAGGTAGGCTCCTGCGCCAGACACAATGGGGGTCCCTGAGACATCCATGGTGATGCCCACCATGCTGTGGGAGGGAACCGCTGGCGGGGATGAGGCTGCCACAGTCACCTGAGCGCCACCTGGAGTCTCAAAGTAAGATGCTGCGCTGCTGGGGGCGTAGAGCTGAGGGTCTGGGTTGTAGGCATAGGCAGCTCGGCTGTGGGAGAGAAAGTGCCACCATTTTATGACTAATCATGCTACTGAGAGATCTAAAGGAGACAGTGGGCTGGAGGGCTGGCTCAGCTTTAACACAACTCTCTGCTTTGAACCCACTGCCTGTTGCTCCAGCTCCTGGGGACCCAGCGCCCTCTGCTGGCTCTGGTGGGTGCTGCACTCACATGTGCAAGCACACACACACACACACACACACACACACACACACACACACACATTGTACTCACACAAGTACACACATGCACTTGCACACACGTACACTAACACATGTACATGTACACTCACATATGTCCACTCACACATTTTCACTACACACAAATGAACACACACAAAAGATAGAAGAAAATTCTAGAAAGTTCCAGAATATCTTAAAAATTAAAAAATTAGTTTTGTCAACAGTCCAGGAAACTCATCAAAGGCCCAGATGGAAAGTTCCCAGGTCACCACTCTCAGGGGCCTGTGGCTTGGTTTGATATTTTTATTGAGTTTTCTAGAAGCCAAGATCACAAAAGCTGTAGCCCTGAACTGGAGTCTCAGGGACCGGGGATGGGAGAGAATTGACTGTGGGGAAGCAGTGGAGTTGTGAGTCTGTGGGGTACCAGGGCCCTCACGGAGCACACGTACATGGCTCCATTGGCGTAGACAGCGTCCCCACCCTCCACGTACTGCACCTGTGCGGGGTACACGTGCTGCACCTGCAACGAGAAGCAAGCGCGAAGTCACAGAGGGGACTGGGTTGGAAACAGAGGTAAGCCTGGAGAGGTATGGGGGCACTTACAACCACGACGACATCCTCTCCCAGTCCCCATCCTGCGATCCTGAAGGGCAGCACAGCCCTGTGCCTACGCTGTATAGTGAATGGCCAGCATGTTGTGGCACCAACTTCAGCCTTGCCCTGGTCAGTCTGTGGTCTTGAGCTGGGATCCCAGACTACCGTGGCCCTCCCACAGCTTGGGTGTTCTGTGCTCTGTGGAGTCCCCAGGGAAAGGACAGGAGGACAGCCCGAGCCCAGCAGGAGGCAGAGCTCAGTGGGAGGCCTGAGGCCCCGACTGCTGGGACAGTTCCAGACCGCAGCGGTGTGGGGCAGGCTGCTGTGTCCTATGCTGCTGTTTGTTTGCCCTCCTCCTACAGAGCCAATGGCCAGGTCCTGGGAACACTTTAATGCCCCTGGTGCTCTCTGGAAACCCTGAAAACCTCCACTCTCCAACACAGTCAGTCACTATCACCCACTGGGTGCCAGGCAGCTCCCTCAGGAGGAAAGGGCAACCTTACTTAGCCCTTTGCCTTTGTGTAAATAAAGTTTTATTGGCACCTGCCCCTCCCATACATCACTATGGCTGGCTGCTACAGTCACATTCTTGGCCTTTTCTAGGAAAGATCACCTGAGAGGCCTGCCCCAATCCTTACAGCACAGCCTCTCTGACCAGCTGCAGCTGGCTCTGTGCCACAGGGAACAAAAGAGAAACCACTGTCCTCAGCTTGTTGCATTTGTCTGTGGTAAGTGAATTTTTTCTTTTACCAGAGCTTCCGGAACTTTCCAGTGACTGTAGACACTAGTGACAACAGGAAAATGACTCATAGGCTGGAGGCTGCACACAGCTGCCAGTGCTCACGGGGTGTCCTTACCTGTGGTGGCACCGGCTGGACTCTAGGGAGGGTGAGCGTCTGCATCGGGGTACCCTTGGGAGTGGAGCCTGCGGCCTGGACCAGCACCCTCTGCAACAGACAACAGGAGATCATCACTGGGAAGACCCCTCGGAACTGTGATCTGGACGTCCCACTCCTGCTGTGGCAGCATGCTGGGACCCACAGAGATGCAGACACAGGGCAGGGGCAGGGACAGGGTCAGGGCAGAAGCTGCATGTAAACACACACACAGACACATATGGATGGGAACATACACACACACACACACACACATGAGCACATACACACACACACACACACACACACACACACACACACACACACACACGAGCATACATGGGCACACCAGAAATAACCCATTGGGAATATCAAGTTCAGGTTCAGGAGCTAAGGTTGGAAGTGGGTCTTCCCTGACAGAGGTCCCTGGCTCAACCCTGATCCTCACTGGCCTAAGCCATATCTTAGCTGTTTGGAGGTAGGAAGCAGACTGTCTGAGGAGGGGGACACTGGGGACTGTGGTCACCCACTTTCTAAGGATCCTTAAGGTGTCAATCCCATCTCAGTAAAAGGGTATTCAGGAAGGCTGTGTGCACAGAGCTCTACGTAAGAGCCCCTGCTGCACAGCATGAAGGTGTGAGTTTGAATCCCAGCACCCACATGGAAAGCCAGATGTGGCTGCAAGCTCCTGTGACCCCAGTGTACAGGAGGTAGAGACAATAGGACCTCTGAGGCTTGCTGGCTGCCAGCCCAGCCAGTCAAATAAGGTACTGTGAGAGAAAGGCCTCCATGCCTGCCTTCTACCTGGCAGCCTGTGTCTACACAGGGCACATCCCCTCCCACAGTCATGGCACACACCTCCAAGGCCAGCACTGGGAAGGCTGAGCAGGAGAGTTAGTTGGGAATCTGAGGAAAGTGCATTACAGAGCGAGGACTGCAAACATCCAGCAGTGCAGAAACTGGCCTCAGGCACCTGGTCTCCAACAACAACAACAACAACAACAACAACAACAACACAAAACCAACACAAAACCAACCAACCAAACAAATCCCTGGCAACACTAGGGGTTGAGTTAGGTGTGACGGTGAGAGCTGTAATCCAGTATGCAGGGTAGAAGGGGTGAGGCAGAGGCAGGAGGACTGCTGACAGTTCCAGGTCAGCCTTGGGTTACACAGTGAGACCTTGTTCAACAGATCAACAGAACAAAAGCAGAGGCACAGGGTGTGCACCCACAGCTAACACTGAGAAGTCTGAAGGGGCAGCTAGAGCTGGGCAGTGGAGGGCATGTCTTCAGAGATGTAAGGAGCTGGGAAGGGGAGGAAGGGGGAGGGGGGAGGGGAGGAGGGGAAGAGGGGAGGAGGGGAGGAGGGGAGGAGGGGAGGAGGTACGATGCTGGGGAGGTAGGATGATTGGAGGGGTGACTGGGGAGGTGTGGACAAAGTGAGCAGTTTTGGGATGAGCCCGTTGCTAGCATGTGTAAAGGTCCTGAGCTCATCAGCAGCATTTCATAAGAAACAGAAGGACAACGTCTGACGGTGTCTGCCTTTCTATTCTTAATGTCACTGCAATTGTTCCTTTGTCCCCGTGATAAATTAGTTACTATGTGTCCTGTGTCTGTGTCTCTGAACTTCCAGTTTTCCTGGCACGCCCATGTGTCCTGTCCCACAGCTCACTCTGAAGGCTGGTTTGTTCATGACTGCAGAGAACAGTGGCCAACAGCCTCTCAAGAATGATCCTGGGCCTTGAGAAAAGCACACTCATGACCTTGGGATCCATTTCTAATAATATGGAAGAGGGGAGGAGGAGATGGAGGAGGAGATGGAGGAGGGAGGGATGGAGGAGGAGGGGATGGAGGAGGAGAAGGTGGAGGAGGAGATGGAGGGGGATAGGAGGAGATGGAGGAGATGGAGGAGGAGGGGATGGAGGAGGAGATGGAGGAGGGGATGGAGGAGAAGGGGATGAAGGAGGAGGAGATGAAGGAGATGGAGGAGGAGGGGATGAAGGAGGAGATGGGGATGGAGGAGATGGAGGAGGAGATGGAGGAGGAGGGGATGAACGAGGAGGGGATGAAGGAGGAGGAGATGGAGGAGGAGGGAATGAACGAGGAGGGGATGAAGGAGGAGGAGATGGAGGAGGAGATGGAGGAGGAGGAAATGAAGGCGAAGGAGATGGAGGAGGAGATGGAGGAGGAGAAGGAGGGGATGAACGAGGAGGGGATGGAGGAGGAGATAGAGGAGGAGATGGAGGAGGAGATGGAGGAGGAGATGGAGGAGGAGATAGAGGAAGAGATGGAGGAGGAGATGGAGGAGGAGGGAATGGAGGAGGAAGAGATGGAGGAGGAGGGGATGGAGGAGGGGATGGAGGAGGAGATGGAGGAGGGAATGAAGGTGGAGGAGATGGAGGAGGAGGGGATGAACGAGGAGGGGATGGAGGAGGGGATGGAGGAGGGGATGGAGGAGGAGGGGATGGAGGAGGAGATAGAGGAGGAGGTAATGAAGGAGGGGATGAAGGAGGAGGAGATGGAGGAAGAGATGGAGGAAGAGGAGATGGAGGAGGGGATGGAGGAGGAGAGGATGGAGGAGGAGATGGAGGAGGAGAGGATAAAGGAGGAGGGGATGGAGGAGGAGATGGAGGAGGAGATGGAGGTGGAGGGGATGAAAGAGAAGGGGATGGAGGAGGAGAAGGGGGAGAAGGAGATGGAGGAGGGGATAAAGGAGGGGGATGGAGGAGGAGGAGATGGAGGAGGGGATGGAGGAGGGTATGGAGGAGGAGATGGAGAAGAAGGAGATGGAGGAGAAAGAGATGGTGGAGGAGATGGAGGAGGGTATGGAGGAGGAGATGAAGAAGAAGGAGATGGAGGAGGAGGAGATGGAGGAGGAGATGGAGGAGGGGATGGAGGAGGAGATGAAGGAGAAGGAGATGGAGGAGGAGGAGATGGAGGAGATGGAGGAGGAGATAGAGGAGGGGGATGGAGGAGGAGATGGAGGAGGAGGAGATAGAGGAGGAAGAGATGGAGGAGGAGGGGATGGAGAAGGGGATGGAGGAGGAGGAGATGGAGGAAGAGATGGAGGAGGAGGAGATGGAGGAGGGGATGAAGGAGGGGAGGATGGAGGAGGAGATGGAGGAAGGGATAGAGGAGGGGATAAAGGAGGAGGGGATGGAGGAGGAGATGGAGGAGGAGATGGAGGAGGAGATGGAGGTGGAGGGGATGAAGGAGGAGGGGATGGAGGAGGAGAAGGGGGAGAAGGAGATGGAGGAGGGGATGGAGGAGGAAATGAAAAAGGAGATGGAGGAGGAGGAGATGGAAGAGGGGATGGAGGAGGGAATGGAGGAGGAGGAGATGGAGGAAAAGATGGAGGAGGAGGGGATGGAGGAGGAGGGAAGGGAGGAGGAGATGGAGGAGGAGATGGAGGAGGAACAGATGAACGAGGAGGGGATGGAGGAGAAGAAGGGGGAGGAGGAGATGAAGGAGGGGATGAAAGAGGGGATGGAGGAGGAGATGGAGGAGGAGGGGATGAAGGAGGAGATGGAGGAGGAGGAGATGGAAGAGGAGATGGAGGAGGAGATGAAGGAGGAGATGGAGGAGGAGATGGAGGAGGAGCGGATGGAGAAGGAGATGGAGGAGGGGATGGAGGAGGAGGGAATGAAGGCGGAGGATATGGAGGAGGGGATGAACGAGGAGGGGATGGAGGAGGAGAAGGGGGAGAAGGAGATGGAGGAGGGGATGGAGGAGGAGATAGAGGAGGAGAAGGGGGAGGAGGGAATAAAGGCGGAGGAGATGGAGGAGGAGATGGAGGAGGAGGGGATGAACGAGGAGGGGATGGAGGAGGAGAAGGGGAGGAGGAGATGGAGAAGGGGATGGAAGAGGAGATGGAGGAGGAGGGGATGGAGGAGGAGATAGAAGAGGAGGTAATGAAGGAGGAGGAGATGGAGGAGATGGAGGAGGAGATGGAGGAGGAGGGGATGGAGGAGGAGATGGAGGAGGATGAGATGAAGGAGATGGAGGAGGAGGAGATGGAGGAGGATGAGATGAAGGAGATGGAGGAGGAGGAGATGGAGGAGGAGGAGATGAAGGAGATGGAGGAGGAGGAGATGGAGGATAAGATGGAGGAGATGGAGGAGGGGATGAAGGAGATGGAGGAGGAGGAGATGGAGGAGGAGATGGAGGAAGAGGAGATGGAGGAGGGGATGGAGGAGGAGATAGAGGAGGAGATGGAGGAAGAGGAGATGGAGGAAGAGGAGATGGAGGAGGAGGGGATGGAGGAGGAAGGGATGGAGGAGGAGGAGATGGAGGAGGAGGGGATGGAGGAGGAGGGGATGGAGGAGGAGGGGATGGAGGAGGAGATGGAGGAGGAGAAGATGGAGGAGGAGGAGATGAAGGAGATGGAGGAGGGGATGGAGGAGGAGGAGATGGAGGAGGAGGGGATGGAGGAGGAGATGGAGGAGGAGATGGAGGAGGAGGGGATGGAGGAGGAGGAGATGGAGGAGGAGGGGATGGAGGAGGAGGGGATGGAGGAGGAGATGAAGGAGGAGGACGGAGGAGGATGAAATGGAGGAGGGGATGGAGGAGGAGGGGATGGAGGAGGAGATGGAGGAGGGGATGGAGGAGGAGGAGATGGAGGAGGAGGGGATGGAGGAGGAGATGGAGGAGGAGGGGATGGAGGAGGAGGAGATGGAGGAGGAGGGGATGGAGGAGGAGGGGATGGAGGAGGAGATGAAGGAGGAGGACGGAGGAGGATGAAATGGAGGAGGGGATGGAGGAGGGGATGGAGGAGGAGGGGATGGAGGAGGAGATGGAGGAGGAGGAGATGGAGGAGGAGGAGATGAAGGAGATGGAGGAGGGGATGGAGGAGGAGGAGATGGAGGAGGAGGGGATGGAGGAGGAGATGGAGGAGGAGATGGAGGAGGAGGGGATGGAGGAGGAGGAGATGGAGGAGGAGGGGATGGAGGAGGAGGGGATGGAGGAAGAGATGAAGGAGGAGGACGGAGGAGGATGAAATGGAGGAGGAGATGGAGGAGGAGGGGATGGAGGAGGAGGAGATGGAGGAGGAGGGGATGGAGGAGGAGGGGATGGAGGAGGAGATGAAGGAGGAGGACGGAGGAGGATGAAATGGAGGAGGAGATGGAGGAGGGGATGGAGGAGATGGAGGAGGAGATGGAGGAGGGGATGGAGGAGAAGGAAATGGAAGAGGATGAGATGGATTAGGGGATGGAGGAGGGGATGGAGGAGGAGGAGATGGAGGAGGAAGAGAGGTGAATGGAGCTTTGGGGAGCATCCTAACATTTCTCTCTACTTTCAATTTTTCAGTTATCTTTCCTTAGGCACAGAAGCTCTCAGTGAGCCAGTTGACTGGGTGGGGTGTGTTCCCTCCTCATCTGTGTCAATGGTACTTTGGTGGTGCTTTTCAAAAGTGGCAGGATGGCAGGGCGGGCACAGTCACCTGTGGGGAGGCTGGCACAGGCTGGGCTGCAGGACGCAGAGCCACAGAAGCTGGCGAATCTGCTCCTCCCTCGGAGTTCTGCATGCTGGGATCTACAGAGGAGAGAGTGGTGGTCAGGTGGCAGGGTCACACTCCTACAGCCCATGCTCCCTGAAGCTGAGCAACCATCATCACTGAGGGTAGGGGAGACAGCTCCACAGATAAAGCAACCACCGCACCAACAGTGAGGACCCAAGTTCAAATCCAGAGAACCCATGCAAAAAGTAAGCTTGGTGTTTGTGCCTGTAACCCCAAAAAGGGAGAGGGAGCAGGAGAATCCCTAGTCCCAGGTTCAGTGAGCTCCTGTCACTAGAGGTGACTCCAGAGCTCAGACCCAGACATCCTCCTGCATGGTGGCAGGAGGGTGGCAGGTGGGTGGCAAATGGGTGGTCAAATTCTGATCAGACCCTCTGTCCTTCTGCAGGGCCTCAGGGGTCTAGGCAGGCCTTGGGTCCATATGTGGGGTGATGGCATCTCTATCTTGCTTGCCTAAAGTCTTTTATTTTTAAAAAGTTGTATTTATTTTATGTGTGTATGTTTGCCTGCATGTATGTCTGTGCATCACATGCATGCAGTGCCCACAGAGGCCTGAAGGGGGCATCAGATCCCCAAAACTGGAGTTGCAGATTGTTAAGAGCAGCCAAGTGGGCCATGTGAACCAAACATGGGTCCTCTTGGACAGCAGCTGGTGCTTGAACCGTCGAGCTGTCCCTCTGTCCTTAGTGTCTTTTTTTTTTTTTTTTTGCTCTTTTTAATATGAAAAGATCTTATAACAAATTACAAGAGTGCCCACAGGAAGAGGGAATGAACCCCTGTTTTGTGTCACCCTGGGTTCTGTGCCTGCCTGTGCTGCCCCACTAGTGACCACTAGATGGAGCCAGAACCACGCAGCGCACTGATGCACATTAGTGCAGCGGTTTCCAGAGGGAAGGCACTTGGAGTGGCTCAGGACCTAAGCAGAGGCAGGAGCATGTGGAGTTCAAGATAATAAGTCTGAAGCCAGCCTGGGCTACAAAAGTAAAACAAAAATATTTTGTAAGAAAAATCTCTTGTGTATACACACACTGGAGTAACTAATTGCTGATAAGTGAATAAATCAAATCCAATGTTTTAATCTGATGGAGGGGGAGATGGCTCAGTCAGCAATTTTTTTGTTTTGAAGGCTCAAGAACCTCTCAGTTCTGAGGCCAGAACCCAGTAATAAGCTTGGAGTCCCAATGACTGTGAGATGAGAGGCAGAGACAGGGTAGGAAGGGGAAAGGGAAAGGCTGTGTTCCTGGAGTTCACAGGCCAGCCTGGGCTACAAGGTGAGTTTCAGGACAGCCTACACTACTGAGTGAAGCTCTGTATGAAACAAAACTTGTCACCAAAGATTCACAAGAATGTCTGAGATAAACAAATCTAGTAATACCCAGTTGCTTCAACCCCCCCCCCACACACACACACAGAGAGAGAGAGAGAGAGAGAGAGAGAGAGAGAGAGAGAGAGAGAGAGAGAGTCTGAGAGACTAGGTGTGGTGATCACGCCTTTGGTCCCAGTACTAAGATGAGCCAGGTTGGCCAGGTCTCAGGTTTTAGGCCAACAGAGGTTGTGGTGAATTGTTGTCTCAGAAACAAACTACCAACCAGCTGGGTGAGAGAGATGGTACTGGCCAGTGATGGCTGATGGGCTTGTTGTTGGTGTTGCTGCACCACACATGAGGTTCATTTCCATGAGGGAATCTCTAGTCGGGCCAGAACATAGCTACCAGCCCTGGGAGACAAGGGGAACATGTCCTCTGCTCAGGCCGGCTCTCTCTCCATCCCTGTACTCAGGATGTGAGTCCTCTGTGGCCATCAAGTCCACACATATGCACTACCCTCCTCACTCAGGAGCTGCCAGGTTGTGGGATCAACTGTCAAGGACCCCCAGAGCTGAAGTTCAAGTGTGCCCTCCTCTCCTCAGTCCACCTGAACCTCAGGATGATGCTGGTGACGCCGACATGCCGGAGAAGCTGGGATGTGTCTGATTCAAGTGAAAGCATTAAAGGCCATCATTCAATAAGGTAAGGACACAGATGTCACACTGAGCTTGATAAGCTACGGTTAGGTGTGTTCGCATGTGTGTGTACATGTATGTGCATGCATATGTGTGTGCATGCTTGTTCAT
Source organism: Arvicanthis niloticus (assembly GCF_011762505.2). Lineage (NCBI taxonomy): Eukaryota > Metazoa > Chordata > Mammalia > Rodentia > Muridae > Arvicanthis > Arvicanthis niloticus. The sequence goes on from NC_047660.1 coordinate 137,748,059, forward strand.
GCTGGTGTGTGAGGTGAGCTGAGCTGAGCTTGGTGGGCATGGGCGGGGCGTCTGGCTCACCGGCCGGCCGTCTGCTTCTCTGGTTCTTTACCTCTCTTCATTTCCCACCTGTGGGACCTGGCTTTCTCTGCCTGCCCACACCTGACTTCCTCTCTTATGGGAGTTCCAGGAGCTGGAGAACACCCTGTCATCCTGACTCTCTGAGCCTGGCTCATGGTTTTCTGTGACCCAGCTCTACCACATGCCGCCAGTCAATGGTCCAAGAGAAAGCCTGAAGTCTCCCCAGGACCAGCCTCTAATCCACTCTGCGTTTGACCTTGAACTTGACAGAGTGCCCAAGTGGAGTGGCTGGATGCAGATTTCAGTGGCCAGTCTCCTACCGTCTCCAGGGACTCCAAGAGGCAGGCACAGGCTGCAGTGTGCTGGGGTCTGGACTGGCGCCAGGTGGATCTGCTGGGGACTCGCCCTTTGTTTACAGGGGAAAAAGAAATCTTGGGTTGCCTAGCAACAAGTGGGCAGGCAAGGAAGGGCGGGGAGGCTGCGAGCCATTTCTGGGCTGGGTTCCTGGCTGTCCTGACTCACTGTGACCTTAAGCAATTTCTCTCTCTCTCATCCCCACCCCTCTGTCACCCATCCAGGGGTGCTGTGACTGTCACTTGCTGCCTGGTTAAGCTCTGCTGTGGCGGAATCAAGCCTCAGTTGGTCTTTGTTAGTCTTGGTGGCAAGACTGGATGGATGGCACCTGAGTTCTACCCACCAATGCAACTTGTGTTCCCGCTCTGAGTAGGGGGGACAGGTCTAGCCAGATGGGCCCACACTCCGGCTCCCTCACAGACCTGTCTCCCTGTTCCTGATGTCAAGTTCTCTTGGTTCCCTATGATCTGAGGTCTCAGAAGCAAGTGGCCTGTGTGTGAAACTGGGCATTGGTGACCTGTGCTGGGGGCTGCCCTGCTCAGCATGGACCTGAAGGTGATGCTGGCATTTGTGGGGGCTGGACATGGTGGCTGCATCTGGTCCCTTCTTATTGAAAGTGTTTCCTTTCCCACTGTGGAACTGAGTTTCTCTCTTCCCGGATGCTGTTCTGTCATCCACACCCTGAACTGCCTCTGAGTAGGTATTCATCAGGGCTCAGAGAGCTGCTCGAGCCAGGCTTATATGGTGTGACAGTCACGTATGTCACCAGGAAGGGCCAGGGTTCCCAGGGACTAAGAAACTCAGCATTTTCTGGCTATCACCCCTCTGAAGCCTGAGGTTGAACTCACACAGACACCCACACAGAGTACAGAGAGGGAGAGGAGACAGGTCCAAGGGCTGGGGTGCTCTGGCCAATGTCCATCCCAGCCACCCTTGTGAGATTTCCTTCAGTGGAACTTTGGCAATGCCTGACTCTAGCTGTTTTTATCATCTGGAGACTGGGTCTCCAGTAGCCCTGGGGTCACTGAGTGCTGAGGTTGGCATTGAACTCCTAACCTCTAGCTTCCACTTCTCTAGGGTCGCAGTGTGTGATATCATCATACACTGGATGCCATCACACCTGGTTTACAGGGTGCAGGGGGTAAAACTGCCTGCTGAGCCCCATCCGTCTGTCTTTGGCACAGGTGGGTTTCCAGTCGGAACTGGCAACTAGTTCCCCACCGAACCTGCGCATTCCATTTCTTTTTCAGGCCTATGAGGGGCTCAGTGGTCAAGGCACTTGCCACCAAGACTGAGAACCAGACTCATGATGGTTGCCAGTTGTCCTTTGGCATGAACACTGTGGTACAGCATACATAATAAAGAAATAAATAAGAGTCCCAGAGGGGCCACACAGCCTGGTTTCTGGCACAAGGGAACCGCTCTGGAAAAGAAACTTCAGATGGAAACTTCAGTGACTTGGGGAGTTGGAATGTTGCAGGTCCTGGGCCAGTTCACTTTATCATCAGCCTTAGTCTCCTAAGTGGCCACTTCCTGCTCCTCTGTGTCCCACAACATCCAGTCCAGAGATAAAACCCTTTGGGATGTTATCAGTTTAAGAGAACCCCACCAGCCCACAGACGGAGACACTAGGGTTTCTGAGGCAACAGCTGCACTTCTGTCCTGTGCTGTGACTGATACTCGGGTCACAGGTGCTGTGTCCTCAGCTACTGCAGAACTCCATGGGATAGCTTCCATACTCAAATGTGGAATCTGAGGTCACCTAACTCTGTGCTCAAATTTGCTCTGGAATAAACTCATCCCATTTGAGTGGAGAGCCAGGCTTTTGTATCAACATGGGGGATATAAAGTCACCCATCATGTCTGAAGTTACCATGGTGGGGTGGGGACTGGGGTGGAGCTGGAGGCTGACAGGGCTCTGCCCTCAGGGAACGGATGTCAGAGGTGTCACATGGACATGCAAGGACTCATAATCCCCACTAACATGGCTCAATCACTCCCAAGACCCCACCATTTTGTCCCTGTAGACACCTGTCTGTCAGGCTGGATCCTGTGTCCCAGGAAACTGGTTATCTCTGGCTTTCATTGCACACAGAGCTCAAGGTGCTGTGTCTGCACTGTTAGGTATGTAACCACCCAAAGGGAGCTCTCTGCCTTTAGTGCCACCACCCAAAGGGACTGTCCTCCCAACCTTCCCCTTCCCCTGAGCCCTGGTGCTCAAGTTTCTATGTCCCTGCTAGGGGTCTGACTCAGCCCTGCGGGATTCACCTGATCCTGATGCTCTGTCTCCACATCCATCACAGTGGGAGACATGGTAGGCAGGCCTGGCCTCCTAATACCTGGGATGGCCATGTCCCCTTCCTCTTCCAACCTGCCAGCTCTTTGTGGTGACTTAGGAGATAGTCAGACAGGTTCTTTCCATTTGCCCTGGCTCAGAGAAGCCAACCTACTAACTAGGCACATGTTCCCACTGGGTACAGAGGTTGGAGGTCAGAGGTCACAGGCACGAGGGAAACCCAAGAATCCTGGTGGGGTCCCTCACAGCTGGGAAGACAGAGAGCCAGTAAAGGGATGGTGGAGGATAGCCCTCCCCCATACTAGACAACTCAGTCTGAAGTGCCAGGTGTGCTAGTGTACACCCGCCAATGCAGCACTGGGCAGGCTGAGGCAGGAGAATTGCCCTTTAAAGCCAGCCTGGGCTACACAGTGAGAAATCTCAACAAAACAAAGAAATTACCAGTGCTGGGAGGTCTGAGCCAGCTGGAGAAGGGCCAGATGATGGAGGTCAGACCTTAGAATTGCTGGTGCTGAATCACCTCCGTCTGGCCTCTGAGAGGAGGTCCTGGGATGTTTTATCATATGGACTCTGCCCCAAGCCTAGGGAGGATCCAGGGAGGTCAGATGTCAGGCAGCGGCGGGGGGTGGGGGTGACTGGAGTCAGTGGCCAAGCTGAGCATGGATGGGGCCAGCCTGGGCAAAGCCTGCTCTGTTGAGGGCAGGACTAGAGGGACTAACTGCTATTGCCACTGTCTGCAACTGAGATGTCAGATGAAGAAGTGAAGTACAGGAGGGCTGGTGGGGCTGGCTGTAGCTCCTGCTTCCACCCTGTCCTGAAATAAAATAGCAGCGCAGCCATAGTTGCTCACTTTGGACGTTTCTAAAGCTAAGTGTGGAGGAGCACACCTGTCGTCCTGGCACTCAGGAGCTGACCTGTCGTCCTGGCACTCAGGAGACGACCTGTCGTCCTGGCACTCAGGAGCTGAGGTCAGGAGCTGAGGCCAGGCAGTGGTGGCACACACCCTTAATTCCTGGAGGCAGAGGCAAGCAGATCTCTGAGTTCGAGGCCAGCCTGGTCTATAGAGTGAGGTCCAGGACAGCCAGGGCTGTTACACAGAGGAATAGAGTCTCAGACAGCAAAAAGAAACAACAAAGAAAACCAATATGAAGCTCTGGAAGTCGCTCATGTCTCAGTAACTGTGAGCTAACAATGAGTGGTTAAGGGGAGCCCAGTGTCCCCATCCTTGCGTCTGTGAGAGGTTTTCTCAGAGCAATGCTAGCCTGCAACTGGGCCACAAGGGCTTGTGAAGTGTGGAATGGCCCACTGCCCCAAGCTCCCCTCCAACCTAACATGACCTGCACAGATGCCCCCTGGGGACAGAAGTGTCCCCTGTAGCCAAGCATTTTCACCCCGACTGCCTGCCTATGTTCCCTCTTGCTCCACTGTGGGTCCCTCCACAGTTTGCAGCCCTGATGCCTGAAGCTGGACCAACTCCCTGCTGCCACCTGGCATGTAAACCCTCTTGCTCACCTGGTCCCATCATCCTGTCCTCAGGGGAACCAAAGTGTGGATGGCAGCTGGGATGGCCAAGGAGAAAATGGAGCAGGATGCAGTGTCCCCTGTCCTTCCTGCCTGTGGGCAGTCACAGGACAGCTCACAGGGCTCTTGCCCCACAGCATCTTCTGGGGTCTGAGACTGGTAATGATGGGGAGGGTCATAGCTAGTGTTTACTCAAGTGGCAAAGAAAGCATTTCCATGGAAAATTTAAAAACAAAAATCAATTTAGGCCCAGTGAGGTGGCTCTGAGCATGCCATCAAACCTGATGTCCTGATCCAATTCCTGAGACCCATATGGTGGAAGGAGAGGACCAACTCTCAAAAGCTGCCCTCTGACCCACCCAGGTAAGCTATGGCATGCCTGTATAGATCACATACACTCACATAAATAAAACACATAAAATAATCCACTAAAAAGGTGTTATGTGTCTGTTCTTGTAAGACTGGGGCTCACAAAGCCCAGGCTGACCCAAGCTCATGACGCTAGTGAGGCTGGGCTTCAACTCCAGGGGCTCTACCTCCCTCCAGTCCACCTCAAAAGCACTGGGGTGACAGGCAGGCACCACCACACAGAGAGTACTACATTGTAACCAGGGTCCGGGCATGGCAGAGCAGAGCTGCTGGCTTGCCCTTCAGTTTTTCATGCATCGACCTTGCTTCCATTTTTATAGGACACTGTCACATTCAGTGGTAACAGCAACCCTGAAAGTTCAGACACTTGTTGAAATTCCTTAGTGTTCCAGACACAAGCTGAACCACTTGAACAAACAGCTGGGACAGTCCCGGTTCAGCCATCAATGAGTGCCTTTTGAGTAGGGGGTTGATATACAAAGAAGTCAGTGACAGGCTCCACGGGACATCACGGAGGCACCTGAGACCCTAGTGAAGATGACAGCCTAAGTCCCCTCACACCAGCCCTGCTCCCAAGTCTGGAGTTATAGCTCCTTATGGGGGCAGGGTGTTTGAACAGAGCTCAAGTCAGTGTTTACCTCAGCAACTGGGCCCTGGTAAATAGTCCCTGTCCCTAGCCACAGCGAGGAGTAGGAGGGTGAATGGTCTGATCCTGATCCAGACAGGGCTGGAAAGTGGCCTGTGAGAGGCACCTGTCAGTGAGACTGCCCCCAGCATCTTCTGTGTGCCCTATGGGATCACTCCGAGATCCCAGTGTTAGAAGGGGGACCAGGGGACAGGAGACCAGGGTGTTCTGGGTTCAGATTCCAACATAGGCCAGTCTTGAATGGGAGTGTTTTGGGGGGCTCTGTTCTGCTTTGTCTGCCATCAGGGTGGCCCGGATGGAGGCCCTAGAAACACTAGGAATCAGAATTTCTTTAAAATTCCACTGAAAACTGAAATTAGAGTCGGCGGGACAGAGCACGACAACAACGCCTGCTACCTGCCGGTCCCCGCCTCCCTTCCGAGAACCCCCACATCATCTAATCAGAAAACAGATGCGGGGTGGGAGCTGGGCGCCATCCTCGGGCGGGCGGGCGGGCGGGCGGCGCCGCGTGCCCAGCTCTCATTGTTTGCTGAGTAACAACGGTTGCCAGGGGCGACGCAGTCCACTCCCGTTTCCAAGCGCCAGTTGCCCAGCAACCTGGAGAATACTTCCCAAACCAAACAATGTCATCCCCAAGGCAACTTCTCTATCTCACGTTAAGCAGATCTAAAATAAAAAATAAATAAATAAAAAGAAAGCCCTTCCAAATATGTAATCTATTATTTTCAGAGGCCTGAACAGCAAGACAAATAATTTCTTCACTATAGTAACCGGGATGGACCGGCAGCTCACCAGATCTGAGGCCAGAAGCCCAAACCAATACTGTGCTCAGCTCCCAGTGATCCCGAGGCCGGCTGCCACCCTTCCCAGGCCTGGACCAGGGAGGGAGAAGGATGGGGCTTGGTTTACCCTTAGACAGAAAGTCACACACAAGTCTTCTCTAGGCAGAGAAACAGGGGTTAAGCTATTTGAGAAAAGTGCAAGATCAGAGGAGCTGCCTAATATCCCCGACTCCACAGAAGCAAGGAACCATGGGAGGAGCCATTCACACCAGCAACTCAGGGTGGCCCTGCCCCAGGGAACTCCACAAAGCCTGGGGACTGCTATTCTGCCTTCTGCCCTCCCAGAGAGAAGCAATGGCTAAGAGGAACTGGGTGACTTCAGAGGCCCTGCTAGGCTCAAGGGTGCAGCCTTTAAGGCCCATGTGAGAGACAGCCCTGCCTAGCATCTCTTGTGAAAGCCATGAGCTTGTCATTCAGGCAGGGATTAGGCTCTAGAGTTATCCCCCTTTCCTGTTACATTTACTTACTAGTGTAAGTGTGAGCATGCACCTGCTGTGCACATGGAGCTCAGAGAACTTGTGAAAGTCTGCTTCTCTTTCTACTATGTGCATCCTGGACATCCAACTTGGGTCTTTTAGGCATGGCAGCAAGTATCTTTACCCATGAGTTATCTCTCTAGCCCCTGAAACGGGTTCCATCAGACAAAGCACAAAACCTGAGCCTCCTGGGCCAACGCAGTATCATTCAAGCACATGCACCAATAAACACGGGTCAACTAAGTTGGCCTGTGGCTTCCAGTGCAGACAGGGCCCTGTGCAGTCAGGGGTTGGTTTGTTGTTGTTTTCTGAGACAGGGTTTCTCTGTGTAACCCTGGTTGTCCTGGAACTCACTTTGTAGACCAGGCCGGCCTCAACTTCACAGAGATCCCTTTGCCTCTGCCTTCCTGACTGCTGGGGTTAAAGGAGTGGACCACCACCGCCCCAGCTACTACCTGGGAGATAAATAAGCACATGGGAATGGTTGAGTCTGCACAAAGCTGGGGTGTCGCTGCTCAGCGACACTGGGCAGTCACTGGCTGCTGGGTTGGCTGTGGTGTCACTGCTGCTCTGGGGACATATCTGTACTCTACATTGGGTAGGAAGCTTTGGAGGCATTGTGGTGAGGCCCCCAAATATCCTGTCCAAAGGAAGAACAATGCAGGGGTCTTAGCTGTATAGGGCTTGGGGCAGCAAGACGGTGCAGAGGTAAAGGCATTTTCTGTCAAGCATGAGGGCCTAAGTTTTTCGAGGCCAGCCTGGTCTACAGAGTGAGTTCCAGGACAGCCAGGGCTACACAGAGAAACCCTGTCTCGAAAAACCACAAAAAAAAAAAAAAAAATGAGGGCCTAAGTTTGATCTGAAGGACTCACATGGTGGGAGAAAAGAACTAACTTCTGCAACCTGTCTTCTGACACACAAGAACCATGGCACACACACATGTGATCAGAACATATACAAGACCCTTTGTGTGCTGCACATCTTGTCTGTGTGTGGTGTGGGGCAGACAACTGAGGTAGGTGATCACCCTGTGGTGGGAGAGGGGAAGGGGGTTCCTGGTGGAGGGTCCACAAGTGCAAAGGTCCTGAAGCAGGATTATGACTATTGAGTGGAGCTTATTTGGCCAGAAGGTTGTCACAGGTCAACTCAAGGACTGTACCTTTTGCTGAGAGCAAAATGAAAGTGGCCAGAGGGACAAGGACAGGAGGACAAGACCTGAGTCTGACTTGAATATTAAGCAGGTCCCTGTGGCTGGTAGCCACACAGAAGGAATCAGAGGAGGACAGTGGGGATTAGGGAGCACTGATAATGACCAGTGCCCCAGAGCTGGACTACTCCCAGGTTCAGTAGTGGCACAGGTGTTACAGAGGCGACATGATTTGCTTTAAGGCCAGTTTCTTTTTTTTTTTCTTTTTTCGAGACAGGGTTTCTCTGTGTAGTCCTGGCTGTCCTGGAACTCACTCTGTAGACCAGGCTGGCCTTGAACTCAGAAATCCACCTGCCTCTGCCTCCCAAGTGCTGGGATTAAAGGTGTGTGCCACCACTGCCCAGCTTAAGGCCAGTTTCTTAGGAGGAAACTCATGCCTGGTAAACCTGGCCAAGGACCCATGGCTGGGCACCCCCAGGCGAGCCGAGCCCACTTCTATTCTCTTGCTAAATAGACATGGTGCCAGCACTCCTAGTGTAGTGTCCCTTCTCTTTCTGGATGTGAGCCCAGACATGAGTATAGCACCCAAGCCTCATCAGAGAAGACTCTTCCTGCAGTAGACAGTCGGTGGTCAGACAGAAGCACACAACTGGCCAAAGCAAGAGAAAAAGACACCAAGTGCTTAGCCACAGACAGGGTCTACATCACACCCTGCAGGGACCGTCACAGAAGAGAGGGCAGAGAGGCTGAGAGAGCCTGACCAGGCAGGATCCAGCACCAGCATTAGCTCTGTGCTGTCTAGGACAGGTTCAGGTCTGTCCTGTTCTGTTTTTGGTGACTCCATTCTTGGGTCTGTATTAAGTCAATTCCCAAAAGAGGAGCTCAGGATCATTTTGGGGACACGGAATAAAATGTTCTGAGCCTGCTGGAAAGGCAGAAAGAGAGACATGGAGATTCTTTTAAATATAATTGGGAAATGTTTGATTTGTTTGTTTTTGTGTTGAGATGGTGTCATATAGCACAGGCTGGCCTCAAACTCTCCATGATCTTGAACATCTGACTCTCTTGCCTTCAACTCCCAAATGCTGGGGTGACTGGTGAACGTACCATGCCATCATGTCTTCTTGCATTAACCATGTAAAAGCTCACATTTAAGATTTTACGTAGCTAGGCATGGTGGCATGTGTCTCTAATCCCAGCATTCAGGAGGCAAAGGGAGGGGGATCTCTGTGAGTTCAAGCCCAGCCTGGTCTACACAGTGAGTTCTGGGACAGCCAGGGCTATGAGGGAGACCCACGGTCAATAGCAAAAGTGTTGGGTTTTCTCAGGGCTGGGCACCTGCCTGGTGTGTGAGGTCCTGGGTGGATGCTCAGTACCACAGTGACACTACAGCTCACCTGAGACTGGCCAAGTGCTCACTTGGGGCTGAAGGCCTCCAACCTGGCTCTTGTCTTCCCATCCTCCTGCTACCTCCTAAAGGCTTGTATGGGTTTTTGTCTAGGTTGCCACAGACAGCAGGACAACTTCCCCCAGGAGCCCAGGCCAAGGAGCCAGTGCTTGGCTCTGATGCCAGTTTGTCCACTGTTTATGTTACGGTCAGTAGTGAAGTGGGCACGGGAAGACAGTGGGGCACCATTGGCAGACAAACAGCTTGGACTCCACAGTGGGACAGCATGGGACAGACCTGGTGCTGATGCTGTCTTGTCACACTTACTCTCCATCCCAATGCCTTGTTACCAGGAGCTGGAAGAAGGAACATCAGCACCCACTGCTAACGTCATCACCAAATGCTTTTGTGTGACCCATGACTGCCCAGCTGAGGAGGCAGGAAACACCAAGGTCACAGAAGATCAGATGACAAACATGCTGTGCAAAAAACAGATGGCAGAGGGGGGAGATGGAAGAAGAGATGGAGAAGGAGATGGAGGGGGAGGAAATGGAGGAGGAGATGAAGGAGGAGGAGATGGAGGAGAAGATGGGGAGGAGGTGGAGGAGGAGGTAGAAGAGGAGGAGATGGAGGAGGGAGATGGAGGAAGGGATGAAGGAGGGGGATGGAGGAGGGGATGGAGGAGGGGATGGAGGAAGGGATGAAGGAGGGGGATGGAGGAGGGGATGGAGGAGGGGATGGAGGAGGAGATGGAGGAGGGGATGGAGGAGGAGATGGAGGAGGAGATGGAGGAAGGGATGGAGGAGGAGAATGGAGGAGGGGATGGAGGAGGGGATGGAGGAGGAGATGGAGGAGGGAGATGGAGGAGGAGGGGATGGAGGAGGGGATGGAGAAGGAGGAGATGGAGGAGGGGATGGAGGAGGGAGATGGAGGAGGAGGGGATGGAGGAAGGGATGGAGGAGGGGGATGGAGGAGGGGATGGAGGAGGGGATGGAGGAGGAGATGGAGGAGGGAGATGGAGGAGGAGGGGATGGAGGAGGGGATGGAGGAGGAGGAGATGGAGGAGGGGATGGAGGAGGAGATGGAGGAGGGGATGGAGGAGGGGATGGAGGAGGAGATGGAGGAGGAGATGGAGGAGGAGGGGATGGAGGAGGGGATGGAGGAGGAGGATGGAGGAGGGGATGGAGGAGGGGATGGAGGAGGAGATGGAGGAGGAGATGGAGGAGGAGATGGAGGAAGGGATGGAGGAGGAGGATGGAGGAGGGGATGGAGGAGGGGATGGAGGAGGAGATGGAGGAGGGAGATGGAGGAGGAGGGGATGGAGGAGGGGATGGAGGAGGAGGAGATGGAGGAGGGGATGGAGGAGGGGATGGAGGAGGAGATGGAGGAGGAGATGGAGGAGGAGGGGATGGAGGAGGAGGATGGAGGAGGGGATGGAGGAGGGGATGGAGGAGGAGATGGAGGAGGGGGATGGAGGAGGAGATGGAGGAAGGGATGGAGGAGGAGGATGGAGGAGGGGATGGAGGAGGGGATGGAGGAGGAGATGGAGGAGGGAGATGGAGGAGGAGGGGATGGAGGAGGGGATGGAGGAGGAGATGGAGGAGGGAGATGGAGGAGGAGGGGATGGAGGAAGGGATGGAGGAGGGGGATGGAGGAGGGGATGGAGGAGGGGATGGAGGAGGGGATGGAGGAGGAGATGGAGGAGGGAGATGGAGGAGGAGGGGATGGAGGAGGGGATGGAGGAGGAGGATGGAGGAGGGGATGGAGGAGGGGATGGAGGAGGAGATGGAGGAGGAGATGGAGGAGGGGATGGAGGAGGAGGATGGAGGAGGGGATGGAGGAGGGGATGGAGGAGGAGATGGAGGAGGGAGATGGAGGAGGAGGGGATGGAGGAGGGGATGGAGGAGGGGATGGAGGGGATGGAGGAGGAGGATGGAGGAGGAGGGGATGGAGGAGGGGATGGAGGAGGGGATGGAGGAGGAGGAGATGGAGGAGGGAGATGGAGGAGGAGGGGATGGAGGAGGGGATGGAGGAGGGGGATGGAGGAGGGGATGGAGGAGGAGGGGATGGAGGAGGGGATGGAGGAGGGGGATGGAGGAGGGGATGGAGGAGGGGATGGAGGAGGGGATGGAGGAGGGGATGGAGGAGGAGGATGGAGGAGGGGATGGAGGAGGGGATGGAGGAGGGGATGGAGGAGGAGATGGAGGAGGGAGATGGAGGAGGAGGGGATGGAGGAGGGGATGGAGGAGGGGATGGAGGAGGAGGATGGAGGAGGGGATGGAGGAGGAGGATGGAGGAGGGGATGGAGGAGGGAGATGGAGGAGGAGGGGATGGAGGAGGGGATGGAGGAGGGGGATGGAGGAGGGGATGGAGGAGGGGATGGAGGAGGGGATGGAGGAGGAGATGGAGGAGGGAGATGGAGGAGGAGGGGATGGAGGAGGGGATGGAGGAGGGGATGGAGGAGGAGGATGGAGGAGGGGATGGAGGAGGGGATGGAGGAGGGGATGGAGGAGGAGGATGGAGGAGGGGATGGAGGAGGAGGATGGAGGAGGGGATGGAGGAGGGGATGGAGGAGGGGATGGAGGAGGAGGATGGAGGAGGGGATGGAGGAGGGGATGGAGGAGGAGATGGAGGAGGGAGATGGAGGAGGAGGGGATGGAGGAGGGGATGGAGGAGGAGGATGGAGGAGGGGATGGAGGAGGGGATGGAGGAGGAGATGGAGGAGGGAGATGGAGGAGGAGGGGATGGAGGAGGGGATGGAGGAGGGGATGGAGGAGGAGGATGGAGGAGGAGGGGATGGAGGAGGGGATGGAGGAGGAGGGGATGGAGGAGGGGATGGAGGAGGGGGATGGAGGAGGGGATGGAGGAGGGGGATGGAGGAGGGGATGGAGGAGGGGATGGAGGAGGGGATGGAGGAGGGATGGAGGAGGGGATGGAGGAGGGGATGGAGGAGGGGATGGAGGAGGAGGATGGAGGAGGGGATGGAGGAGGGGATGGAGGAGGGGATGGAGGAGGAGATGGAGGAGGGAGATGGAGGAGGAGGGGATGGAGGAGGGGATGGAGGAGGAGGATGGAGGAGGGGATGGAGGAGGGGATGGAGGAGGAGATGGAGGAGGGAGATGGAGGAGGAGGGGATGGAGGAGGGGATGGAGGAGGAGGATGGATGAGGGGATGGAGGAGGGATGGAGGAGGGGATGGAGGAGGGGATGGAGGAAGAGATGGAGTAGGGGATGGAGGAAGAGTTGGAGGAGGGGATGGAGGAGGGGATGGAGGAAGGGATGGAGGAGGGGATGGAGGAAGAGATGGAGGAGGGGATGGAGGAAGAGTTGGAGGAGGGGATGGAGGAAGAGTTGGAGGAGGGGATGGAGGAGGGGATGGAGGAAGGGATGGAGGAGGGGATGGAGGAAGGGATGGAGGAGGGGATGGAGGAGGGGATGGAGGAGGGGATGGAGGAAGAGTTGGAGGAGGGGATGGAGGAGGGGATGGAGGAAGGGATGGAGGAGGGGATGGAGGAAGAGATGGAGGAGGGGATGGAGGAGGGATAGAGGAGGAGATGGAGGAGGAGATGGAGGAAGGGATGGAGGAGGGGATGGAGGAAGAGATGGAGGAGGGGATGGAGGAAGAGATGGAGGAGGGGATGGAGGAGGGATAGAGGAGGAGATGGAGGAGGAGATGGAGGAAGGGATGGAGGAAGGGATGGAGGAAGGGATGGAGGAGGGGATGGAGGAGGGGATGGAGGAGGGAGATGGAGGAGGAGGGGATGGAGGAGGGGATGGAGGAGGAGGATGGAGGAAGAGATGGAGGAGTATGAACTCACAGGGATGGAGTTTCCTTGGAGATCATGAAATGTTCTGAAACTAGTGCTGATGGTCACATAACTTTGTGAATATACAATAGTGTAATAAGCTATATATTTCAAATGGGTGAATTCTGTGGTATATAAAATATAATTACACTTTGTATGCATGTGTGTGCTTTCATATCACAGCAGACATGTGATGTAGGAGGACAACTTGTGGGACCTCGTTCTCAACTTCCACCCCACAGGTCCTGAAATTAGGTAGTCAATCTTGGTGGCAAGTGCCCTTACACACTAAGACACTGCTGGTTGTGGTAAATCTGCTCTTAATGGTGGCTCATATCTTTAATCCCAGCACTCAGGAGGCAAAGGCAGAAAAATCTTTTTGAGTCTGAAGACAGTCTGGTCAACAGTGAGAGTTCCAGGAAAGCCAGGACTAATTAGTGAGTCCCTGTCTTAAAAAACAAATACATAAATAGTAAATGCAGAGCTTTGAGCATGCTAGGTGTGGGCTCCACCCATGGGCCACGCCCCCAGCCCCTCACTGAGGGGCTCCAACCCCTGACCATGCCCCTAGGACTCTTACTTTTTATCATAAAACAACATCTAACCAAATTGCCCAATCTGTCTTTAACTTTCAATCTTCCTGCCTCAAACTCCCATTGTCTAGCGTGGTAGGCCTGTGCCACTAGGCCCAGCTCAACAGGTTTTCAACACAGCAGCACTCCAGGGCCTGTTTGTAGCAGTCCAGCAGAATCGTGGCATCTGACAGGGCAGCTGACTGAGCGGTGCTTGTTGAATAAGGAGTAAATGGAAGCAATGTTGTTTATGGGTTTTAATGCAGGTAATTACACTCACTGTAAAATCACCACAGCATAAAACATCAACCGGCTTTTTAATTCACTGTTAATTGCCTGGTTGTATTTCAAATGTCTCTCGAAAATTAAATAATTTGACTGCACAGTAATTTTTATGTAAAGAGGTCTGAAGGAGGCAGACAGAAGTTTGGGGTGGCAGTGCATGCCTGCAGGAAGATCACAAAATAAAATCAGGACTAGCAAGATGGCTCAGAGGATAAAGGCTTGCTGCTGGGCCTGATGGTCTGAGTTTGATCCAGGAACCCACATAGTGAAAGAATGGATCCCCCAAATTGTCCTTTGACTTCTGCACATGTGCATGCGTAGTAAAAAATTTAAAGGTTAACTTTATGTTATATGGATTTTTATTTCCATTTATTATAAATAAAACAAGTGTTGAGGAATACCCAGTCAGAACAAAAGGTGCACCTGTGCAGGGTGGCTGTTTTCCTCAGAGAAGGGACATCGCTTGTAATCAAGAGACAATTAGGCGGGCACAAAAACTCAGAGTCAAAATCCTTGTGACCTTTGCAGCAATGAACTTGGGGACCAAACAAGTCAAGAGGCTTTGCAGGGACGGTCCTGCAGGAGGGAGGGGAGGTAGGGGGAGGTCTGTCCTAGAAAGGCTGGGCTTATGCTGCCAACACTTGCTTCTGCAAGGCCCATAAATAGACCAGCCTGAGGGTGATGAATGGGAACAGAGAGCGGGAGGCTGACATTGTACAATGCAGAGTCCGAAACAAGATGAGGCTGGGGTTTGGGAACCCAGACAAAGGCAGTCAAGAGAACGTGGGAGTGGCAGGGTGTCAAACTGGTAGTTTCTAGAAGATCTTACAAGTTCTGGAAGATTCTAAAAGTTTCTAGAACATTAATGGGGGAGGTGGAAGAAAAGCTATTTGAGATCAATGTCTCAGAATCATATTGTATTTTCAAAAATTTATCAATTGTATTTTAAAATAAGAGGAAAGTTGACACTAGGGCAAACAGACCCACTCGGGGTGAGGTCTTGCTTGGGTTTCTGTTTTGAATTGTTTAAAGAGAGAGAAGGCGAACTACAGCAGAAACCACAGAACTAGTGAGAGGTTCTGGAGTAGAGCCCTGCACTGGGGCAGCAGGACTCAGATGCCACTGGCAGCCCACACACAGTACAGGGTGGTCTATAGGCTGTGTGTAGACTGTACTGACAGGAGCAGAACATCTGCCTCAGTAGGAGAAACACAACCACCCCTTGTGGGGACTTGGAGGGATAGAAAACCCAGCTGCTCCTTGAGCCCTGGCATAGTCAAGGCAACAAGCGCAGACTTGTGGCTATGGAACCAGCCTGGCAGGGAGCATGGGTGCAGCTCCTGGCAAGGAATGTGGCCTCATCAGGCACAAGGGAACGTGAGTGGGTGGGGTAGACATGACTGACACAGGGAGATGGGCTCAGGGAGCTCAAGGACCTTCTCTGGTGCCCTCAGGATCCAAGGTAGCATCAAAGTGTGTGTGTGTATACGTTGCTAGGGAGGGCACAGGTTTTCACCAAAGAACCCGTTACCTGGCATTCTGGAACATTTACAAGATTGCAAATTGGTTGGGTAGGGAGGCAATGAACAGGGAAAGAATGAGAGGGCAGTGTGCACACTCAAGTGTGGTGGGCATGGAAGGGGCACCGGAGTCACAGCTTCTTAGGACAACAGTAAAGTCACCCTCCCCTGCAGTTCAAGGACAGTGGAAGACAGTCAGTCGCAGGCAAGAAGCCTCAGAACTAGCTGCCTCCTGACACTGCCTCCTAACCCAGAGAGAGCTGCTGGGTACCCTAGAACATAGCTGCATAGCAGAAACTTAGGCAGCAAAGAAAAAGAACAATCAGCAGCAGAGCCAGAAACAGATGGTGGGAGGGGGCTGCTGAGGGCTGCCAGAGGCAGCCTCTTTTCATGCAAAATAACAAAGGCAAGTATTAGTTCAGCCATGGACTCCTGTTATGACTCCAAGGACATAAGGACATTGGCTCAGAGAAAGACCCACACAGGATGTGGGGCTCGGTGATAGATGTCCAGAGTAGGGAAACCCAGAGACAGGAATTGGAATCATGGATGCTGGGAAAGTGGAGGGATGGATGAAAAGGGGCTGTTAAGGAGATGAGGTTTCATTGAGATTGATGGAATGTTCGGGAATTAAATAGAAGTAATGCTTACAAAACTTTGTGAATATATCAAAAGCCCTTCAACTGCACATAAAGAGTGGATTTAAATAAAATTCTTTGGGCTGGGGTGGGACCTTAGTGGGTAGAGTGCTTGCCCAGGGATCCATCTCCAGCACCACTTAACTGCGGTGGCTCGTGCCAGTTATCCTAGCACTCAGGAGGCAGAGGCAGGAGGGGTCAGGGGGTCAAGGTCAGCCTCAGTTACATATGGACTTTGCAGCCAGCCTGGAACACAAGAGCTCTTTCTAGGGAGGGGGAAGGGGAGGGGGAAGGGAGGGAGGGAGGGAGGGAGGGAGGGAGGGAGCTTCCCCTGGGATGTGGCTCAGAAGTTAAAGGAGTCCATGAATGCTGATCCAATAGCCAGGCAGTCACCATGGAGTACATGTATGCAGGGAGCACTGTACAAATCTGCCCAACTGCTGCTTGGTTTGCATCATCTACCAGCTACTGAGGGTTTTCACTTTTTTTTTTTTCAGGCGGTTGGAAGGCATCAAAAAATTTTGTGACAAGAGAATGCTCAGGGGTAAAGGTGCTTGCTGCTAAGCCTGAGTTCTAGCCCTGGGCAGTACATGACTGAGTGGTGGGAGAGACTCTACTCCACACAAACACCAAAAAGAAATTTAAAAATAAAGTATTATCTCAACAAGTAAACAGAGGAGAAAGATGTAATAAATAAAATTGCAACACTGGGGGTTTCCCTTCCAACTTCCTTTTCCTTGAAGTCAAAAGGAAATTTTCCCCGGTTTAGGGATGGATGAATGGTTAAACGTGAGGACAGACAGACGGCAGGATGGTTCTACCTGCTGAAGGTCTGCATTTGTCCCACACTGTTTTAACCACACTGAAATCTCTGGAAACTTCCAAACAAGACCAAGAGCACTTCCATGGGCCAAACAGAACTGAGGATTTACCTCCACTGTATACTCAGCCCTTCAAAAGGAGGCAGGATGCACTCCTATTCTAGGACCTCACATCTGGGGAACTTTCTGGAAGTTCAACTCACAGCTTTGACCACGCCACAGGGCTTGAAGACACCTAGCTGCCTGGGCATGTGCATGGCCCAGGTGCAGCAGCAGTGTCAGCATCAACAGGTGCCTGCCGCCACGTCTCACAGTACGGCCTCAATACCCTAGTCCTCAGGGTGGCGGACTCCCTGACTCCCCTTGTCCACTAGCCTCTGGTATGCATGTGCATTTGAGGTACTGTCCTCCTGACATGCTAAGCACGCCAGGAGAGACCAGAAGCGAGTAGGGCAAAGACTCTAGCTGCTCAGGTGTCCAGGGAGGAAAGCAGGTTAGGTGAGAAGGCTAGGCTGATTCCATGACAGGCTTCAAATTGGCAGTTAAAGAGACTAGGCCTAAATAAAAACCCAGCTTCAGGCAGCTAGTCAGAAACAGCCCACCTCCTGGCCTGAAACAAGAACAATGTGGTTAGCAGTTTCCAGCCAGCCCCCACACCCCAGTAATGGAATGTCCTTAGAGATAGAGTAAGAGAAAGCCCACCTAACCTGAGATTCCTCATCAACAGCTTCCAGCCACCAGGCCCGGTAATGGTTCTGGAATGCCTAGAGATAGCCAGACAAAGCCCACCTACCCTGGGATTCCCCTAAAGTGCAAGCTTACTTGCACTTTAGAGAGACAGGGGCCTCTCTATCTTGGTAATGGGGAGACTCCAAGCATGCAGGAGAATAAAATACTCTATGCGTTTACATACTATTTGAGTCCCAAGGAGTCATTCTTTGGTCAAGCATGGACCCTTCTAATAGAAGGGTTGCTTCCAGAAAAGTTGTCAACTGGTCAGAAGAAAACTTTTTCCCTGATCAAAAATTGCTGGGGTGCCATGTTTGGCCAATGCCACTCAGTTAAATTAGGGTAGGAGCATGTTTTAGGGTCGGAGCATGGTTTAGGGTCGGAGCATGACTTAGGGTTGGAGCATGGTTTAGGGTCGGAGCATGGTTTGGGGTAGGATCATGGTTTGACTCTCTCTGAGCTTCATAGCTCAAGGCAGCCTGCGAGAACCACACGGTTCGCATGAGATACACTCCTGTTGCTTAAGCTGGTGCTCGCCAGGGTTAATGCTAACAGGAGGCCTCTCTCCAGCACCTTCTGTCCTTAGCTTTCCACATGGAAAACAAACGGCAAAGTTAAGGATCTGGGGTGGCAGCTGACTGGGCCCACAAATCTGCCGAATGAACACTGGCTCCAGAAAACTGGACAGAAACAAGGGCCCAAAGTGGTTTTCTAAAAAGTAAAGAAAAAAGTTATATCAAATCAGGAGCACACCCAGTCCTTTACCTTCCGGTGAACGTGAAATCCCAGAGAGGCAAGATGGACCATCGGACACACCATGACGCAGGCACATATTTCTACAAAGTTTCAAGACCTTAGCCCACAGCCCACTTCTTGGACAGTGTGGGATGTTTAAACAGTTTGCAGGGAACAAGACATCAGGGTTATGAGTAGCCTGACTAACAAGGGTAACATGTGTTGGCCTGTGACTTCCACAGTGAGTCAGACCAAGGCTACAAGCTCTGCTGCCTTATCTTCTTAGAACACAGCCCCTTCCTCTCCTGAGAGTTTTTTGCGTTGACCATTCCTATCTTCTTGGTGTTCAGTCCTAGAAGTTACTTCCTCCCATGCCATCTCAGCCTCTTTCAGCTCCCTCCATCTCAGAGGCCTCGATTCAATGTGATCCAATGTCCAGGGGTGGAAGCAGCCACAGAGAACATGGATAAACGGATAGATGGGTGGGTGGCAGGATGAATAGATGGATGGATGGATGGATGGATGGATGGATGGATGGATGGATGGATGGACACAATGTAGTCCATCCACATATTGAAGTATTACAGGATGAAGAAAATTCTGGTACCTGATCCAGCTTTATCAGGGTTCTCTGGGGAACAGAAGCTGATGGGATGCACACACACACACACACACACACACACAAGAGGTTTATTAGAGTGGGTCACATGCTGCTGTGTGAGACTGGACACCTTAGCAGTCCCATCTCGTATTATAGCCATGAAGGTCTTAGAGAGCTGCCAGATCCCAAGTCCATGCTGGGACCCTGAAGATGTGGTTCTAACACCATCAGCAGAATGGCTCAGGATACAACAGCTTGCCAGTGAGCTATGGGGAGCAGACAGAACACACAAATGTCCTTTATATGGGCTGTGAGCACACGTGTGCCCTGGATTTAGGGTGGGTCTTCAAACCTCAGATGATGCAACTGAAAAGAATCCCTCACAGATGCATTCAGTTGCTTGGGTCTTAGTCAATTCTAGCTGCAGTCGAGTGGACAACCAAGATCAGCCATCACATCAGCAAAGAGGGGCTGTGAGGACACAATGCTCATTTAAAATGAGCCACACACAGAAAGCCACATCCCAAGGAAGCCTACCCACAGGAGGTCCTAGTACCATCAGATCCACAGAGACAGGTGAGGCACTAATGGCTGGATGTTGGTATCAAGTGACTGCAGAACTGTCATCTGGGAAGAAGGGGGTCTCTGCAGACAGCTGCATGGCCACACAGATGTTTTCATTGGCTGGTGTGCTGCCATGACAGAGGCCAGCTATGAGCTGGGTAGATTTCCTCCTCAGCTTCCTCCTCTGCTCCTCTCACTCTCGCCTTCCTCTCAGTACCCACCCTTCCTGGAACCTAAGTCACATCAACACACACACCTGAAGGACCTCTAGCTTGAACACCCCGGATCTTAGGGATGTCACACCCAGCTCCCTACTTTACTGCTGTCCCCTCAGTGTCTCAAGAACACAGCTGGCTGTATGACCTTTGCTGACTCCCAATGTACCCCCTCCATATCCCTGAGGTCACTGAATTGCCAGGCTTTGCCTGACTTTGAAGCCAGGAAGGTCACCGGCCTCAGGGTCTGAGACGCTGTGGTGAGTACCCAGGCCCTGGTGAGCCCTTGAAGATTGACATGTTTGTCCTAATTGCCTCTCCTAATGAAGCTGTAGCCTCCACTGTAGCCACCAGAACGTCTGATCCCAGAGGCCTCCAGTCCAGCAGACAGGAGACCAGGAGGGCTGACCACATATAGTTCAAGCCTAATGGTAACATTCTTCTTTGTCACAGATGGTCATCTCTGCCACTGCTTCAAAACATGGAAAGTTTGGGAGCCCAGGACTCAGTGGACAGAGTGACTGCCCAGGACTCAGTGGACAGAGTGACTGCCTATCATGCAAGGAGTCCTAGGTTCCTTCCCCTGTGCTGTCTAAATGAGGTGTGGTGGCATATGTCTGCCATACCAGCACACAGTAAGTGACAACAGAATGATCAGGAGGAGTGTAAAGTCATCTTTGGCTACATGGCAAGTCTAAGGCCAACCCAGTGTACAATGGCACCCCTCCACCAATGTAAAAATAACCAATAGGATTTGACCCAAGAGTCATGGTTAACAACCATGACTTGGTCCAAGGCCTTCCAAAGTCTACCCTTATCTCCTGTGGGCCCTTGCAGTTGGCCATCAGTAGCTTCTGGAAGATTCCTGAAAACATGGCCATCCCCCTTCTCCCCGTCAGCCTCTGTAACCAGTCTAAGTTTGCTGAAGCCCCGATGACCTTCCCACTACTCCTGGATGGTGGGTACAATGTCTTCTGTACCCTCAGGGGAACATTGTCTGCTCCTCCTGGCTGGTCCTGCCTGTCAGTCAGTGGAGGATAGTGACTGGCATCTGATGAGCCAACAGCATGGGCGGCCCTTCCTGGACACCTCTCCTCACACCTGACAACTCTTCTCACGACTCCAACCCCATCTCTCCTCCCTCCAGTCACCAGGTAGCAGTCAGGCCTGCCCGTCCTCTGCCCTGAGTATGCCAGTAGATTCCACACAGTACTCCACCCCAGAGCCTCTGCACTTCCTATCCCTGTGATTCTGAGCTTCATTACCTAATGATGTCAGGCCACAGCATGTCCCTGTCTTGAGAGTGGGGTCTCACGTAGCCCCGGCTGTCCTTCAACTCATTATGTAACTAAAGATGACCTTGAACCACTGACCCTTCAGCCTCTGCCCCCATGGGCTGGATGACAGGCACGATCCACATGCCTGGTTTCTGTTTTTCCTGGTGCTGGACACGACAGAACCCAGGGCTTTGCGAACACAGACAAACACTCGACCCACTGAGCCCCAGCCCAGCAACGTTCCACCTATTCTTAACTTTTGTTAACTTGTGTGTATGGGTTTTGGTTTCGCTGCTTATACCGACGTCTTATGTGGATGCTGTGCTCCGGAGGTCAGAGGACCCTCGACCTGCAGACAGAGCTCAGTAGGGGCTAAGAACCAAACCCAGGTCTTCACAAGACTGGCGAGTGTTCTAACCCCAGCTATCTCTCAGCTCCACTCCATTTTTTTTTTTTTTTTTACAAAGATCTACTTATTTCATGTGTGTGAGTACACTGTCGCTGTCTTCAGACACAACACAAGAGGTCATTGGATCCTATCACGGATGGTTGTGAGCCACCACGTGGCTGCTGGGAATTGAGCTCAGGACCTCTGGAAGAGTGGTCAGAGATGGCTCAGTGGTTAGGAGCATTCTACTTATTTTTAATGCGTGTATGATGTTTCCTGAGTTAATCAGTGAGTCCTTGTGACACACATCCCAAGAGCAGGAATCTCTGGGTTTACTGGGAGCAGGGGCCAGTCAGCCATTTTGGCAGGAAATCACAAGATTCACTAGGGCCAAAGAAGCAGCCAGTGTTGCCAGGGTGTGGGAAAGAGTGGCAGAGCCTGCCACGCCCACACCTCATGTGACAGGAATGTGACTGTGAGAAAGAGCTGAGGTGCACAGGGCTGAGGGCCTGCTCCTGGGGCTGAGTTCAGGTCCTGGCACGAAGGCCAGACCAGCCCACCTCCCGGTGGCTCCCTTCCAGATATCACAGGGTTGGCACCTGCAACCGTCAGTGATCTCAGACGGCAAAACAGCCCTGCTCAGTGGGCTAGCCACCCAGTAAACTCCTGGTCACAATAATGCCTAGAGCAAAGGGATGCTCCATCAGTGGTTAGGTTTAAAATCTGGTGGCTTTTTTTTTTTTTTTTTTTTTTTTTTAAGCTGGGGTCATTGCTCAGTAGCAGGCACCTGACTAGCATGTGTGAGGTCCCCATCAGTCCCAGCACTGCAGCATAACATACCCTATGCACACTCAGTACATAGGGTACTGGACAGAGACAGGAGGGAAACACTGTTATGGCCCACTGTGGGCAAAGGGCATCTGGAGAGATGTGGTGTCATGAATACGGCTAATGACCCCTACGTCAGCTGGAGGGTCTCACAATCAGAGTGCCTGGTTGATGCTCACTAATGGAAGAATATGAGACGAGGCCGGGCGGTGGTGGTGCACGCCTTTAATCTCAGTACTTGGGAGGCAGAGGCAGGCTGATTTCTGAGTTCGAGGCTAGCCTGGTCTACAGAGTGAGTTCCAGGACAGCCAGGGCTATACAGAGAAACCCTGTCTCAAAAAAGAAAAAGAAAAGAAAAAAGAAAAAGAAAGAAAGAAAGGAGAGAGAGAGAGAGAGAGAGAAAGAAATGGACTTGAGGGACAGTGGAGAGTCAGACCTGGCCACCTCAGGTTTCAGGTATCAGGAACAATCTATTCAGAGCAGCCATCAGCACCTGAAAGGATCTTGGGTGGTGAAGCCCAGTACAAAGGCCTGGCAGCTGGGCAGGGCCATCACCTGCACCTACTGCACTTTTCCATCTGAGAGCATCCTTGTCAGAACAGACAGGAGCATTTCCTTAAATGACTTCTCCTTTAGAAGCAATGCCTACCTGACCACCTATCAGAATAGCAGCAGTTGGGGAGGAGAATCATGGTTCAAGTTCAGAAATATGTGAGACCTAGCCTTAAGCAACAAACAAAATGTCATTTAATGATTGAAGAACACGAGTCACGCAGATGGTCCAGTTCATCTCCACCTTCCAACCCACATGTCACCCACCCATCCACCCATTCATCCACTCATCCATCCATCCATCCTCAATTCATGCATCCATCCACCCATCCATCCACCCACCCATCCATCCACCCACCCATCCATCCATCTTCAATTCATGCATCCACCCACCCATCCATCCATCCTCCCATCCATCCATCCACCCACCCACCCATCCATCCACCCACCCACCCATCCACCCATCCACCCATCCATCCACCCATCCACCCATCCATCCATCCACCCACCCACCCATCCATCCACCTACCCACCCATCCACTCATCCATCCACCCATCTACCCACCCATCCACCCATCCACCCGTCCACCCATCCACCCACCCACCCACCCATCCATCCATCCATCCACCTACCCACCCATCCACCCACCCACCCACCCATCCATCCATCCACCCGTCCACCCATCCATCCACCCATCCACCCACCCACCCACCCATCCACCCATCCATCCATCCATCCACCCACCCACCCATCCATCCACCTGTCCACCCACCCATCCATCCATCCATCTACCCACCCATCCATCCACCCATCTATCATCCATCCACCCACCCACCCATCCACCCATCTATCCATCCATCCATCCATCCACCCACCCACCCACCCACCCATCCATCCATCCACCTGTCTACCCATCCATCCATCCATCTACTCACCCACCCATCCATCCACCCACCCACCCACCCATCCATCCACCTGTCCATCCATCCATCCATCCATCCATCCATCCATCTACCCACCCACCTATCCATCCACCCATCCACCCATCCATCCACCCATCTATCATCCATCCACCCACCCACCCACCCATCCACCCATCTATCCATCCATCCATCCATCCATCTGTCCATCCCTACACCCACCCACTAATGCTAGACAAAGGTGGGCTGAGCCATCCCACACATCCTGAAATTCCAGTAAAGGATCCAGTAAAGGCTTAGGCAGCACACAAACCCACGGTCCTTCCAACAACGCTGCTGTCTCAGAAGCCCCAGGTACTAGAGCGCCGTGCCCCCACCTCCACCTGGTCACTGCTCTCCATTTCTCTGCAGGATTCAGAACCCAGGTAGGAACTATGGTTGGGGTCACCTCAGCCCCAAAGCTCCAAAGACAGGAAAGGAAGTTGCATGCCCACGCCTCCAGTTTGCTGAGGATTGTGTCCTCCACACAGCTCAAGCTCATTTTCAACAAGCATCCATAGTTACAAGCACACAGGGGACGGGCTACATTATTTAAAGTCAGTTTCAGTCAGTTTAAAAGAAACAGGTTGCACTTAGGAGGCAGAGGCAGGTGGATCTCTGAGTTTGAGGCCAGCCTGGTCTATAGACCTGTCCTTGGGCCAGGACAACCAGGGCTATATAGTAACGCCCTATATAAAAAAAAAAAAAAAAAAAAAAAAAAAACCCAAAAAACAGAAAACAATATAATAAAGAAACAGGGCTGGGATATATGCAAAGCCAAGCACCTCAATAAATAAATAGGAAAACAAAGAAAAAAAAAGCAAAACATGTGATTCCTTCTAGCTAAGGACTTAACAAACCAAGCAACCTTTAGTTTATACATGAACTTATTAGTTTTATATGAACATACTTACATATACTAATGTATATAAAATATACATGAGTATTCATATCATCAATGGGAAGGCTGAGGGGCTCAGTAGGAGAAGAGAGCTTGCTGCCAAGCCTGGTAACTTGTGTTTCATCTTCAAGACACATCTGAAGCAAAGGGCCAAGTCCTGCACCTCGTCCTCTGACCTCCAAACCATAGTCCATGTAGATGTTCACACACACACACACACATGTAATAAAGATTTTTAAAATACCACTACTAATACAGTCTAAAGTGCCAGGGATACTTCTTGCAGTTGAAAGAATCTCAGGTCTCAGCCTAAACTTAAAAACTAACTCCTCCAGAGACACGTTCAGGGAGAAGCACATTCCAGACTTACACACACATTCCAGGAGAAGGGCCCAAGATAAGAGAATTAAAAGGTTATCAGGAAGCTGGGCCCTTAGCACAATAAACCTGGGTAAACAGGAGCTAAGGTAAGATAGACTTAGCTAACACTTATTGTCATAAGATAATGTTGCCAAGAAACTGGGCATGGGAGCACAGCCTTTGTGGTTAACATTGTCTAAGAGGTGATTCTAAGACTACCCTCATAAACCCTGTGAAAACTGTATAAAACCTGCTCTTAGCTTTAGTTCGGGGTTCCTCTAGCCTGCATGTGTGTGTGTGGTGGTGGTGGGGGAACCCCAGTGTGCTAGATCAATAAACCTCTTGCTTTTGCATCGAACCCCCTGTCTGTGAGTGTTTCTGTAGGACTGCGTCTTCCTGGTTTAGATCTCAGGGTCCAACACAGCAAGAGGCTGTATTTTAGTGGGCCAGTGTGGTGACAAGTCCTTTACAGTCCTGTAGTGGCCTTGGGTCTTGGTATCTACAGCGACTCACCAGACAGGCAGTAGGCCTGATGGTAACAGCCTCAGATTTCTTTCTCTGAGGTCTGAGTTCTCCTTCTCCAGTGGGAGTGGGTGAGTGGCCACACCCGGGTGGATTTTCCAGTCCATTCAGTCCCTGAACCCAAGTTACAGTGAGGAAGGGCAGGGACTCACTTAGAACTCAGTCCCATCAAACAAGCGCCCTTCACAGGCTGAGGCAAAGATGTTAAAAATTCAAACAAAAATATTTTAAGAGAAGTTTTATGTCATTATTATTTTATTAATATTATCACTGCTCTAGAATTGTCTTTGCTTCACTTTAAATTAAAAGTTCTTTTTTTTCACTGCCAGGGAGATGGCTCAGCAGGTAAGAGCTCTTACCACCAAGCCTACTGAGCTCCCAGGACTCACGTGCTGTTATTCGTCCTCTCACCTCGGTGTGCACATGCAGTGTGGTCACACACAATAAATTCACGTAAAAATTTAAATAGAAAAGTGAATCTTGACAATAAGTAAATAATCATCTGATTCCCGAGGACCCAAAGGCACCTGACACCACTTCTGAGGAAGGAACCATTGTCCTCTGTGCTGTGGCCCCAAGTGAACTCTGTTCCCTTCAAGGAAAAATAAGGCAAAAAGTAGACGCTGGCCAGGGGTCTGGATGAGTAGCGGTCATGGGGGCAAAAGAGGTGAGTGGTGGGGTATGATCAGAACACATGATAGACACAGGGAAAGGTCACACTTATGTACAAGTAATACATGGTAATAAAGTTAAAATCATTTAACACTCAATCATTGTAGGGTTTTTCCTGGAGGACCAGAGTACCAGGAGTGTTCCCCAGGCGCGCTAAAGTAGGGGTGAAGTCTCAGGAGAGACAGCAGTACCCGCCCCAACCCCCTGCCGCCACCCTAGGGGCCTGTCTGGACGCTGACTCCCTAGGGGCTGAAGACAGGGATGAGGAAGACAATCCGGTGTTTGGGGCGTGCTGCCTGCGCACACGGGAGGAATGCCACGCACTCTCCTGGCCTCCTGGGTCTTCCTACAAACGGTTCACACAATATTTTCCTTCTGTAAAGTTTTCTAGATTGCGGATCTCGGCGAAGAGGAAGCTGTGGGTGCGCATGAGCTCCCCGGCGCGGCGTGAAAAAGGACCCCCAAACGCAGCTGTGTAGGGTTCCAGGGGAGAGGGATTCGAGGATCTGGGGCGCCGAGGGAATTTGGGGTGGGCAAGAAAACGCGAAGGGAGGAGTTCCTTCCAGAACAAACGCAATGACTATTTTGGTCAAAGCACAAGAAAGGGGTACCGGAGCCCCCAGATCCACTGTGCCTGAGAAAAGAAGGAAACCTGAGGGCAGAACTATGAGCCAAGCAGAAGGGTACCCTCGGAGTCAAGTTCATGGATACCCGCCAGACCCCGATTTCACAAGTGTAAAAGGGAGGCAGTGTTCCTGGATTTTCAGACTTGGGGAGAATGGCTGGCTCTGTGGGAGCCCCCACCTCAGGTTTTGGAGGGATGGCAGTGAGAAGCGGGCTTGGGGAAACCCCAAGCGCTGGCTTTTGGGGTTTGGGGCAATCCCGAATTCAGGTTTTGGAGGTAATGAAAGATAGGACTAGTTTGGGGGCGCCTCCGTGCTCCAGGTATTGCAGGGTAAAAGAAAGAGACAAGGGGGTCTTCTGGAGTCCCCACCCCTCAAAGTCAGATTTAGTGCGTCCAAGGGAGAAGAGATCGCTTCACTTAACAAACTTTTGAGTGTGTGAGAGGGGTTCCACCCAGCCTAGGGTTCCCCAAATCAGACGGGCCGATCAGAAGGTTGGCGTCTGCAAAGTTGGGGCGCCCGGTCCCGCCGCGCCCGCCCCCGCGGCCCCCCCAGCGGGGTCCCCCCCCCCGCTGGCCACCGCCCCCTGCCCCGGCCCGCACCGCTCACCAGGAGTTCGGCAGGGAGTTCGGGTAGCGGCTCCCGCGGCGTCGGCCGCTGCGTGTCGCTCCGCGTTGGTAAGTAACAGTCTCCACGGCTACAGTCTCTATGGCGGCGGCGGTGGCGGCGCCGGCCGCTCCTCCTCCGGCTCCCGCCGCCCTCCCGCCCGCCCGCAGCTCCCGCCGGCAGCAGGCGCCCGCCCGCTTCGGCCTCGCGCAGCCCTCGCGGGGCGGGGCGTTGCGCCCGGCAACGGTTACCAGGCTGCACGCCCCGCCCCCCCAACGGCCCGCCCATGCCCGCCTCCAACGGACTCGGGGAGGGCGGGCGATTTTCCCATTGGGTTTCATGGTGCCCGTCAGGGGTGAAGGGGCAGGCCCTTGAGTAGAATTCTAGCCAATCGCTGCGAAGGAGGGCGGGGCCTGGCGGGAGGCGCGCGGCTCCCAGGAAGGGTTAGTTCTAAGGAGGTGCGCGAGGGCCGGCTGGTGGCGCAGGTCCGAGCAGCGCGTGTTTTGCGGAGTTAGGGTGATTCCACTAGACTGGAGGTGCTCACTGTCTAAGGGGAGCAGCAGACTCCGGTCTTGCGCCTGCTCTTTCATGGTCCACAAACTGAAAACTTTTTTTTTTTTTTTTTTTTTTTTTGTTAAAGGTTGTTGTTTGGTCGTGTGCATGCAATGCGCATGGAGGCCCGAAGAGAGCGCTGAATCGCGCGGGAGCCAGAGTGACAAGCGGCTGTGAGCCGCCTAATTGAGCCGGGACCGATCTCGCGTCCTCTGCAGTACACACTATACAGCGGAAGCTGGTCTCCAACACCTGATTCTCCTGGCCCCACCTCCTTAGTGTTGGTATGATGGGTGTGTGTTCTTCAGTCCTGTCTAAGCTCACAACTCCCCACCCCCAGTCTCGCTTTTCTGTCTCTCTGTGTCTCTCTCTGTCTCTCTCTCTCTCTCAAGTCTAAATGCGGGATCTTCATAAAGCTTATATTTGGTGGGATGACACTGACAATAAACAGAATGAAAAGTTATGTAAAAGGAAGAGTTCAAACTCAGGGACACAAGTGAGAAGCAGCTCTCAGACCTAGCATTCACTGAACATCCAATTGCACCAGTGAACATGGGTAACTTGGGCTTATGCGCCCAAACCGATCAAAGCTTTGCCTTTTCTTTGAGTCAGGGTCTGGCTAAGTAGCCCAAGTCCAGGCTAATCGTCTTTTTGTCTTACATTCTCGACTACTGGGGTGAGAAGCAGGTGCCACCAAGCATTTTTGCACAGTGTAACTCATGAAATCCTGCAGTTAGGCCCTGAGAAAGGCAGTAGGTGCTGTCCCTAGGACTGCAGTTGCCAAAATAAATATATCTGAGCAACCAGAAACCTAGTGCCACAACACCCCTTTGATGGCTGCCTTCACTACAAAGCTAGCGCACCTTGCTGAGAGACCCAGTCCCACAGACTCAACTGTAACTATCTTGGAGGCGACGGCTGTGCACCAGTGAGCATCAGTCTGTGTTTGGATCAAACTGTGGCCCTTCAGCACTCATTCTGTTTTGGAGACTGAGAAGTGTGTCCCCAGGGCTCATGGGTTGGAAGCTTGGTCCTTGGCAAGGAGACTCTGGGAGGTGGTACAGAAGCCGTTCTAGACCTGGAACACTTGTCTCATCCCAGCTGCATCTCAGAGTCCTAAGCCTCTCACTAGCTGATGATACAGTTGGCACATTTCTTACACAGATTTTTAGTACGTTTACATTTATTTCTTTTGGATGTGATATGTGCATGTTATGATATACATGTGATCAGATGACAACTTGTGTCATTTTCTGCCTTTCACCTTGTGTGTCCCGAGGATCACCTCAGATCATTCAGCTTGGCAGAAAGCACTGTTTCGCTCTGAGCTCTCTCACCAGCCCCATACACACGTATTTTATGTTACAGTAACAATGGCAGGAGCCAGGGTTTTTGTTTTTTCCAGGTTTTTTTTTTTTTCATGTCAACTCTCCAGGATTCTCCTGTGAATTCACTTGGGTTCTCAGAAACCACTTTGAAGACAGGCACTTTGACCCTGCCATGGCCTTGGTGGGGACAGAATGACATGATTCCTGCCCTTGGGACAGGGCCAGTGGGCATGGGCCTACAGGAGTGTTGTGGACACAGGGCTCATTTGAATAACAATGTACACATTTTATGCTCCTCCTTCAAGAAACATCCTCCCTGTTAGTGTTAATGACTCCATGACAAAGACACTACAAGTCCAGGAGGTGAAGGTGTAGCTAATGTCTCAGCAAAAAGTTGAACCCTGGGACCTTCAGGACAGCCCTTAAGGCTGTGGGAAAGAACTCTAAAAACATGAGTTCAAAAGTATATAATTTCATATATATATACATATATGAAATTATGTATATATATGAAATTATATATATTATATAATATGTTATATATTATATATTATATATTATTATATTATTATTATATTATATATTATTATATTATATATTATTATATATTAATATATATTATTATATATATTATATATATAATATATTATTATATATTATATATAATATATTATGTATATTATATATAATATATAATATATTATTATACATATATGAAATTATATATATATATTATATATAATATATATTATATATATGAAATTATATACTTTTGAACTCATGTTTTTAGAGTATATGTATATATACATATATATGTATATATGTGTATATATGTATATATATATATATATTTCTCACAAAATATAAGGATGTAATATGAACTGGGGGGGTGGCCTTCAAGAAGCTAAAGGAACAGGGACAGCTATGCTGTGAGCCAACTTGTCAGAAAGATACTAAGCAAAGAGACAAAGAAGTTTAGGGAGTGGCGACTAATGGAGATCCCACCCAGCTAACTTGTTTTGTTTATGCTTACAAAGGCAGATAGATTTCTGAGTTCAGGGTCAGCCTGGAACAGAACAAAATTAGGCCCAGGTGTGGCAGCAAAGGTAATTTCAGTGTGGGCTCCCACCCAGCTAGCTTATCATTTGCACTAACAGAGGTAGGCAGATCTGCAAGACATGAACTATTCAGAGAAAAATTTTAGAGTAGCAAAAGAGAACTGTCTTGAGCAGAACATGAGAGAGAGCTGTCAGGAGATCTCCAGAGAAAGCAGATCAGAGAGAACAAAATGTAAAACAATATCATGGATGATTATAACCGTGGAAACCAAGCCTAAGAGTGTGTGTGTGAGTGTGATAAAGTTGAAGTGAGATAAACGCCTGTTGAAGTACTGTGTGAACACCTTGTGATTGGCTAAGAGGTAACCATGGAAACAGAGCCTAGGTGCATCTGTGCGTGTACGTGTGCGTGTGTGCGTGTAAGTGTAATAAGGTAATGAAGTAATATGTGAACACACCGCAGACTGAGCTCCTGCCGGACCTGAAAGCAGAAGGACATTTCGGGAACCTTACCTGACTCCTGACGTGCTGCCATCGAGTCAGGTGCTACGACATAGAGCCAGACTGGAGGATAAGTGAAGTGTGTGTGTGTGTGTGTGTGTGTGTGTGAATGTGATCCCATTTCACTATTTGTTTATTACTACTTATGAATAAACAAGCTATTATAACCTTTCCTCCGAGTCTCAGGCTTCCTTGTTGCCTCTGTCCTCAATCTCGATTTTCGACAACTGGAAAGCAGGCTGGAAAGCTGTCTGGAACAGAGCATAGGCTGCCAACTTGGACCAACAATTTGACTTCAAGTAGTTTGTTTTTGCCGCTTCCAGATACTCCTTCCTCAGAGGCCCTGTCCAAGCTGAGGCTGGTCCTTGGCAGAATGCACCCACATTCTACGACCATTGTGAAGACTCAGCCCCACTCCACAGAAGTTGGCACCCAAATGTTGGGGGATGGGAGGTGAGGAAGTCTATCTCTTAAACATGCTTAAAGTCTTTGGTTGGAAGTTAAGACAGGGTTTCTCTGTGTAGCCCTGGCTGCCCTAGAACTCACTTTGTAGACCAGTGACTCAGACTCAGAAATCCACCTGCCTCTGCCTCCCAAGTGCTGGGATTAAAGGGATGTGACACCAATACCCAGCTTTATATTATAGTCTTATTATAAATGCTGGCTGGAGAGATGGCTTAGCAGTCAAGACCACTGACTCCTCTTCCAGAGGGCACAGGTTTGATTCCCAGAACCCACATGGCAGCTCATGTGTATGAGTTACATATAGGACTATATGTAACGATAGTTGCACAGGATCTGATGTCCTGTTCTGCGTTCTGTGGGCACCAGGCATGCATTTGGTGCACAGACATAAATGAAAACACACACATGTCCAGGAAAAAAACAAAACTTTTTCAAAAATTAAACTTGTTTTTTTTTTTTTAAGATTTATGTTTATTTTATGTGCATTGGTGTTTTGCCTGCATGTATGTCTCTGAAAGTGCCAGATTTTCTGGAACTGGAGCTACAGACAGGTGTGAGCTGCCATGTAGGTGGTAGGAAATAAACCTGGGTGCCCTGGAAGAGCAGCCAATGGTCTTAGCCACTGAGCCATCTCTCCAGACCCTCAAGATTTAAATTTAAGAAATCTTGTGTGTGTGTGTGTGTATCTAATATTTTATAGAGAATTGTCCAAGAAACTGTTAACTTACATTCCTCAAGAGAATAATGGTTAAATATTTGCACACAATGGATTTGCACAAGAATTTTTCTAGTCTATATAGAAAAATATATCTCTACAAGATCCAGGTTGGAACTAAAGGAAGAGCAGAGAAAATAAGAACATACAACTCTCCACAGAACAAGGTCACACACAGATCACAGAATAAACAAATCACTACATGACCTTGAGGGCTTCATGCAAGGAGACTCTTCTGGATGACCTGATACAGTCACTGAAGGACTATTCAGATTATGAATCTCGAGTAGAAATGATTTCCAGAAAAGACTAAGCTTCTTTGTAAAGAAATCTTTTAAGGGGTGCCATGGTTTGTATATGCTGGGCCCAGGGAGTGGTGTGGGGAGCCGAAAGAAGGCAGCTATCATCCTTGCAGCCATCTTGAGCCTTATACCCTGACAAGAGATTTGATTACATTAGCTTACATCAGCTGAGCACACTCTGATAACATCTTGTTTTAGATACCCAGGATCTTCCCTTGGGTGTGTGAGACTTAAAGCTGTGATTTAGAGCTGAGGCTTAAGGGCGTGACTTAGAGATCAGATTTAGAGACAAGGCCTAAGGGGATGACTTAAAGTGTGACTTAGAGGCGTGGCTTAGAAGTGAGACATATAAAAGGCGAGAGGCAGACAGAAGAAAACAACAGATTATTAGGCACTCGGAAGTACAACTTGGAACTAGGAATTAGGTTAGAGAGCACAACTTGGAGTACAACTTGGAGTAGGAATTAGGCATTGAGGAAGAAGATACTTAGACTAGAGAACTTGGAAGAAGGATTATTAGGTGTTAGGCACTTGGCACTTGGAAGAACTTGGAATTAGACATTAGGCACTTAGCACTTGGAAGAAGTAACATGGAACTTGGAGGCACTAGGGACTAGGAACTAGGAACTAGGGACTAGGAACTTAAGACTAGGGACTTGGAGAGAAGAGGAGAAACTGAAGAATAAACAGGATTGAATCACACTCTGTCTGGTCTCCATTCCTTGAGTCCATCCTCACTCTTTCTCTTGCTGAACCCTGACCTGCAGACTGGAGTAGCTTGGGGCAGTGCAGGCTAACAAGTTAGTCCCCAAGGCTTTTGGCAGTGCGGGTTCAACATTGACAGAATGGTCTGGGACATTTTGGCCCCCAAACGTGGGGGTAGTGCAGTTCTCAACATTTCTGGCCCCCAAATGTGGGGCAGCTCGGGCTGCAACATTTTTGGTGCCCAACGTGGGGCAGCAAGAACAAGAGACCCAGTGAGGGACATTACTAGAAGAAGAATCTGCTGAAAATTCAGAAGTGAAAAGAAGGTGATCCCTGCGGGAATCTGCACATCGAGAAAGGTAAGTCATGTTAATGAAAATGGGGCAAGAAATAAGTCAGCCTGAACTCAACTCTCTGTTTTTATTTTGATGTTTGCTGCCATCTTCCCTCGTTGTCACCACGGTGCGAATGAATGTTCTGGCGGATGCTCTCAAGGGCATCAATAATGCCGAAAAGCGGGGCAAATGCCAGGTCCACATCAGGCCGTGTTCTAAAGTCATCGTTTGGTTCTTAACTGTGATGATGAAGCATGGTTACATTGGTGAATTTGAGATCATTGATGATCACAGAGCTTGGAAGATAGTTGTGAACCTCATAGGCAGGTTGAACAAGTGTGGAGTTATCAGCCCTAGATTTGATTTTCAACTCAAAGACCTAGAAAAATGGCAGAACAATCTGCTCCCATTATGCCAGTTTGGTTTCATTGTGTTGACAACCTCTGCTGGCATCATGGACCATGAAGAGGCAAGACGAAAACATACTGGAGGGAAAATCCTGGGATTCTTTTTTTAAAATGTAAAGCATAAATAAAAAGCCTTCATGAAAAAAAAGTCCCCCTTTTTAAATTTTTGTTTTCAAAAGGGAAGGCTGGGAAAACTTATGGAAACCATGCCTGTCTTAGGTTGGAACAAAGGACCTCAGCCTCCCTTTCCCATCTTTGGATACTCAACAGCCATTGGTTGAGCTCCTGTCTTAGGATGGTGAGGCCTCCCTTTTTAGGGGCAAGGGTCTTGAAGTATTCTCTTACCCGTCTTTGATTATCTGGCTTAGTGTGTAAGTTAGGGGATATACCTCATTAGTCTTGATGACAGAGGTTTTACAATCCCCTACTTCCAGCCTGTAATAACGGACCTGTATGGGTTTCATTTGAATAGTGTCTATCTGTACAAAAGCCATCAGTTTGTTGAACAGCATGGACCCGAGAGACAAGAGAGTTAACAATGCCTGAATAGTCAGTATAACAGCAACACTCTTTTTTTTAAGGGAAACACATAACCCCCTCTATCAGAAGAGTAAAAAGTATAAGCCTCTTGTATTCTGTTTATAAATGTGTCATAACAGAATCTACATCTATAGAAATACAGAACTGATCATAGCTTTGATCTTAACAAAACAAGTAAGGAAATCCCTGTTCCTGCTCCAGTCAATCTCAAACCCAAAAAACAACTATAGTGACTGTGGTAGTGGGTTTTCTCCTGGGTCTAAACAATGTTCTCCACTAAATCATAAATTGGGGAAACAAGAGTCTAATAGAGCCACCCTGGAGGTACGGGTGGTTACACTGGCGACTTTACAAGTAAAGTTTGCTGGTTGATCTGTTCCAGTTTGAAGGCAATTGAGAACCATCTTCATGTTTCCTGCAAAGGAAAAATATGCTTCTCAAGGGGTTTACTCCTTCCTGGATTTGTTATTGTTGTCTATTTGTTCAATCAGTCTCTCTGGCAGCCAGCGTGTGGCACCTGCAGTTTGGGAATATATGCAGACAGAACCTCTTCCCCAGATAAGCACTGGATCTGGCCCATTCCAGGTTCCAGTTAATGGGTCTTTCCAGAGGACTGTTACACAATTCTTTTTGGTATCAGAATGCCAGAATCTATCTGCAGCAGATTTTCCTTCAGAATCCAAAGTTAAAAATTTTTAAATAAAGAGCTTGTGATGAAGGATATTTCTGGGGGATCCCTTGGTAGGGTACCATTCCCCCTTTTTAATTTTTTCAAATTGACATTTAATGGTTTGATGTGCCCTTTCTACCATACCTTGGTCCTGTGGATTATATGGAATACCTGTTTTATGTAGTATTCCCAATTTTTCACAGAATTGGTGGAAACTGGAGCTTGTATAACCTGGGCCATTGTCAGTTTTTATCTGTTTAGGCACACCCAATACAGCAATTGTAGCAAGCATATGAGTGATCACATGCTTGCTTGTTTCTCCAGATTGTAATGTTGCATAAATGAAACTACTGTATGTATCTACACATACATGTATGTATTTTTGATTGCCAAATTCATTATAATGGGTAACATCCATTTGCCAGATACTGTTTGGTATCAGTCCCTTTGGATTTATGCCCAAATGAGGAACTGGTAAAAGTTTAACACATGATTGACATTGTTTAACAATTTGTCTAGCTTGTTCTCTTGTAACTTTAAACATAATTTTTAAAGTTTTAAAATTAAGATGATGTAACTCATGAGCCTTTATGGTCTGATCCAAGTTAGATAATCCCTTCTTCACTTTTTCCTAATCCTTTCCCTGGGGAAAGTTCAAAGTTTATCATTTGAGCCGTGATTACTTCATTAGAGCTGCACATAATCAATCCCAACTGGGATAATAGATCTCTGCTCCAGAGATTAATAGGGAGGCCCAGGATGACATAGGGTTGTATATTCCCTGTATTTCCTTCTTTATCTTTCCACGTCAGCACCTTAGAGCTTTGTTGTGGATTTTGACTTTGGCCAATACCTCTTAGATTGGTTAAGGTTGGGGTCAGAGGCCAGGTGGCAGGCCAATCGCTTTGTTTTAGAATAGTCACATCAGCTCCTGTGTCAACCAAGCCTTGGAATGCCTTTCCATCCAACCATAGTGTCATCATAGGTTTTTTTTTTTTTTTTTTTTTTCTATAAGCTGTACCCAATATGCATCAGAGGAACCAAAGCCTTGATCTCCTCTTTTAGGACTCTTATATTTGTGATTAGTAGGGTACAATGGAAGTAACAGTAGTTGAGCTATCCTCCTTCCTGTAGAAATGGTGACTATGTTCTGAATTGGCTGAGCCATTACCTTAATCTCACCTTGATAATCATTATCTATTACTCCAGGAAAAATTTGTAGCCCCTGCATAGTAGCACTGCTTCTTCCCACTATCAGACCAAACACGTTTGGATAGAGTGGTCCAAACACTCCAGTGGGTAAGGCCTGAGGTCCCATTTCTGGGGTTAATACTATGTGGGTGGCAGAACTGAGGTCTAGTCCTGCACTTCCTGGTGTTGCTCGACTAAGTTCTGAAAGGGATTGTTGTTTGTTGGCATAGAACTGACTGTTCCATAAGCCTGTTTTGGCTTGTGTTGGTTCAGGGCCTGGAGCTGGCCCCTGTTCCTGTTTCCCTGATTATAGGAAAGGGTGTTTCCTTGTGCGTCTCTTTTGGACCTACATTCAGTAGCCCAATGCCTTCCACGTTTGCAAAGTGGGCAGAGCCCAGGCTGTTTTCTGGGCTGTCTCTGGGTTAACTCATTTTCTTCCTCACAATCTCTTGCAAAGTGTCTAGGCTTGCTACATTTAAAACAGGCCTTTTGGTTTCTACTAGCCAAAAAAAATCTCTTACTGATTGTCCTTGCATGGCAGCAGCCATAGATAAGCCCTGTTGGTAGGAGTCTGATATACCCTGTAAGGTCTGTCTTTTTCCTGTAGGGTCTAATGGCGGCTTGGCAGGCAGGATTGGCATTTTCATATGCAAGTTGTTTCACATAATCTACACCTGCCTCTGCATTACCAGAAAATCCTCCCTGCTGTTGTCATCAATCGAGGAACAAAATCAGAAAATTGTTCATCAGGTCCTTGTCTGACTGCTGTTAAGGACACACTAGAATCCCCTTTTGCTGGGAGTTTATGCCAAGCCTTCATGGCTGTATTTTGAATTTGAGCGAATAAGCCTGGGTCATATTGCATCTGGTTATCACTAGAAGCAAATTGCCCTTCTCCTACTAAGGCATCAAAGGACCAACCATTGCCTGCCTGAATGTTTCTCCTAGCTGTCTCTTTACAATTCTCATGATACTCTGATTTCCAAATAAGATAGTCTCCACCACTAAGAACTGCTCTCACTAAAGTATTCCAATCACTAGGAGTCAGCCACTCCTCTGCAGCAGACTCTAAAGTTGCAAGAGTAAAGGGAGCAGTGGCACCATATAGTGATACTGCATTTTTAATTCCTTAATAATTTGAAAATTAAATCCTGTGTGATGTCTCCAAGCAACTCCTTGATCATCTCTGATCTCTGATACAGGGAAAGCCTCAGCATCTCTCTTCTCTGGATGATCTGTGGCTAATCTTAAGCTAGGTGGTAGGGACTGTCTTTGGACTCCTGGTTGAGGAATGCAAGGAGCTGGGGGATTTTCACAGTTTACCTCTCGAGACATCTTCCTTGTTCTTAATTTTTGTAGCTGATTAATTAACTCCTGAGACTCTTTTTCTAACTCTATTTGTTGTTTAAGAACAGATACTTTTCCTGTAACTCCCATCTGGGATCTATAACCACCATCTCCATTGTGGGAGCACTTGGAGGTAGAGGTGCACTGGGAGAGGGGATTTGGGAAGAGGGCCATTCAGGGTCATAATGTTCAGCTGCCTCTTCCTCTAAGTTAGCACAATCTGGCTCTGACAAATCGTCATCAACCTTTGGTTGTATTTTAGATTCTAATTTCGGATAAATACGTTTCTTTTTACTTTGAACATGAGAGATAGCATTCAAACAACGAAACAAAAGCAGACAATTAACACACGTGAGCAGCAAACATCAAAATAAAAACAGAGAGTTGAGTTCAGGCTGACTTATTTCTTGCCCCATTTTCATTAACATGACTTACCTTTCTCAATGTGCAGATTCCCGCAGGGATCACCTTTTCACTTCTGAATTTTCAGCAGATCCTTCTTCTAGTAATGTCCCTCACTGGGTCTCTTGTTCTTGCTGCCCCACGTTGGGCACCAAAAATGTTGCGGCCCGAGCTGCCCCACATTTGGGGGCCAGAAATGTTGAGAACTGCACTACCCCCACGTTTGGGGGCCAAAATGTCTCAGACCATTCTGTCAATGTTGAACCCGCACTGCCAAAAGCCTTGGGGACTAACTTGTTAGCCTGCACTGCCCCAAGCTGCTCCAGTCTGCAGGTCAGGGTTCAGCAAGAGAAAGTGTGAGGATGGACTCAAGGAATGGAGACCAGACAGAGTGTGATTCAATCCCATTTATTCTTCAGTCTCTCTTCCTAGTCCAAGTCCCAAGTCTTGAGTTTCTAGTCCCTAGTTTCTAGTCCCTAGTGCCTCCAAGTTCCAAGTTCTTTCTTCCAAGTGCTAAGTGCCTAATGTCTAATTCCAAGTTCTTTTTCCAAGTGCCAAGACTCAAGTACCTAATTCCTACTCCAAGTTGTACTCTCTAACCTAATTCCTAGTTCCAAGTTGTACTGAGTTGTACTCCTAATGCCTAATTCCTACTCACTCCAAGTTGTACTCCCAAGTGCCTAATAATCTGTTACTCCAAATTGTTCTGAACTCTCCTGTCTGCCTCTTGCCTTTTATATGTCTCACTTCTAAGCCATGCCTCTAAGTCACGCCTTTAATCATGCCCTTACGTCTTGTCTCTAAATCTGATCTCTAAGTCACACCCGTAAGTCACACACCTTTAAGTCTCACATACCCAAGGGAAAATCCTGGGTATCTAAAGCAAGATGTTATCAGAGTGTGGTCAGCTGTTGTAGGCTAATGTAATCAAGTCTCTTTTTCAGGGTATATGGCTCAAGATGGCTACAAGGATGATAGCCGCCTTCTGTCGGCTCCCCACAGAGTGGCACTTTTAGAAGGGCTGGCCCTGTTGCAGTAGGTTTGGTTTTGTTGGAGTAGGTGTGTCACTGTGGGTGTGAGCTTCAAGGCCCTCATCCTAGCTGCATGGAAGTCAGTATTCTGCTAGCAGCCTTCAGATAAAGATGTAGAACTCTCAGCTCCTCCTGCACCATGCCTGGATGTTGTCATGTTTCCACCTTGGTGATAATGGACTGAACCTCTGAACCTGTAAGACAGTCCCAATTAAATGTTGTCCTTATAAGAGTGACCTTGTAGATAGTGGAGCTCAATATTCTGCCTTGCTAAAGCCTGAAAGTAAAATCTCTTCAAAGAAGTCTTGGGTCCAAGTGGCAACAGGAATTAAACAGTACTCATGGACTATCCAAAGAACAGTGGACTTGGGAGTGGGCAGGATAACTCACTCATTCCTTGTTGTATCTGAATGTCCAAATCCCCTCTTAGGGAGAGATTTGTTGGCTAAAATGAGGGCACAACTGCATTTCTTCCCAGAAGGAGCCAAACTATTAGATTCAGAGGTGAAGCCAATTCATGTCCTGACCACCACTCTAGTTGAAGAGTACCAATTGTTTGAGCCCCTCCCCACCTCAGAGAACAAAATTCCTACTTGGCTAGATCACTTCCCCAGTGCTATGGCAGAGACAGGAGGAGATGGGAGGCCAAACATCGGACCACAATATGGATTGAGCTCAAGCCAGGGGTGGAGCCTGTACAGGTCTGATAGTACCCCATCCCCCTAATCACCAGGGATAGCATAACCCCACATATCAGGAGACTATTAAATGTGGGGGATCCTGATACCATCTCAATTAGCCTGAACACTCCCCTCCTGCCAGTCAAGAAGCCTGGAACTAAGAATTACAAACCAGTACCAGACTTAAGAGAGCTAAACAAGTTATGGATATCAACCCTACAGCCCCTAATCCCTATACCCTCCTGAGTGCTGTTCCGCCTGAGTGCCAATGGTATATGGTACTGGATTTAAAAGATACTTTCTTCAGTTTACCCTTGACACCCAAGAGTCAAGACCTCTTTGCCTTTGAATGGCATGATCCAGTATTAGAGATTATCGGACAGCTGACTTGGACTTGTCTGCTCCAAGGATTTAAAATCTGACCTACCATCTTTCATGAGCCTTCCATGAAGAGTGACTACAGAACCCAGCACCCTACCCTGACTCTCTTACAGTATGTGTCTGTCCTCCTGGTGACAGCAGAGAGCTAACAAGAATGCCTAGAGGGAACCCAGGATCTTTTAGAGTTTCTGCTAAGAAAGTCCAACTCTGCCAACCACAGGTGACCAGTCTAGGGTACATGTTAAAGGAAGGCCAGAGATGCTCTGAGGTCAGAAGGGAAACAGTCCTGGGCTTTCCCACATCTAAGACTTCCCACAGGTAAGGGAATTCTGGGGGTCCACTGAATTCTGTGCAATGTGAATACTAGGCTTTGCAGAAATAACTAAGCTGCTATATGAAGCTATCAAAAGGCCTCTTGAGAGCTTTGTCTGGACAGAGGGACATCAGAAAGCCTTTGACACCTTAAAGAAGGCTGTAATTTCTGTACCAGCCCTGGGGTTGCCAGATGAGACTAAGCCCTTTCATTTTTTTGTGGATAGAGATGTACAATAGCAAAGGGGGTATTGACTCACACTCGTGGGCCCTGGCATCGACTAGTGACCTACCTCTCAAAGAAATTAAACCCAGAGGCTAACCCCCCTGTTTGTGCATCATTCAACCCTCCTGGTCAAGGATGCTGACAAATTGTCATTGAGCCAAAGCCTGACCACCACCATGCCTCATGCAATCAAAGGGGTACTTAGACTCTGCAATCGACGGCTGTCCAATGCCACAGTGATTCATTACGAGTCTCTCCTCTTAAATGCCCCCAGGCCCCAAATGCCCTGAGTCCTGCTACCCTGCTGCCTGACCCAGACCTCGATGGGCCACTACATGATCGCTCAGACATTTTGGCCCACATCCATGGGACCAGGCCAGATTTTCAGGATACCCCCTTGATGGATGCAGAAGTAACATGGTTCACCAATGGCAGCAGCTTCATTCAGGACAGACAGGGGTATGCTGGAGTAGTGTAGTCTCAAACATTGAGATCATATGGGTGGATGGTCATATGGGTGGAATGTCAGCCCAGAAAGCTGAACTGATAGCTCTAGCCAAGGTGTTGGAGCTGTGAAAAGACCCACTATTTACATGGATAGCGGGCGTGTCTTTGCTACTGCTCATGTCCATGGGGCTATTTGGAGGGAGAGAAGCCTTCTGACTGCAGAAGGAAAGACTATTAAAAATAAAGAGGGAATCCTCTCCCTACTCGAGGCTCTGTGGGGGCCTAAAAAGCTGGCTATCATTCAGAGCTCAGGACACCAGAGGAAGGAAGGACCTGGTTTCACAGGACAATAGGACAGATGAAGCAGCCTGACATCCTGCCCTAGAAATTGAGCCTCTCTTGCCCCTAACCTCCCCGAGTCCAGGGGCTCCTACATTCCCTGACCACCCTAAGTATTCAAAAGGTGACATAACCTAGGCTAGGAATTTGCCCATGTCCCAGTGTCATGAACAGCAGATTGCAAACTCATTGTGCCAAAAGAAATGGAATACACACACCTCAGAAAATCGACTGCTCTTCTCACATGGGCGTCCAAAGACCTCAGGATTTGATACAGCATGCTAACATTGGGATCAGGGATGCCAACTCGAAGATGGCTGAGTTTGTCAAGCACTGTGAAGCCTGCCAGCTAGCTAATGCAGTGGCTAATGAGAAGAACCCTGCTAATAGGTTCAGGGGTACAAAGCCTGGAGCCTACTGGAAGACAGACTTCACAGAGGTAAAACCAGGGAAATGTGGATATAGATATTTACTGGTGTTTATAGATACCTTTTCAGGATAGACTGAAGCCTTTCCCACCAAACATGAACTGCTTAAACAGTGGCGAAGAAACTGTTAGAAAAAATTCTTCCAAAGTATAGCTTCCCACAACTTACAGGATCAGATAATGGCCCCACTTTTATGTCCTAGGTAAGTCAGGGATTAGTAAATATTCTGGGGGATTGTTTAGAAACTTCATTGTGCATTTAGACCCTAGAGCTCAGGACAGGTAGAAAGGAGAACAAGACTCTGAAAGAGACCTTAACTAAATTGAGCATAGAGACTGGCAGTGACTTGGTGACTCTCTTCCCCTTCCCTCTTTGCAGGGTATGGAATGCCCTGTACCAGATGGGACTCACCCACTCTGAGATCATGTTTGGTTCTCTCATCATTCCTAACCTTCAGACTAAAGTCTTTGCTGAGTTGGATGACTGCCAACTAGAGGACAACCTAGAGGGTGTCCAGTGGATCCACAAACATATCTAGCCTAAACTTCCTGCCCTCTATGAAACAGGTCCACTTCTACAGCCTCATCTATTTTAGCCTGGAGACTGGGTCCTACTCAAGACATACTGCCAAGGGATGCTAGAACCTCATTGGAAAGGCCCCTATAGCATCATTCTGACCACACCCACTGTGCTGAAGGTTGACAGGATTAGACAGTGGATCCATGATACTCACACCCAATTGCAGACTGGTTTGCAGTTGAGGATGACCTGGACCAGCAGAGATAAAGAAAATAAAAGACTATCAAGCACCCTTCCAACCCTCTCAGGCTCATGTCCCAGTGAACCTGAGGAGCCTCATCACTGTGTGTACTGCAATACCCAACCCCCACCAACCCCTTAGCCTTACCTGGGCCATCATCAATATGGCCACAGGGAAGATTGTCAACTCCAGATCCCAGGTTATGCCCCCAGGTACCTGGTTCCTTGATCTCCTTGTCAACCTCTGTGATCTGATGGGTAAAGAATGGGACCCCTCCCAGAGCAGCTTCGGCACAGCCTCTGACAGATTATGGCCACAACGCACATTTGATGCAATCGCAGACTCTGGCACCAAGCTTCCCACATCTGCTCAGGACATTCCCAGAGCCATGACCAACACAATGAATGTGGAGGCTCTAAGGCCTTCTGTGCAGCTTTCTTCTGTCCCTAGGGCCTGTAGCCATCTTTGTAACTGGACCCACAAGACAAATCCAGGTAACGATAAATACCTATTACCACTCACCAACGCTTTGTGGGCATGCACCGCAGGGCTTACCCCATGCACCATGGGGATATACTATATCAGGACAAGGAATTCTGTGTATTTGTCGTTACTACCTAGGACCATCTATCACACAGACGACCAAGTTGTAGACTTCCTAGATGGAACCTCAGGTTTAGTCACCACAAGAGATGTGGAGAGCTTTTGGGGCTGCTTGGCAGGAATCTGACATTGGCCAAGGACAAGAAAATGGGCTCTGGCGCACACCTTTAATCCCAGCACTTGGAAGGCAGAGGCAGGTGGATTTCTGAGTTCGAGGCCAGCCTGGTCTACAGAGTGAGTTCCAGGACAGCCAGGGCTACACAGAGAAACCCTGTCTTAAAAAAAGAAAAAAAGAAAAAGAAAATTGGCTCCAGGCAGGAATCTGAGATTGGGCCATGACAAGGAGGTAGGCTTCAGGCATGAATATGACTTTGGACAAGGAAAGGGAAGTAGGCTCAGATATCTTGATTATCTTGAGTAGCACCTTAGAAACAGTGATCAAGGGAGTGATCGCAGGACTTTGTTTATTGCCTGGCTTGTTCCTTGACTATTTGTGTTTATTGTCTTGCTAGTTCCTCAACCTAGAACTGACCTTATTACTTGCATGTAATTAAAATGGTATAATAGCAGGTTGGGAAAAAATAAACCTGCCTCTGCCTCAGAACTGGCTGGGGTCATGCTACAGTGTTGTCTAATTGTCTGTTTTCTTTTTAATCCTCACTCTTGGCCTGGAGAACCTGTTGACTGACTGAGCTGACCTGGTCAAAAAGCCAAGCAAGAACCAATCTTGGGTATAACTCTAATGGTTCTCATAGAATTGAGCATGGCTGGCACAGGAACTGGTGTAGCTTCCTCCTTGGTGGTACAAAACAAACATTATGGTCTAAGAGAGGCCATAGATACTTACTTATACAGAGAAATTCAAGAAAGGAATCTCCCACCTTTTAGATTCTTGGGCTCCCTGGCGGAGGTAGCACTCCAAAATAAGAGGGGACTAGATCTCCTGTTTATGCGACAAAGAAGGCTGTGTGCAGCTCTCAAACACATGCTGTTTTTACATTGACCACTCTAGTCAACAGATCGATTGCTAAAGTTAGAGAGGGCCTGGCCAAGAGAAAAAGAAAAAATAACAGACACACACACACAAGTACATTGGAC
This sequence comes from Arvicanthis niloticus, assembly GCF_011762505.2. Classification (NCBI taxonomy): domain Eukaryota; kingdom Metazoa; phylum Chordata; class Mammalia; order Rodentia; family Muridae; genus Arvicanthis; species Arvicanthis niloticus. Next base: position 137,792,154 of record NC_047660.1, read on the forward strand.
ACACACATGTACACAAGACACCCATGTACACATACAGGTACACCAGACACACACACAAACAAAAAGGTACACCAAACACACAAATGTACACACAGCCACACACACAGGTACACCAGACACACACATGTATCACACACATAGATAGGTACACCAGATGTACATATTTAAACACATGTACACAAGCACACAGGTATACTAGACACACAGACATATGCACACATACCACACATGTACACAAATATACACATATACACACATATGCACAGACATCTATACGCACTACACATACATGTACATACATGTACATGCAGACACACATGCCCACACAAGCACACATATGCACACACCTAAACCACACACAGGAAACACCACACAAAGAGCCAGAGCACCTGACAGGAGGGTAAGTGCATGCGTCTGGCCAGCACTCCACTGTCCCCGTTATACCAGCACAGGCAGCATTTGCACCTGGCCAAGAATGAAGACTCAAGGCAGTGAGGCTCCTGACTATGACAGCTTATTTGAGGGGTTTCCATGCTGCTCCCAGGAAGGTGTTTTGGGCTCTGGGTCTTCACACCTCTTTTCTAATACAAAGTCCTAGGAGAGGAAGAGCCTGTTGCAGCTGCACTGTCACTCCACTCGTGTCTGGAAGGCTTGTCCTGTCTGGGGTTGTCTCCATTGTGAGCTGCCTGCTTTGGAACCTTAGGTAGGACCAACAGAGCAGCAGGGGTGTGGCTTCTTCTTCATGGGAAGGGGCTTCCTGGCGGGGAGGATGTTCCCCATTGAGATGAGGCCGACCTGTTGGGGGCTGGAGAGGAGACATTGGGTTAGTCTATGGGGTTCCTGAGGTTCCACACAGTAAATGCCCTGTAGGTAATAAGCCACTTGTAAATGGTCCCCACCCCAGCATCCACCAACTGAGACTTACAGGGACCTTATGCAAGAACAGCCACATAAACCACATATGCAGTTAAAATTCTCTAGTGTTGGGCCAGGGAGATGGCTCAGTGGGTAAGTGCCTGCTGCACAGGCACGAGGACCTCAGTCTGAATCTCCAGAACCCATGTGGGAGTGGCTGCCTCTGCCTGTGACCAGTGCTGTAGGTCACCACCCAGCTTTAGGTTCAGTCTCAAGGGAATAAGGTCTCAGAGAAGGACCAGGGCACATGTGTCCACTGGCCTGCATGTCCACCACACACTTCTACCTATATTGGCATCACATATAATTTTAAACTTTGAGGCCGAGCTTCTGAAAGTAAAGGGGTTCATCCCTGGCTCTCTGGGGGCCATGAGTCTACCCCCACAACAACCCGAGGCTGTCTCTGAACTGCACGGGAAGCTGGTGCCATTGCATGAGGTGGGCAAGCTACAGGCTGTGCTATGAGCTGCCAGGAAGCGCTGGGCACTGGGTAAGAGGTACTGTGGGCCAATCCTGCAGCCCTGAGCCTGGTGCCTCACACTGACCTTATTTGGAAATTGGGGCTGTTACAGGCGCTAAAATGGGGGCCACAGGGTGAGCCCTCATTCAGTCTCATGGTGTCCTCATTAGAAGAAGGGCTGAGGAGATGAGACAGCTTGGTTAGAAAAGTGCTGACTAAGCAAGCATGGAGGCCTGAATTCAAATCCCAAGCACCTGTATAAGAGGAAGAAGGGAAGGAGGCAGGAGTAGGGTGGATAAGGAGGGGCTAGCTACTGTGGTGCACACTTGCATCTCACCCAGCACAGGGGTTCTCTAGGGCTCCTTGTCAGCTTACCCTACTTGACAATTTCAAGGCCGGTGAGAGCATGTCTCAAGATACATGTGTGTGTGCCCATAGATACACTCACGCATGCACCATGCACACACAACAAGATATCACAGAGCAGATGACCTCCTGAGACCCAAGGTGGGAGGTGTGATACTGATCTGTCCTTCATGATTCTCAGAGGTGACCAAGCTAGCGAGCCCTGTCCATGCATGGGCCTGGAGCTGGGCTGGTGGCCAGCTGTGGGATCCCTTCCTGGGAGGCCTGTCTCTCAGAACACACAGGTGGGCTGGCTGGAGACAAAAGTTTCACATGGCAGGGTGAAGGTGGCTGTGAGGGTGACTGTGGGTGCACACACACACACACACATACACACACACCCTGAGGAAGGGGCGTGTGTAGACAGTAGGGGGAGTGAGTCAGTCACCCACAGGACTCTGCCACAGAATTTCTAGAGCCCAGACCTTCTCTGACCAAAAGACATGGAATGTGGGGACACAAGGGGCAAAGTGCTTGCCACAGGGGTGTGAGGATCCAGGTTCAAATCCTCAAAACCTATGTGAGGCCAGACCCAGCAGGCACGACTTGCTCTTCCAGGGGATGGAAGTGAGAGTGGGGATCCCTGGAAGGTTATGGGCCAGCGAGACTGCTGGACTTGGCAGGATGGGGCAGCACCCAAGACTGTCCTCGGATTACACACACACACCTAGGCAGTCACATACACATTATAAGAAGATAAAATAAAGAAATGGGAATCCATGGAAAATGCTAGTCCTAGCCAGGAAGACCATATCTTAAGGTCAGAGAGGGCAGAATGGTCACCTGTCACCACAGAGCCCAGCAGAGCCGTTGGGTCTCACCATGGGGACAGGAGGAAGCTGTCACCACAGCCATTATGATGAGTACATGCTGTCAATCTGTGTTTTGTATTTCTGGATTATCGTATTTCTTTGAAGTTTTGATGTTGGTCCTGTGGAAAGAGAAGAGAGTAGTCAGGTTGTGGAGGTGAGAAAAAATTCCACATTTCGTATGGACAACTAGCACACACAGGTCTGGGGCTGGACCAGGTGGCTGGATGGCTACTGACCCTGCCGTCAGTGAGTGAGGACTATGGGATGTCCACATAGACTGGTCGTAGTGAGGATTCTGGCTATAATAAAGTTTTTTTTCAAGATTTATTTAAATTTTAGCTATGTATCTCATGTATGTGTGGGGTATATGAACTTGTACACGGCTGTGCTGTGTGTACACACTGTGCAGAGGCCAGAAGTGGGGGTCTAATCTGCTGGGGCTGCAGGTCACAGATGGACAGATGAGCTACCCAACGTGGTCGCTGGGATCTGATTTCAAGCCCTCAATAAGGGCAAACAGTGCTCTAACCACTGAGATACCTCTCCAGCCCCACAGAGAAGATGTGTCCTCCAGAGCATGAAGGTGTTTGCTCTGCTGAAGAGGCTGCATCTGGAGGCCGGTAGGGGGCTAGACCCAGTTGGTGGGGGTGAAGTGTTTCGTGTCCTAGCTGGTCTCATAGACCTGACCCCCAGAGAAGGGCAAGGCCCAGACCCCAGGCGCCTCAGGCCCAAGCCAAGTGACTCACCCAGCTCCCCACCCTGGATGGAAAAGTCTTTCTCCAAGATGATCCACTTTCGAATTCTATGCGAGTCAGA